>NC_143143.1:67350227-67653257 GCF_059928025.1 Delphinapterus leucas | reverse complement strand
CAAGACCAACAATTGATTCTTCCTTGGAACACACATAGGGAGCCTCTTCAGAACAAGGATAAAGCAGAACTAAATACTCTATCAACTGTAGAAATTATCTGATTTCAAGTGATGTTATTTGAATAACCTAAAGAAGTACAATTTGGAGGCTCTCTCATATCGAGATTTAACCTCTGTTCCTTCAACTCCTTTCCAAAATGAAACGATTTACTCTTGCCTGTTTATTCCCCTCTCTTGTTGCATAACATACTATACCTCCTGAGTACCCACTCCAACCACTACTGCCACCACCAATTCTCTGGCCTTGTCATTTCCTCTCCTGGAATGAAATCCTAACCTCACTGGCGCCTATTCAAATCCTGCCCTACAAGATCCAATTTAACTTCCACTTCCCTCTATGAAGTTTCCTTGCTCTTCTGGTTTCTTCTTTCTCAACCCTGAAGACACTCAACATGACATGCAATCAGCACTGCCTTCTGCTGTTATCTGAGTACTCTGTGAAGGTGTTCCAACCTCTGCAATGAAACTTGCTCAAGGATAAAAGCCATGCCATTCTCTTCTTTCTCCTTGGAGTACCTGCACATAGGACTATGCCCTTGGCTTTGATAAAAAACCAGAAGTACAGTAAGAGACAGCTGCAGTAACCAAGCTGAGAGGTGGTAAGTGTTTAAAATATGTAAGTGGCAATAATAAGGAGCCATTTAAGACAGAGAGTATGATTAGAAAACCAACAGGAAACAATAGGAAAAAGGGAGGAGGCACAGCAACGGCTACTCTTCAATCTCCTCCTGGCATGTTCAAACATGGCTTCCAGAATTACACCCAACTCCAAATATTTTCACATGTACGTAACAGGCAGGAGGAAGAGGCAGAGGCAGAAGTAATGAGGACAGAAAGGAAAGAGAAGAGAGGGAAGGGGAGAAGAAGGGGAGGAAAGGGGAGAGAAGGAGAGAGGAAGGGCAAGAGGGAAAGAGAAAAATAAAGAACACAAATAAAACTAAGCCAACATCACCTACCAAGACAACTAGGATGCTTTCCTTCCCTCATCTCACCCCTTCAAAATTTTTCACATATAAAAGCAAACAAATTCTGCCTCTGATTCAGAATAAGTAGGGCTATATTATGCTTAGGTTCCCATCCCTGACCCCTGCCTCCTCAACATGCCTGAGGTCAACATACCACCTGGGTTTTCACCTACAAAAAAACATGTGAACACAAACCTAGTATCATTTGAGTGTTGTTGGGGTCCGTTTCCGTTTGCAAGGCACCTATTAGTATATTCACAAGTCTCAGCTTCAGTGACAAAAAAGTTATTGGTTTATCATAAGAAGAGCTGTCATCATTACTAAATTTTCCTTCCAAGACCACCTACGGAAGAAACAAATAACATTTAACATCGTCTGCTGTGGTACACTACGCCCATGTAGGAACTGCTACAGTGGACACACAGATCAGTCTAACAAGCAAGGCTTTCAGTCTAATATTAGCCACTGTGCTAAGTGTGTCACTAACTCACACAACATATGAGATCAGACATCACCAGCCCATCACTGCTTTAAATGGTAGGCCAAGGGCATGCTGGCTCACTGACAGAAGAAATACCTCAACAAATCAACTTTGTTGATTCACTTGAAATAATTTGAAAAATTTTTTAAAAGCTCCTGTTCCATTTTAAAAAATACAATTTGACTTGAATTAACACACAAAAGAGAATACAGAATATAAAAAACTTTACCTCGGATTTGACTGTGCCAAAGTGATGTGGGAGGGGCAACAAAGAAAGCAGGATATTAATGGAAGATCTTCTCAATTCTGTTGGATTTACATAGCTTTTGAATTTTGAGAGTTCTCTGCAAAAAAAAAAGATAGCTATTAGTATTTCTGAACTAAAGTATGTTTTTAGCTATTGCCAAATATACATTATGCCAATTTTTTACAATACACGTACTGGGTTTGGTTTTATAAAGAATGCAGTAACTACTTTCCACTGAGCTCATATTCTGCAATTTGTGTGTGTGTGAGAGAGAATCTCTATGTTAAACTGTTATGGAATTAAACTAGAATCTCATTGATTGATTGATTTTAAATGTAAGGCCTACTCCACAAAAGACCTCTGGGCTGGGGCTATTCTTACCCCTCTAGACCAGACCAAGAAGGATTCAACACACCCGTGGACAAAGAGAACGGAAAGAGTTCAGGGACGAGGTAGGCCTGGATGTTCTACACTCATTTAATATGGCCTGAGTCCCCCTGGGCTATGAAGACAACTGGACAGGATAAATTGGGAAACTGGGGAGGAAGCACCAAAACAGACCAGGCCAAAACCAACAACTGACATACTAGTACAGAATGAAAGCTTACCTGTCAGGCAAAATGGTTTCAAGAGCTGAAATAAAGTAAGGAACCACAACATCAATCCCTTTCAAGTCACAGCAGAACAAAGGAGGGGAGTTTAGAATAACGCTGGCCAAGACAGGATGGCACACATAATCATTTATCTGCAAACCTTGAATTAAAAGCATGTAAAATCTAGGAAAGCAAGAAAAAAATTTTAAACAAACTGCTGATCAACTGTTTTCATAATTATTAATATTTTCTACACAGTCATCTTAAAGTCTATTTCCAATCTTCACTACTTCTATCCTTTAAAAGGTATTACTGGAGTTAGAACAATTCAGAATCAAGTACACTAAGAACAAAGTTATATTTCCTAATCAAAAGGAAAAAAAGATTCATGTCTATTACACTTTCTTGAGGTTTTAAGCCTTGCAACTCAGTTACAGGTGCCTGCAAATGAAGTAACTATTGATAAAAACAAAAGGCTGCAGTAATTATCAATAAACTGGAGGAATTACTGAATTGATTTCCATGTCAGTAAAATTTTGTAGCGTTTCACTATTCCTGAAAAAAGTGTGTTGTGTCCCTTTCCCCCTCCCCCATTATTTTTGGGGGCACAATGAAAGAAAGAAACCTCATTCGACCCTGTACTCACCACGATATGAAGGTCACTCTGAATAAGAATCCTTTTAGGAATGTATTTGAACATACCTTACTTTCAACATCCTCCCCTAACCCCCAATGAACTAAGCATTCAATCTTCCATCATTCAAGAGCAACTATACTAGTATACTCTTCTGCTACTGTAAGGTACCTTTCTCCATAAACCTCCTCAGAAACAACTTCCTCACCTCCTGGTCACTGCTCAACCCATTTCAATCCATCTTCTCTTTCTAGAAATCAACTAAAACCATGTTATAGCAAATAACCAATGGCCTCTCAATTGGTAAATCCAAAAGACATGTCTAAGTCTTAACTTTGCCTTTTTAAAGCATTCAACCCTTTGATTACTCCCTTCCGCTCTTAATTCTTCTCTGACTTCTATGGCTAGTTCCTTTAACAGATCTTATTCCACGTGCCTCCTAACACTGGGGGTTCCTCAGGCTGCCAACCTCAGTTCTCTAAGCTATCTCTTCTACTAGCCTAGTTTTAAACACTACTTAAGCCACCAAACATAATCAAATCAGTCTCTAGCTCCAGATCTACTAGCCAAAAGCATACTGCAGACCTGAGGGCAGGACATGTCTACTGATTACTCTAGTACTCCCTGTGCACAGCGACTGGCACAAAGTAGGAACTTAATAAATATTTGTTGATTAATAGCCCGCAGGCACCTCAAATTCAACAGGTTCAACACTAACCCCATCCTTGGCCCCCGTCACAAATCCGCTCTTCAGTCACACTACCACCCATCTAATCTTATGGGCCAGATGGAAGGCTCGTGTTCACAGCCTTCTCCCTTACTGGTATTGATACCGTTTTGGAGTATCGTCCCAACCCGTCAGCTCCCTCCTAAGAAAGGTGCCCCCACCACATGGGGTGCCAGTATCCAATGTGACCCACCTTCACAGCTGTAGCTGATTAGACCAGAGGCAGACACCTGATTAATCAGATCCTCTTTCTCAGGAATCTGAAATTAGGATTCAGAACGCTAATTGGCCCTGCTGGTCACCCAGACAAAGGTCACGGAAATTTGAACTTAGAAGCATACTACAATATAAGAACATGATCTGCAGGTAAGAGAAGAATGAAGCAGTTCTGGCAGACCATGATGACAGAGAAACAAAAAGGAGGAAAGTTGTTTTGGTCCCTGAACACTTTCTAGCTCTTGGTTCCTGCCCTTTGTGAGACCCTGCTGCATGTCCTGACCTTAGAAGGTATTCAATAGCGTGAGTTTCTCATAACTCATTCCCCTTTTGCTTAAGTCACATTGAAAGAGTTTTCTGTTACTTAAAGTCAAGTGCCTATTAAGATACTGCTTACTTCCCTGCATGTACCATTCTGTTTCATATCTGTATTCTTCTACCCTTTTTCCTTCTGAGTCAGTTTAATCCTCTCTCCTGAGAACCTAGTATGTACAGACACCTGAATGTTCTTATTAATATTAGTATCACTTCAGGAGCTGTGTGAATGATCAGTTGAGGAGGGCAAAAGACAGTCAAGAAAAATAGCAGGCCATTACAAGTTAATTTAGCAAAAAAGTGACAAGGCCTGAAGTGTCATGGTGGGGACAGAGTGGAGAGATTAGAAAGAGGGTTAAGTAGCAGAAAGGCAAGAGTCGGTTGACCAACTAAAGATACAGAGGGAGAGAAGAGAAGCCTAAAATGACTCCTAGTTTCTGGCATAAGCAACTGAATGGATGGCAGAGCCATTCAAAAAGACTGGCTGAAGTCATAAATTTGGATAGGATGACCCTACCCAACCTGCTAACATAGTCTAAATACTAGTCATCTTTTATAAGTCAGCACAATCATCCAATCCTCTGTAACTCTTTCCTGAACCCCCAGGGCAAGTGTATGCTGCTGCTTCCTCTGAATGCCTACAAGCACTTTTTCTGTGTCTCTCTCTTACCAGCTTCCTATTGCTATTGGATTGGTGTTACTTGTGTACATGGCTTTGCTCACTTGAGAAAATAAGCTCCTTAGAGGCAGGATTGACAGCTAACATTTCTGGACCATCTATACTGTCTAGTACTGTGATAAAAATGTATTAAAAATTTAGTGTGGCCCTTCAAATCTCTCTGTAATTAACAAACGTCATGTAAGATGGAATTAACAATACTTCTAAAATAAAAAGGGTGTTAGGGGTCCTCACCAAATCTGGTACGGTAGGTAAAAAGGAAGAATTCAAGCAAAAAATTTCAGTTACTTACATACATTTGCAGGTATTTCAAACCAACATTTACTTATCAATTCAACCTACTAAGCCATGCTATAATAGTTTCACTATCACAACTATATAAATGGAAAAATAAACAAAAAAAATTCTAAGACCTGGATAAATAAGCTGGCAGAATCTCTTCTCCAGTCTTCTTGCTACAAAAAATCCTACACAGTGTCCCACAAGCCTCAGCTCTTCCTGCTTCATAGTTATCAGGAAATTCACTTGCATCAAACATAGGATTGGAAACCATGGTGTCTGTGGACATTTGTGACCCTTTCCGTCGAAACTCCATGCTAGCTTGTGTTGTAATGGCTGGGGAGAAAAAAGCAGGGTTTTATTATATTTGTTGATATGCAAATAGGCTCATGGGACCCTGGACACAAAGATCAAATGTTGGTGTCATTAAATTGCTACTTGAATAGAATCCAATAATGCTTTGTTTAGCAATTATGTCTTAATTTTTTTTTTTTAAAGGGCTCTCTGAAATCTTCTTTGAAAAGGGGTAACAATTTACAGTGGTACTGTCAGTTTAACAGATTCTACAAGATGCATTTTTCAACTGAATTTCTGATTAGCAGAGTACATTTGTATATATCTGTATTCACATACATACAGATATATAACACAGAATTTGGCTTTTCTATTATTTATTCTGTTTTTTTCTCTCCCTAAAAAATGATGCTTAAACATTAAGAAAAATAGGTACTGCAAATTTACACATTACCCCAGACAGACATCATAATTGAATGGGTAAATCCCATGCCAGGTTGTATACTTTAGGGAGAGGGCAAGGTAAGGATAAGAAATGGGTAGGAAGAGAGAGCATCCCCACCACCCAACCAACTCCAAAACACACACCAAAGAATCGCCCAACCAAGCAAAATGAGAATGAATTTTAACAACCACAGACAGCAGCTAACTTGAGGTTGATAAATCAGAAAACTGGATTGGTAAGAAAGATTATCATGGTCATTCGTTGTCACTGAAACAGAAGCCCTTCGAAAGTTGCTTTTATTTTTAACAAAAGATTTCACAGTGTATTGAAAATCACTCTGAAATCTTTTATCACTCTACATGAAATGTTTAAATTATTTGTAATAACAGATTTAACAGAATGCAGAGTCAAGCATAAATCTTTATGCAACTTCCCATGAGCCATTTTTAGTCCTGAATAAGCTATCCAGCAATAATACATTTGAAAAACACTACATGCAGAATGCATACAAATCAAACACTAAATCTGTATAAAAATACGCTTAAAGCTTTAAATTAAAAAAAAAAAAAAGCCAAAACACAGTTAGTGCAAAATCCTGGAATTCATGACATGACCAGACTAGTGTACGAAAATAATGGGACTGATTCAGGCAGATTAATTTGCTTTTGCCAACAATCTTCCCCATTCAAAACACAGAAAAGTATTTTTCTTCCCAAGTGCAAAAACTACAAGAGACAATGACAATCAAAATTTTTAATGGAATTATGAAAAAAATAAAAACATGACTGCAATTAAGGAGAAGCTTCTGGTTCCTACTTACAAGATTTATAAGAAAGAAGAATTTGGATAAAAGATGCTGCAAGATAATAGAAATAAATGGAAACAAATCAAAGGACAGTAGTAATTATAAAATACTTTAAAGATGGTGAAATTTTACAATAAGTTAAGAAGCTTTTTGCTTTTTAAAAGTTAGATTAAAAGCTTTATGATACCACAAGCTAGTTCAAAAACAGGAAATTGTGCATTCAGATCCAAAATTATGATTTTTGTATCATGCAAAACAATGAACGAAGAAAATTACACAACTACAAAAAATTGAGGTTTTGAACTGCCCATAACGTGCATTAAAATTTTAGTTCATTAACCCTTCCCAGCTCAATGTTACAATTACAAAGCACAGTGTACTGTCATGTAACTCTAAAGCTAACCAGTTCACAGAAGCAAACATTTTTAGAGGTGAACTACATGGCAGAATTCCTTGATGGCAGCCAGTACTTAAGAGAACAGACTAACAGAGTCAGTATTCTCAACCTTCCCACCACCCGCAAGACCTCAAGAGTAGCACCCAACAGCACTTTAACCCATTCAGCTATCTGGACACCTCCTATCTCCTGGGTAATACAACAGCCTTTCTCATCTCTGAACACAAGGTGGGGGAAGAAGAGCTTCTATCCTTTTCCCACCAAAGAAAATGGTAAGAGTTAAAAGTAGGAATTTGTAGCCCACACATGATTTGAATTCTAGTTTCTATCTTTTGGCACAAGAGGGTGAGAAAAGCTGTTAAAAACTCCCTAGAGAGTGGGAAGATCTATAAATTCCCTTTAAGCAAGCCCACCAAGGAAGCAGCAGGTTGAACCACTCTGGATTCAGGGATTTTAGTGTCAACAGCTTGATACCCAAAAGTTACACTGTAAAGAATTGTATCTTAATAAAAATAAAAAATAAAAATATGAGTAACTCAATCTAGAATATACAATACAAATTAACAAATATAAACATGGGTCATAAAACTCAAAATATAAGGCGCATGAACTTTAGAAAACATAAGCCAAAATGTTTTTTAAATGTTTTCATTTAGTCATCAAATAAGTACATTTATCCATAAGTCAAACTTGCAAATAAAATATGGAAATGGTAGAATATAAAGTGTCTGAATTTGAGCAAAATAAACAAAGGAATCCCTAAACTCAATCATGCAATCTCAAATTATATTCCTGAAAATGCCTTTATATGCACTACTTTTCTAAATTATTTAAAGATTTGTAAGAACAACCAAAACAATTTACATGTATATAATGCTAACAGTCATAGACCCTTAGTTCCGAGATGATACATAATAACAAAGAATGCATTTCTGAGAGAAAGCAGAGACCCTTATGACCATTTTATTAGTTTTATCCTTGAAATTAACACTCTCCCTAGAGATGCATAATCTAACGCAATTAGGCATCCTTTTATCTCAAGTTATTTCCAACCCCAGTGGAAAAGTGCTTCTCTTACCAACCAACCAATATTAATTATATTATTACATAAAGCACAATTAATTCATAAAGCATAGTGCCTGGCACAGAGTAACTGCAGGTCAGTAAGTGCTAGCCATTATTATTGCTCAGCTCTATAAAACAGTCATAAATATTCAGTATATTCTGCAGTACCCCAACCTTCCATCCTGCACCCTATGCCACTACTTCCATGTGTAATGGTAAGATGACAAAAATAAATATTTAGATAGAATTTCATTTCTGTAATAAAATCTAAATAAAGATATCAGGGTTGAGTTATTAATTCTTCACCAGTCTTACTTACAGAGAAAATATATTTTTCAAAGTGTGCCCTTGAAATAAAGTTCTCTAGACTAAAACCTAAAAGGTTAGAGTCTTCTGTGAAGCAGAAATTTTCTGATATTTATATGTAGTAATGAGTGAATGGCTGTCAAAATCTAAGAAAACACTTCTTATGAATAAATTTCTGGTCAATTATGTTTAATTCTTTATATCAATATTATTATCCTGGCTGACATGAAGGGAACTTCCAGGTCACCTAGGAATCTGGTTTAACAAAACGTGGCTAACCTGAAGTATTAGACAAAAGCCAGACAAAAGCCAAACCTCATAGAACGAACATAAAAAGGACAAGTAGGGAAACTTTCAAAATTACTTCAGCTGGAAGGGGTTAAGCACAAGACACTGCTTGGTCAGAGACAGAGAGCTTTTTAAGATACATATTAATCTTGCAGGTAGGAAAGATTAAAAAGAAAAAAAAGAAAAGAAAAAAATGACAACGTATTTCTTGAGCAATATTTACCAGTCATGCTGCTGTCTCTGTTTATCCCATTATGAAGTTTACAGTGAACAAATGCTGCATCAAATAGCCATGATCCAAAGAGATTCAAGATGCTGTTAACCTTTGGTCTCTGTGGGGCAGGCAGTGGCCGGGGTTCTGAACTAGTCTGATTTGGACTTGACAGAGGAGAGGTGGAGGATGTCTGGTGCTGAACTTTTGAGGCGTGAGCAGTACTAACCTATTAGAAGAACACAAGAATACAGCCACACTCATGAAAAGTTTGAGAAAACAGCAGGATTTTTTAAAAGGAAGGCAGATTAAAAAGCCCATTTTATACAGTATAACAATGGTCATGAAAACGTACTGTGCTTGTCTTCATGGTGGCCTTGTTCACAGTAACAGCCCGGTGCCTCCGGTTATGTGGTGGGGTGGTATTGACAGCAGTGCTTTGAGGCATACTCAATCTATTCACGGGTGTTGGAGGAGCACTGTCTGATCGGGGTCTAGAAATGCCTTTAAAGAAAGACAAATGGAGTTATTCTTCAGAGTTCAAAATATGTGGTCAGTAAATCTTCCTCAAGCAACACCAGTGAAGGCTCACAACAGACTACAGCAGAGACTGCTAGCTGCCTCCCAGTATCAATTTGCCCTTTCTTCCTGAGTTACAAAACACAAATTTTAGCTAGACATGGCTACGCAGAATAAACAACTGCCTTTTGAAGGCTCCCTTACAGCCAGATGTGGCCATGTTCTGACCACAGAGAAGTGGGCAATTATTGGGTGGGTCTTCCCCAAGAAATCTCCTTAAAAGAACGAATCAAAGGTAGATGCTCCTTCCTTCCCAATTCCTGAACAGGACAGCTGAAACTCTTTCAGCCATCATGGCCCATGAGAGTGTGCACAAAGGATGAAGAGCCAAAAGATGGAAGGGCCTTGGGTCTCTGACAATGGTGGAACTGCTACAGCAGCCCTGTATACAGTTTAGCCCTGCGCTTAACACGTGTGAAAGTAAACTACCTTGTTTAAACCACTAGTACTTTTGGCTAGGTGGCAGCCAAAGTTAACTGAACTAATATATTACCTCTGTAATACATTAATTACACATAAGAAAACGTTTTTGAAAATGATAGGTATTAAATATCACTGCCTTTTAACAGATTAAAAAAATTCTGACTTTTCATGTGAAAAACAGTTTAAAACAATGGTTCACAAAAAGTATAAACTGCTTCCTAATGATACACATAAGAATAACACCTAATGCATTTTAATCTGTATTTTCTTGGATTACTAGTGAGAATGAACACTTTTCTCTTTTGCAAATTATTTATTCATAGTCTTTGTCCATTTATCTACCAAGTCTTATTCTTTTTCTTTGCATTATTTGATCTATTTATATAATAATAACAAAAACCCTCTAGCTATCACATTTGTTGCAAATAATTTTTCCCAGTTTATTATTTGTAATCAACTCTGATCATCTTTTGCTTTCGGCTGTCCACAAAAGTTTCTAAAACTAGACTCTAAAGTTATCGTCAAACATCTAGCAACATACACAAAATTCACCTAAGAATGCATCCACCAGACAGCTGATTCCACGCATGGCACGAAAAAATATTTGAGGCAGATGTTTAAGGCAGGGATACTGATTCAATTCCTGCGGCATTCCGCTCACATTTAAGAACTGTTCCTGAAATTTGGGAGTAGAGCTTATAATGGCTGGGTTACTCAAATCCACGGGATTACTATCAAAAGAGAGAGCAAGAATTAATTATACATTTAGAAATCTCTTTAGCAATAAAATGCATGCAATCTAATTTAAGAACAGGCTGTTTGTGCCTATTTCTTTGATTCAGAGAGGAGATTAATCTGTATTTAATAAGCTAGGGACTCAAACACCAACACTACTTTACAGAAGTGTGCTTACATGAACCTACTTTGCCTATTCAGAGAATGAGAATCAAAATAAGACTAGTTTTTAATTTTTTTAACGTATACATGGATATTTTGTAATATGTTTGGAATTAAGCAATGGAATGGTAAAACTATAAATAAATCAACAAGAAACCCAAGGAGAAAATCTTACTTTAATATTAACATTTCCAATTTTTTAAAAACTATGTGAAAATTGGGATTAGTGTTTGTGTTCACGTGCACATACTAAAGCCATACATTTCAATGTATTTATTTCTTTTCTGTTCCATATTTTTTTAATTAATTTATTTTAACACCTTTATTGGAGTATAATTGCTTTACAATGTTGTGTTAGTTTCTGCTGTACAACAAACTGAATCAGCTATATGTACACATACATCCCCATATCCCCTCCCTCTTGTGTCTCCCTCCCACCCTCCCTGTCCCACCCCTCTATGTGGACACAAAGCACCAAGCTGATCTCCCTGTGATATGCGGCTGCTTCCCACTAGCTATCTATTTTACATTTGGTAGTGTATATATGTCCATGCTACTCTCTCACTTTGTCCCAGCTTACCCCTCCCTCCCCACCCCCGTGTCCTCAACTCCATTCTCTACGTCTGCATCTTTATTCCTGTCCTGCCCCTAGGTTCCTCATATCCATTTTTTTTATTCCAAATATATGTGTCAGCATATGGTATTTATTTTCCCCCTTCTGATTTAATTCATTCACTCTGTATTACAGACTCTAGGTCCATCAACCTCACTACAAATAACTCAATTTCGTTTCTTTTTATGGCTGTATATATGTGCCACATCTTCTTTACCCATTCATCTGTCGATGGACACTTAGGTTGCTTCCATGTCCTGGCTATTGTAAATAGTGCTGCAATGAACATTGTGGGACATGGCTCTTTTTGAATTATGGTTTTCTCAGGGTATATGCCCAGTAGTGAGATTGCTGGATCGTATGGTAGTTCTATCTTTAGTTTTTTAAGGAACCTCCATACTGTTCTCCATAGTGGCTGTATCAATTTACATTCCCAATAACAGTGCAAGGGGGTTCCTTTTTCTCCACACCCTCTCCAGCATTTATTGTTTGTAGATTTTCTGATGATGGCCATTCTGACCGGTGTGAAGTGATACCTCATTGTAGTTTTGACTTGCATTTCTCTAATGATTAGTGATATTGAGCATCCTTTCATGCGTTTGTTGACAATCTGTATATCTTCTTTGGAGAAATGTCTATTTAGGTCTTCCACCCATTTTTGGATTGGGTTGTTTGTTTTCTTGATATTGAGCTGCATGAACTGCCTGTATATTTTGGAGATTAATCCTTTGTCAGTTGCTTCGTTTGCAAATATTTTCTCCCATTCTGAGGGTTGTCTTTTCATCTTGTTTATGGTTTCCTTTGCTGTGCAAAAGCTTTTAAGTTTCATTAGGTCCCGTTTGTTTATTTTTGGTTTTATTTCCATTTCTCCAGGAGGTGGATCAAAAAAGATCTTGCTGTGATTTATGTCATAGAGTGTTCTTCCTATGTTTCCCTCTAAGAGTTTTATAGTGTCTGGCCTTACATTTAAGTCTTTAATCCATTTTGAGTTTATTTTTGTGTATGGTGTTAGGAAGTGTTCTAATTTCATTCTTTTACATGTAGCTGTCCAGTTTTCCCAGTACCACTTGTTGAAGAGGCTGTCTTTTCTCCATTGTAGATTCTTGCCTCCTTTATCAAAGATGAGGTGACCATATGTGTGTGGGTTTATCTCTGGGCTTTCTATCCTGTTCCAGTCATCTATATGTCTGTTTTTTGTGCCAGTACCATACTGTCCTGATTACTGTAGCTTCATAGTAGAGTCTGAAGTCAGGGAGCCTGATTCCTCCGGCTCCGTTTTTCTTTCTCAAGATTGCTTTGGCTATTTGGGGTCTTTGTGTTTCCATACAATTTTCAAAACTTTTTGTTCTAGTTCTGTGAAAAATGCCATTGGTCGTTTGATAAGTATTGCACTGAATCTGTAGATTGCTTTGCGTAGTACAGTCATTTTCACAATGTTGATTCTTCCAGTCCAAGAATATGGTATATCTCTCCACCTGTTTATATCGTCTTTAATTTCTTTCATCAGTGTCTTACAGTTTTCTGCATTCAGGTCTTTTGTCTCCTTAGGTAGGTTTATTCCTAAGTATTTTATTCTTTTTGTTGCAATGGTAAATGGGAGTGTTTCCTTAACTTCTCTTTCAGATTTTTCATCATTAGTGTACAGGAATGCAAGAGGTTTCTGTGCATTAATTTTGCATCCTGCTACTTTACCAAATTCACTGATTAGCTCTAGTAGTTTTCTGGTAGCATCATTAGGTTTCTCTATGTATAGTATCATGTCATCTGCAAACAGTGACAGTTTTAATTCTTCTTTTCCGATTTGGATTCCTTTTATTTCTTTTTCTTCTCTGAATGCCATGGCTAAAACTTCCAAAACTATGTTGAATAACAGTGGTGAGAGTGGGCAACCTTGTCTTGTTCCTGATCTTACAGGAAATGGTTTCAGTTTTTCACCATTGAGAACGATGTTGGCTGTGGGTTTGTCATATAAGGCCTTTATCATGTTGAGGTAGGTTCCCTCTATGCCTGATTTCTGGCGAGTTTTTATCATAAATGGGTGTTGATTTTGTCGAAAGCTTTTTCTGCATCTGTTGAGATGATCATATGGTTTTTACCCTTCAATCTGTTAGTATGGTGTATCACACTGATTGATTTGCATATACTGAAGAATCCTTGCATTCCTGGGATAAACCCCACTTGATCATGGTGTATGATCCTTTTAATGTGCTGTTGGATTCTGTCTGCTAGTATTTTGTTGAGGATGTTTGCATCTATGTTCATCAGTAATACTGGCATGTAGTTTTCTTTTTTTGTGACATCTTTGGTTTTGGTATCAGGGTGATGGTGGCCTCACAGAATGAGTTTGGGAGCGCTCCTCCCTCTGCTATATTTTGGAAGAGTTTGAGAAGGATAGGTGTTAGCTCTTCTCTAAATGTTTGGTAGAATTTGCCTGTGAAGCCATCTGGTCCTGGGCTTTTGTTTGTTGAAAGATTTTTAATCACAGTTTCAATTTCAGTGCTTGTGACTGGTCTGTTTATATTTTCAATTTCTTCCTGGTTCAGTCTTGGAAGGTTGTGCTTTTCTAAGAATTTGTCCATTTCTTCCAGGTTGTCCATTTTATTGGCATACAGTTGCTTGTAGTAATCTCTCATGATCCTTTGTATTTCTGCAGTGTCAGTTGTTACTTCTTTTTCATTTCTAATTCTGTTGATTTGAGTCTTCTCCCTTTTTTTCTTGATGAGTCTGGCAGATGGTTTATCAATTTTGTTTATCTTCTCAAAGAACCAGCTTTTTGTTTTATTGACCTTTGCTATTGTTTCCTTCATTTCTTTTTCATTTATTTCTGATCTGATGTTTATGATTTCTTTCCTTCTGCTAACTTCGGGGTTTATTTTGTTCTTCTTTCTCTAACTGCTTTAGGTGTAAGGTTAGGTTGTTTATTCGAGATTTGTCTTGTTTCTTGAGGTAGGACTGTATTGCTATAAACTTCCCTTTTAGAACTGCTTTTGCTGCATCCCATAGGTTTGGGGTCGTCGTGTTTTCATTGTCATTTGTTTCTAGGTATTTTTTGATTTCCTCTTTGATTTCTTCAGTGATATCTTGGTTATTTAGTAACGTATTGTTTAGCCTCCATGTGTTTGTAGTTTTTACAGTTTTTTTCCTGTAATTGATATCTAGTCTCATAGCATTGTTGTCAGAAAAGATACTTGATACAATTCCAATTTTCTTAAATTTACCAAGCCTTGATTTGTGACCCAAGATATGATCTATCCTGGAGAATGTTCTATGAGCACTTGAGAAGAAAGTGTATTCTGTTGTTTTTCGATGGAATGTCTCCAGCCAAGCTGGAGCCTGCTGGCTGTTGGGTGGAGCTGGGTCTTAGCACTGAGATGGAGATCTCTGGGAGAGCTCTCTCCGACTGATCACATGGGCCAGGAGGTCTCTGGTGGTCCAATGTCCTGGACTTGGCTTTCCCACCTTGGAGGCTCAGGCCTGACACCAGGCCGGAGCACCAAGACCCTGTCAGCCACACGCATGTCTGAAGTAAGGTCCTGGGGCAACACCCCAGCATGCATGGCAGATGTGTAGGATAGGGCAGCAGACCCATTTCAATGTATTTAAAACAATGGGCTTGAGGTATATTTTATATGTAAATAATTTTAAACATTTCCATTAAAAAATAGATTTTGGCTTCCACTCAAAACAGTCTGCTTAACTGTCCATTAAACAGCCTTTCCAGCCCAAAGTAATACTGTTAGTCAACCTACAGCCAGCACCTGGAAAGAGCTTCCACTAGCTTCAAGACGAAAAGAACTAGGCTGAGAAACATAAATCAGTGGTTTATAGATGCCCTGGGCCTTTGAAACCTTTTTCCATCTACTCAGACTCTGAATTTCACATAACTGCAAGTGGGGACAGGGGCATGTGTGTGCATGTATGGAAAAGGGGCTTCTAGTGTTAGTACACTGTATCCAAAGAACTGTGGTCCACTATGTGGCATAGGGAAGATAAGAAGCCTCTAGAAGCAGTACCTACTGGGGATTATAGTTCTGTGTTCAAAAATTAGAAAAATAAGCAGTAAGCTTGGAATGGACTACACCTCAGTCCAGCAGAGCTCTGCTAAATTCATATCTGTTTGATACCAAAAACTGGGGATAAAGAAACAGGGGTTCAGGGGCAGCATGCCGGAGAAAGAGAGCAGTGCATGTGCACAAGAGGAGCAAAAAAGCCAAGAGATAGACAATAGAGCAGCCTGTCCCAAGGCTGCCTTGACCCCTCCCTATCATGATTGAATGTTCACGGCTTCTTGAAGCCCAGTGAGACCACTCTATCATCACACAATAACCCCTCTTTTTCACCTGCATTTGTTTAAGTAAGTTCCTATTCTGTATATCAAAAAAAACCCTGACTAAAATACTAAAATATTTCAGCTCAAGAAGAAAGATAGAGCCTAAAGAGATCAATTAATAGTGAAGGAATAGGAAAAGATTATCCAAGAACTACAAACTCTTAAGGAATATATAACTTTCATGCAACAGAGCATAGAAAAAGATAGGTAGTTTCCTATTTAAGTTACCAAAATATAAATTAGTCAAAAATAGAAACGGAGATAATTTGGGAAAACATTAAAATAGCATTCCATAACCAAGCAGAAGTTTTCTCTAAAGAATGAAGGATGATTCAATAGAACAGTATTCCATAACCAAGCAGAATTTTTCTCTAAACAATGAAGGATGATTCAGTATTGGGGAAAAATTAACATACTATCAATAGGTAAAAGAAGAAAAAACATTTAATTGCTTAAATGGATGCCAAAATATGATTTGAAAATAATTCAGTAGTATTTCTGATTTTACTTATATTTTTAAATTTAAAATTTTTTCATTGCTTAGGAAATCGGGAACAAAGAAAAGAATAACTATCTAATATCAACAACCAATATCCCACTCAAAATTTCACACAACAGAGACATTCCAATGAAAATCAGAATGAAAGAAGGATGCTAAAACAGTATCATTTTAACTCAACAATGTTCTAGAAATTCTGCCTAATGTAGTAAAACACATACAAAAATAATTATAACAACAATGGCAACTTTTCAAGCATTAGATGTACTGTTTTATATACTTTTTCTTCAATACTTATAACAAGATGGATAGTATTATTATCCCCATTGTATAGATTAAAAAGAGACTGAGACTCAGAGAGACTAAACTGCTTGCTCAAGTTCACAAAGAAAAAAGTAGCAGAACATGAACTCATATACAGATCTTACTGCAATTGAAGCACTTATAATTAATTACCACAGATTCCAGTATGAATTACTAGAAAGGAGACATTTATTTGCAGATATGTATTCATTATATCTAGAAATTTAAAAAGAATCAGTGAAATACTCAGAGCATTTTTAAATCCCAAGTATATAAAAAATATACAAAAATAAAATAAGTAAAACATTTTCTTTACAGCAGCAATAGCCACTTACAAGATTTAACAGTAGAAAAAAGTTAGCCTTTCACAACATCAGCAATAAATACATAGGAATAATGGTAAAAAGAAAAAAATTATGCAGATCTCTGCGAAGAAAACTACAAAACACTTCTGCAAGATATTTAAGACTCTAGGGGCTTCCCTGGTGGTGCAGTGGTTAAGAACCCACCTGCAATGTAGGGGACATGGGTTCAATCCCTAGCCCAGGAAGATCCCACATGCTGCGGAGCAACTAAGCCCGTATGCCACAACTACTGAGCCTGCGCTCTAGAGCCTGTGCTCTGCAACAAGAGAAGCCATGTCAATGAGAAGCCTGCACACCGCAATGAAGGGTAGCCCCCACTTGCCTCAACTAGAGAAAGCCCATGCACAGCAACGAAGACCCAACACAACCTAAATAAATTAATTAATTAAATAAGATTCTAAAAAAGAAAAATACCTACTCTTAGAAAAGCAAACACAATATATTAAGATGTCAGCTGAAAAAAAAAAAAAAAAAAGATGTCAGCTGTTCCTAAATATAAATACAAGCTTAATGCAATTCTCATCTTTGGCAGAGTCTGGTTAGATGTTCACTAGCTTCTCTTTTCCTCCTATGTTCTCTTGCAATTAAGTGTGGCATATGTTTGAGTTCCAGCCAATGGAATATGGGTAGCAGTGATTTACATCACAGTTCAGGAGCTGGTCCATGAAAACCTTCCACACAATTTTCCTTGCTCTCTCTCTTTTCCATCTTCTAGCCAGATACAGAGGCGCTGCCTACAAAGTTAAGGCCCTAATAAAGCCACATGTTGAAGATGGCAGAGACTCTGCCAGCCTGGGTCCCTGAACGACTACCTAAGCAGAGCTGCTCCTTACCCAAGACTTTATGAAACATACTGTACTAAGCCACTAAGATTTTCAGGTTCATCTGCTAAAGGAGGACATGTTCCTTACCCTAATTAACACACACTCCAAACCCCAAAAGGTTTTGTGAGGTTCTTCTGTTCACTTGTGTTTTGTAACATGTCAAATGGATTCTAAAATTCATCTAAAATGTTAAACAGGCAAGAAGAGATTTTTAAAAATATTCCAAGAAATGTTTTAGGGAAAAAGATATTAGTCCCACCAAATATCAATAACTATTATAAGGTTAAAATAATTAAAAGTGTTAATCTCCTATAAGAATGAATTAAAAGATCAATGGAATAATATGTGACCCAAAGACAAAATCCATATATATAAAGGAACTTAATGGCACAAAGGAAACAAAGTCAGAAGAAATCATAGGTGAATATCTATCTGATCAAAGAACAAAGGAAGACTTTCTAATCTTAAAGGAAACAGAAAATAATCACAGAAAAAGACAGATTTAAAAAAATAAACTAAAATCACTGAAAGATGAAAAACACACAATACAAACTGAAAAAAACATGATAGAAAATGGTTAAGATCCCTAACTTATCAACAGGTCATACAGAGTAATTTGGAATCACTAATACACAAATAGAAAAATGAGGCTCGTCAAACCAGAAAGAAAAGATATGCAAGGAAAAAGTTTACAAATCAAGATAGTATACAACAGAACCAAAGTTCCACAGAGCACAAGGATGGGGCTAGTAGAGAGAAAGGTAGGAAGCAATGAAATTGAATTGAATAGAATTACTACAAAAAAAGAAAGCATGAAGTATTACTTTTAGCAATTTGTCCCTCTGTGAAATTTTATGGTGTACCCTCCGTGAAATTTTAAACCACGCTACTAGAGGAGAGGTCCTGAGAGCCAGACTGACCATTCAGTGCTGGTCATAGAGAGGAACAAGCTAGTCTCCAGTCCCCACAGAATGTGACAAAGTCCTGGGAGAGAGATCAGCATCCAAGCTGCACCAACAGGCAAGAGAACAAATGCTGCACCTACTGCAGGGAACAAGCCTCTGGAGAGTGTGGCCCAAGAGCAGCTGAGGACAGCCTGACCCTGCTGGGACAGGGAGAGCAGGGGCACATGATGTAGATGTGTGTGTTGTCCAATGTGGCTCCATCTGATGACTGGGCTTAACAGCCACACTGTGAACTCTAACAAGGAGTTATAGCACCGTTCCTGCCCTAAGACAATCACTGAGTAAAGACCACATGAAATACAACAACAACAGTACCTTAACATATGTAAAAAGCGAAACCATGTCTGTGCAACACACTCATTATCCATTTCAGGAGGGATCAGACTGGCATCTTCATCGGGAACTTTAAATGGAGGAAATGAAGGACCATATGTAAAGCGTAGCAATCTAGAAAATAAAAAAAATCATACCAGCAAGTTCATTTTGTAACAGAATGGAAAATACATTCAAACATTAAAATATACTAAGAGAAATATGATAAGAGAAAATAGATGAAACTTGTATTATACCTCACTGAAGTGAATAAAATAAATGAAAACCCTTGTTTATAAAATAGATAAACTGGAAGAGGATTTCCAGTTTTGTAAAGGATTTTTTAAAACATGTATTTCTATTTTTAAATAATTAATGTTATTTATAATTTAGTTCATATATTTTTAAGTTATATAATTTATAAATTTATTTTATTTACTTATAAAACGTCTTTATCATTTTATAAATTTATGTATTTAACTGTAATTTTATTTTACTTATATGATTTTATTATAATTATCAAATAAGTGATTTTATAAATTAAATATTATATCTCATATAAAATTTATAATACATCTTGTATATAACATTATAATATGTATAACATGTAACATACAATGGTGTATATAATGTATACATAATATACTTTTATAATATATACTATAACATAAATTACAAATCAAATATTACTTTATAAAATTAAAAATTACCTAAAAGTTTACTTTAAAATTGCAAATAACAAATCATATAATAATACACAATTATGCTTATGTTGATTACATAATTAGTCATGTAATATAAATAATAAATTCTTTAAATTATTTTTAAAAGATTCATCGCACTGCAAATGCCTTCAACACAACTAAGCTATAATCTATTCATAATAACTGCTATATAACTTTAAATGAAGTTTAGAATTTATGGTGTGTGTGCCATAAAATGAATTTGACAATTCAATTACTTAACTAAATAGTAATATTCCAAATGTATTAAAACTGTTCAAAGCCCCTTGACCCAATTATTAACCTATTATAATTAGAATAGATTATAATCTATTATATTATAGCTATGTAATCTAAAGATTATGTCTTAATAAAATAACCAGAATATACACAAAGACTATGTATAAAGTACTCACATATCAACAATATTTTTAAAACACAGGGAAAAACTTAAATATCAAAACAGCAGGGAAATTATTAAATGAATTATAATTCCATTTATAAAATGAAAAACTATAAAGCCATTAAAAAATGATCTTGAGATCTATTTAAGAAGAAAAAAGGTACATGTAATTACTGGGACAAGAATCAGACAACAAATAAAAAAAGCAGATAATACTATATCAAATAATCTCAAATTTATTTTTTAAAAAAGAGAAAACAGGAAAAATACATTCAAACTTTGGTTATTTGTAAGTGATGGATATTTCCCCCTACATCTTCCAAGTTTTCTATTATAAGCATGTATTGCTTTTATAATCAAGATAAAATGATATATTATTTAAAAATAGATTCATAATATTGACATTCACAAAGATATACCAGAATCAACAGAATATTCCAAACCTTCATCTTAGTTTAAACGATGATAAAGAGATAAACATTTACTAACTCTCAAAATGACCAGTCTACCTTCTAATACATGATACCACCTACGAATGATCTGTTCTCACCTCCACCACTACCCCACCCCCAATCAAATCTGAATCAGATCAAGTCTCTAGATCTAACCACCAGTCGACAGGAAATACAGGGGACAGAGGAACATGCTAATTAACACAACTAAGACATAATCAGAAAAATCCAAAATGTGAAGCATTCTATAAGACAAACAATCCAGTTCAACAAAAAAACTGCAAGGAAATAAAAATGAGAGAACAGTAACCTACAGTTTAAAATAGGCTTAAGAAACATGTCAACTAAATACAATGTCCAAACCTTGTTTGTGTTCTGATTCAACGGAATCAACTATAAAAAAAATTGAGACGTTCAGGGACATCTGAACACTCAACAGCTAACCAATATTAACAAACTATTAACATTTTGTTTAGGTGTGATAAATGGTATTGTGATTATGTTTAAAAAAGAATGCTCAGGGCTTCCCTGGTGGCGCAGTGGTTAAGAATCCGCCTGCCAATGCAGGGGACAAGGGTTCGAGCCCTGGTCCGGGAAGATCCCACATGCCACGGAGCAACTAACCCCGTGCGCCACAACTACTGAGCCTGTGCTCTAGAGCCCGCGTGCCACGAGCCCTTGCTCCGCAACAAGAGAAGCCACCGCAATGAGAAGCCTGTGCACCTCATCGAAGAGTGGCTCCCACTCGCTGCAACTAGAGAAAGCCTGCACGCAGCAACGAAGACCCAACACAGCCAAAAATAAATAAGTAAATAAGTTAAAAAAAAAAAGAATGCTCAACTTTTAGAGTCATATTAAAAGAAATGAAAAAAACAAGTCTGAAAAAAATGAAGCCTAACAGTTTACTCACAGAACAGTGATAGCATTATATATAAATGGTTAAAAAAAAAAAAAAAAAAAAGTTAAATTATTATAATAAAACACTGCCCACTTTGGTTACACAGGAGAACATTATAGTATGGTCCTATTTCTGTAAAATTATGTATAAACATATATAATAAGACTTCTGGTGAACTTAACTCTTTCTGTTATACCTTTCTTTGGTTTGTTTTTTAAAAATAATGATCATGAATATTTTAATAATCAGAATAAGAGTGGGATTTTGGGGGTGGGAGTGGTAGGGCTCAGAATTTATCTGCCTCTCCAAAACCTGCTTAATCTAAAATGTTTTAGATTAGACAGGCACTAGCCAAACTGACACATCTATTTTTAAAAAGTGGTTTGATTCTCTATCTAAAGTACAGTAATGAGAGACACAGAATAGAGACTTTTTACCATGTACTGTGTGAATCCCAGAAAGACACAGAACTAGGGGAAAGCTACCCAAGGTCAGACGGATGAAGGAAGGCAAGTGGATGATGATAACTTACCTTGAAGTGAGCGCACAGATGACCTTGCTCCACTGCTCCACCACTGCCGGGTGGTGCCTCCAGTTAGCCACCATCTCCTTGGCTGTTTTCCAGTAAGGAGGTGTTGGGAAGCACCGAGTACAAGCTAGTAACCAAACCTCAAAGAGAACACCAATCAACTTCTCTGCTAGATTCTCAGCAATGCCACCTTACCAACAAAAAGAAAACATCTTTGGCATACTTATTTGTAAAGCAGAATCTTTAACTCACTGACTTGGGAGAACTGGTCAAAAAATTAAAATAACTGCAATGTTAAGTTTTGACTTTCAAATAATCACTTAACAGAGAGAACAAAAAACTATTCTTAGAAGCTCCTATGAAGGAAATCATGGATATATCAACCCATTATCACTTTGAAAGTTTTCAAGTGGCCCTGCTCGGTTCGTATTGCAGATCTTAATCTTCCAGCAGTGGGACAAGGAGTACAGAGGGAAGAAAGGAAAGGATGAGTGTCTATAATGAACGACTGCTATGAGTCAGTTTCTGTGCACACAGCTCATACACATTAATTCTGCAGGATAGGTATTTATAATCTCTTACCAATTATCGATTATACCCATTTTGAAGATGAGAAAACAGGTTCAGGAAATTTTAGTAACTTGCCCAAGTTCACACAGCCAATAAGTAAAGGAATCAGAACAAATACCCAAGACTTTTTACCTCTAAACTTTGCTATAAAATGCTTCAGGTGTTTGAAAGCGACCCTTCAAGGGAGAGGGAGACAAAGAAGGGAGCCGAAGGACTGGTACTGGGCAGGACAGAGCCTCAACCATGAAAACAGAGCGGCTCCTCTGTTCCAAGCCCTGGAACTAGGAAGAACAGCAGTGGTCTGTACTCTGCATAGCTCCAAAAGACAAACTTGGGGCGAGAAGGAAAAGTTCTAAGGATTCCTATTTCAAATGGGCAAAGATGAAGTTTCAACAATAATAAGCCCCAGAAGTGGATGGATTGCCTGCCTTATGGTGCTGAAATCCCTGCCATGGGGAGTGTGTAGCAGAGAGACACACTGTCTGTGTCTGGCCAGCTATCATCAATACCAGACAGGGTATTCCTATTATGGGGTCCCTTGCAACACTAAAATTGTAGGGTTTTTTTAAGATATCTTCCTGGACACTGCATTTGTGTGAGAGCACAAGCACACTCACATGTGTTAGCAAAGGGACTACACAGTTGAATAAGCAATAAGGGAACTTGGAACTAGAATATCAACTTATTGTCTGTGTATACTGTGCATACAAAGCAGGATGTCTAAAATACACTCTAAAATCTTATAAAATTGGAGGCTTTTTAATGGCTAGGCAATGAATGACATACTGTCATACTTCCAAACAGAACACTTTAAGATTCTGTAGGGTTCATCTGCTAAACAAAATATCTTCTAGCTATCAAGTTTTCAGAGTCTACGTGGATAACTACTTTGGAATCAGGTACATGAGTTGTTTCATATATAGGCTCTATCCTAATATACTGAACAAGCTACTGTTACTGTCATTATCAAACATGCACTAATTCACTGAGCCCCTCACTATATTAGCAAAATCATCACCGAAGGTAACATAACTTTCCATTGTGCCTTTGAGGGTTTTCCATTCTAAGAACTGTTCATCTTGGTTTGTCAACTGTAGTGCCAAAATTTAAATCCCCACAGAGTCTACTACTCATTGAGTCTAAAAGTAAACAGCATTTGGAGCTCAGAAATAAATTAGAAAAAAAATTAACAAACCTTGAACAGTTGGTGGTGCTAAAAGTATGTCATTAATCTGCAGAAGAAACAACAGTAAGACTTCCCAGGTTTCTCGGGCCATAATGGATGACTCACGGGCCAGTTTCTGAATGGCTCTCAGGACCTGTAAGCATAGTCGGATCTGACTGGAGCCCTGTTCCTGTCTGAAGAAGACAGACAGACATCACTGACAAGCCTTGAGGAGAGAATGCAACAGTTAAGGACAGGCGACTTTTGGACACAGCAAGCAATGATCCAATGATACTCCCTAACAGCATCAGCAGACAGAATTAGGTGCACCCTCTTCAGTTCAAAGCTACTTCCTCGTCATACAGTTTGGCCCTCTGGGATCTCAGCCTACCACTCTTAAAAAGCCTGAAGAGCTCCTGGGGAGATAGAGGATAATAGAAAGTAAACTTCACCTCTAGATTTTCTAAGTGTGAAATGTGCCTGGCGCATACAACAGATACTCAATAGGTTTCTGCTGAATGAATGAGTAAATACCCACAGCCACTTCCGCTGCTCACACAGCAGAATGGCCTTTGTATTCTTTTAAACACACATTTACAAGAATTCTGCACGTGATTTCATAGTGCTTACAAGTCCCTCTGAAGCTAATGTCTGCTACAGAAGAGCCTACAGAATGGAATATCCTAACAGATCCCCAAAACTGACGAGATATAGAGGCAATTGCCTCAGAAATGAGCACCTGCTACTGCTGCTCTACAAAAAAAAAGGCAACATAACCCAAGATGGGGGCTCCAAAGGTACCCAAGATACTCCCGAAGAACAGTTTTATAACGCTTTTTAGTCCACAGGACCATTTTTCTCCAACAGAATTAGATCAATATCAGGTCCAAGCTCCAGCCCTTATCCCCACTGTCCAAAGTGGATCACCTTGAGAATTTCAAGAATCGTAGTAAACCCACTGCACCAGCAAATGCTGAACTGCCCTCCAGAGTTCTCATGTGAAACCCAAGACAAGTAACTAATACTACTGAAATAAATCTTGAGGCCAAGTTTCTATATATTACGACTCATGTTACAAATTCATAAAACATGTCTGAATGAGAGTAGGGAATCGCAGAGCTGCCTCAAGAAATCCAGAAATTGAAGTGAGTGCCCTTAGAACTCCCATCACAACCTTAGAATAAAGATTCTCAGATTCTGGGCCATGACCCAGAAAACCAGAAACTTACACTGGAGTTGCAAAAAAATGACAACCTTAAGTTTTCCCTAAAGAAGTCAGATCTAAAGTAAAATGATGAGACATTCACTTAGGAAAAGCCAAGAGTCCCCAAGAGCAGGAAGATGTCCCATGTTCAGTTTGATGTGAATCCAGTCCATGGGAAGCCATGAGGCTCAAGCTTGTGTCTGTTGCTCTGGCTACTAAAGAGTAAGAAATACATAACAGCCCCAAACCTCATGTAGCCATGTAAGAGGGAACCCAGAATAAGAAATAAAAATACCACTAGCAGTCCTGGGGGTGACACTCTTGCAAGATGGCAATGACATTAGAAGCCTCCCAAATGGTAACCCAGGCCTACCCACCCCTTCTAGGTACCACCTGCCCAGTGGCAGAAAAGGAAACATCTGCTCCTTAGGTACTGTAGCCTCACTCAGACAGCCTAAATTTAAGAGCAGTGTCCAAGTTTCTACAGCTAAGAGAAACAAGGTAATCTTTACTGAAAAATAAACAGAAAGGTCTAAACACCAAAAATATTCCTTTCCCCTTAATATTTTCAAAAGCAACTTGTGAACTTCAGAAAACTGTTCTAGAACATGGGGTGGTGAATTATGTATGGCCAATGGGTCAAATCTGGCCTGCTATCTGTTTTTGTAAATAAAGTTTTATTGGAACACAACCATGCTCATTTATTTATATATCATCTATGGCTGCTTCCCTACACCAGCAGAGTTGAATAGTTGTGACAGACACCGTATGGCCCACAAAGGCTAAAATATTTACTACATGACTCTTCACAAAAAGTTTGCCAACCACTGCTTTAGAAGAACGTCACATTTTCTAAAGAAGTTTATTTGAGCAATGAAGACACTAATCAATTTTAAACGATGGGTCACTCTTCACTCAATTATGAAAAAAAAAAAAAAACTGATAGGCAAAAAGAGAAAGGCTACATCCACTCTGACATAATCTCTAGCAAAGTAGTAGAGGCTGTTTCCTCTATTCTGAGTGTTAGTTTTCATAAAAACAACTATCTAAGTAAACTTGATGACAATTTTATGAACTATCTGAATAAAAAAAAAAAATGAAACTTCCAGTAATAGGAGATGAGATCATAACTCCCAATATTTAGCACTGAAAATATTCAGCTCCCTAAGACATTACTGGCCATGAGAACTCTAATACTCAGTTCAGCACCCACTCAGAAGTATGCACACACACACACTTTTGAGAAAATAAGCTAACTACCAAACAGTAAGATGAACAATTTATAAGGTAGTCATGTTTCTCAAAAGAGAAAAGCCAAAGCAAAAGCCTAATTAACTCAAATGTCATTGATTTTTCTCATCAATACAAACTGAGCACTGAGAGTTGGTAAGAGTACAAAGAGGAAAGAAACACAGTGACAGTACTATCCATGAGACTGTCCCACGCACTAAGAAAAAACCTAGTAAATTAGTCTCCTAAATGGGATGACAAGAAAGCATTAAAAGTATTATATCATTTTAGAAGAACCTGCTTAGCCACAAACAATATGTCACTTACTTCCCATCATTTCCTGTTATAATTCTATTTGAAATCAATAAATATAAGCAACCAGCATCTTATTCACCCTAATGTAATACCAGTACTGCTCTAGGTACTGTGGAAGTCCAAACTATATACAACCTAGTTCCTACCCTCAAGTTGGTTAGATGGGGAAATGAGACATACACATTTTAAAAGATAAGCAATAAAACTGGAGAGATACAAGAAGTACACAGGCTCAAAGAAGGTGTGATCACTATGGGCCTGGATGATCAGGTAAGGCTGAATTTAAGATGAACCATCAAGAGAGAGATGTGGACAACTAGGACACATCTAGGACAGGGAGAGGAGGATGAGGATGGAAAAAGAGTAGGTAATGATGGAGAAGATCTTTAAGGAGTCTTGGGAGAATGTTTCATTTATGAGTCTGACCAAAGAGCAGGGCTCACGCAGAATTACCAGCAGCTAATCTGGTTAGGGGCCAGATTACAGCAGGCATTTCACACAAGATAAGGAGTTTACAGGCATACCTCACTGTATTGCACTTCATTCTGTTGCACTTCACAGATATTGCAGTTTTTTTACAAACTGAAGACTTGTGGCAATCCTGCATTGATTGAGCAAGTCTATCGGCACCATTTTTCCAACTGCATTTGCTCACTTTGTGTCTCTGTGGCACATTTTGGTAATTCTCGCAATATTTTCATTATTATATCTGTTATGGTGATTGTAATTGTTTTGGGGCACTACAAACCACGCCCATATAAGACAGGGAACTTAACTGATAAATGTTGTGTGTGTTCTGACTGCTCCACCGACCGACTGGCCATTTTCCTGCTCTCTCTCTCCCCTCAGGCCTCCCTATTCCCTGAGAGATAGCAATATTAAAATTAGGCCATTTAATAACCCTACAATGGCCTCTAAGTGTTCAAGTGAAAGGAAGAATCATGTCTCTCACTTTAAATCAAAAGCTAGAAACAACAAGGACCTACCTTATAGCACAGGGAACCATATTCAGTACCCTGTAATAACCTATAATGGAAAAGAATCTGAAAAAGAATATACATATATATGTGTGTGTTTATATATGTATGCGTGTGTACATATATATATATACAAAAAACTGAATCACTGCTGTACGCCAGAATCTAACACAACATTGTAAAAAGGCAGAAATGATTAAGCTTAGTGAGGAAGGCAAGGCAAAACCCAAGACAGGCTGGAAGCTAGGCCTCTTGCACCGATTAGCCAAATTGTGAATGCAAACGAAAAGTTCTTGAAGGAAATCAAAAGTGCTACTCCAGTGAACACACAAATGATACGAAGAGAAACAGGCTTACTACTGATATGAAGAAAGTTTTAGTGTTTGGATAGAAGATCAAAGCAGCCACAACACTGCCTTAAGCCAAAACCTAATCCAGAGCAAGCCCCTAACTCTCTTCAGTTCTATGAAGGCTGAGAGCAGTGAGGAAGCTGCAGAAGGAAAGTCTGAAGCCAGCAGAGGCTGGTTCATGAAGTTTAAGGAAATGTCTCCATTTAAAAGAAAAAAAAAAGTGCAAGATGAAGCGGCAACTGCTAATGTAAAAGCTGTAGCAAGTTATCCAGAAGATCTAGCCAAGATAATTAGAGTGGCCACACTAAACAACAGATTTTCAATAGAGACAAAACAGCCTACAGCCTTCTATTGGAAGAAGATGCCATCTAGGACTTTCATAGCTAGAGAGAAGTCAACTCCTGGCTTCAAAGCTTCAAAGGTCAAGCTGACTCTCTGGTTAGGGGCTAATGCAGCTGGTGACTTCAAGTTGAAGCCAATGCTCATTCACCATTCTGAAAATCCTAGGGCCCCTAAAAATTATGCTAAATCTACTCTGCCTGTGCCATATAAATGAAATAAAGCCTGGATGCCAGCACATCTGTTTACAACATTTTAAGCCCACTGGTGAGACCTACTGCTCAGAAGAAAAGATGCCTTTCAAAATATTACTGCTCATTAACAATGCACCTGGGTCATCCAAGAGCTCTAATGGATGTGGACAAAGAATGTCACCTGCCATTTCAGTAAACAAACAATATTGTGGCCATAAAGCCATCAGCCACTGCAGCTGCCCCCCCACCCCCATGGTGCACCCTGAGGGGACTTCAGGACAGACAGAAAGAAAATAGTGGCCCTAGGTAGTTAAGATGCATACCAAAGGAATAATTTCAATGAGCCCAAACTCTTGCAGCTTCCCATACACAGAAAGGCACTAAAATCATTAACTTGAGATGTCTGTTTTTTTTTTTTTTTTTTGAGATGTCTGTTTTTTGATTAGCAGTAATCTTTTGATGTTCCACTACACAGTTTTGTTTTTTTCCCAGCAAAACTCCTATACATCCTCGCTCCTCCCTTACCTCTCTGGAAGAGCCCCTCAGAACTGAGAAACAGTATCCGGACTATAGTCTTCAGTAAGTCCGCCGAATAAAACATAATTCTCAACTTTTCGACTGTGCATTTTTTTCAGTCAACACTGAGATGTACAACAAGATTAATGTTTGCCTGCTAACCCAAAATCCATTCTGCTGCCCACGGATCAAGGAGCAATTCCGACTTTCAAGTTTTATTATTTAAGAAATACATTTCTTAAGACTATAGCTGCCACAGACAGCGATTCCTCTGATGGATCTGGGCAAAGGAAATTGAAAACCCTCTGGCAAGGATTCACCATTCTAAATGGCATTAAGAATATTTATGTCACGGGAAGAGATCAAAACATCAATATTAATAAGAGTCTGGAAGAAGCTGATTTCAACCCTCACGGATGACTTTGAGGGGCTCAAGACTTCAGTGGTGGAAGTAAATGCAGATGTGGCAGAAATAATAAGAGAACTAAAATCAGAAGTGGAGCGCGAAGACGTGACTGAATTGCTGCAATCTCATAATAAAACTTTAATGGAAGAGGAGTTGCTTTTATGGATGAGCAGAGAAAGTGGTTTCCTGAGATGGAATCTACTCCCGGTGAAGATGCTGTGAAAATTACTGAAATGACAACAAAGAATTTAGAATATTACATAAACTTAGTTGATAAAGCGGCAGCAGGGTCTGAGAGGATTAACTCCAATTTTGAAAGAACTACTGTAGGTAAAATGCTATCAAACAACATTGCATGCTACAGACAAATCGTTCATGAACTGAAGAGTAAATCAATGTGGCAGACTTCACTGCTGTCTTATTTTAACACATCACCACAGCCACCCAAGCTTCAGCAACCACCACCCTGATCAGTCAGCAGCCATCGCACTGAGGCAGAACCCTCCGCCAGCAAAAAGATTTCAGTTCACTAAAGGCTCAGGTGGTTAGCATTTTTCAGCAATGCTAGTATTTTTTAATCAAGATAGGTAATTGTTTTTTTAGACATAATGCTATTGCATATTTACAGACTACAGTATAGTATAAAAACTTTTACGCACTGGGAAACCAAAAAATTCATGTGACTTGCTTTATTTCAATGATCGCTTTATTGTGGTGGTCTGCAACCAAACCTGCAATATCTTGAGGTATGTTTGTACAACTGATCCTATAGACCAGAGCTCTTAATGGAGATTCCTCTTTTTTAATTCAGATTTTTCCAAAGTAATCTTCCTTCTAAATTTAAAAAGTTAAAATTTACAGGGCTGGTTTTTGGCTGATTCAAAGTCCTCATCATCTGACGATGAAAAGCCCTAACCAGAACTTTTCCAAAAGGAGGGAAGCCCACTTGCCCCTTCCACAGACATAAAAAACAGCCGAAAACAGATTTTTCTCAAAGGAAATCCCTACAAATAGGTAGGTAACTAATGCTCTCTTCTCCATTATTTTCTATATTTCCAAAATCCTTTATAGTGACATATAATTCTTTTAGAATGGGAAAAAAATGTTTTAGGCACAAGTAAGGCAATCTTACATTACAATATTTAAGGTCTCTGCCGCAGAGATAGGGGAAAAACTCAATAACAAACTGTCAAGAGTATTCTTTTGGTCTACTACAAATGTGCCTATAATTTCAAATCTGCTTACTTCAATGTCTTCATTCTCTCATAAGAAAGATTCATTTTAAGGTAGATGGCTTAGTCGCCATTAGCTTAAGTGGAGACAAGAATTATGTTAGGCAAAAGTATGGGTTTTTTTGACTGGAAGGGAAAGGGGTCACAGTATTTTAACATCTAATAGCTATCAGATCTTAGAAGCAAAGCCAAAAGCCGTTAAAATGAACACACACTTGTTAAAGAGTCCTAGTAAACATTATATAAGCCCATCTCTCTCATTCATATTAACACACTCTTTAACTGAACAAGTAATGAAAGTTACTGTTCAAAGGTCTAACAATGAAATCAGTTCCTATAATATAAAAAAGTAACATTGATGAGTAGTTTATTATGATCCTAATAACAGGCCAGATAGACTAGTATAGCTTACCTTGGTACAAAAAGATTCTGCAGGTGTTTTAGTATACTTTGAACATATAGATTAGGCTCTTTAATAACTGGCAATGGAATAGAATCTTTCGGCAACACTAAAGCCATAATCCAGTCAGTATATACATCAACACAATATTTTACAGTCTCTCCGTCCAATGGAAGGGTCAGTCCATAGCAAATTACTTCCATGGTCCATTTTACCTAAACAAAAGAAAATATACATATAGAATTATTACACATTCCTATCTGTATATCAGTAGATTGATTTAAAATGTTAACCTCTTATTGTCAAAAACCTCTCAACTGAAGTATATTCATCTCAACATACATCAGATTAATTCTACAGAATGTACTTTCCATGTATAAGACATAATCAGGGGGCTTCCCTGGTGGTGCAGTGGTTGAGAGTCTGCCTGCCGATGCAGGGGACACGGGTTTGTGCCCCGGTCCGGGAAGATCCCACGTGCTGCGGAGTGGCTGGGCCCGTGAGCCATGGCCGCTGAGCCTGCGCGTCCGGAGCCTGTGCTCCGCAACGGGAGAGGCCACAACAGTGAGCGGCCCGCGTACCGCAAAAAAAAAAAAAAAAGACATAGACAACGTTTCCTAAGCAAAAGATTTAAGAAGAAAATAAATTAGTTATTTCTAATTAAGCCTATGTTGGCTTTCACTCCTTAAATATTATTATTGTTTGCTCTGTAAAATAAAAACTACAGGTCATCTTGATTTTCCATAGAGATGGGAGGCACAGAAATAGAAAATTTTAGATATTTTTCTCCACTTAATTTGCATGCAGGTATGTGTGTCATTTAGGAAATCACTTACATAAATTTAATTATATTCCATTTCCAGATTATGCAACTTTAACAAACAACAAGAAGGAAGATGAACTGCCCAACTCTTATTTTGTGACTATTTTCATTGGCAAAGAAAACAATATTTTAAATGGAAGGCCAAGAACAAACAGAGGTCAGAAGGGACTGAAGCTGGGTAAGATCTTAAAAAGGCACTTGGCTGCACTAAACGAGTTCCAGCCTCCTGACCTGTCTGAATCACAGGGGCCGAGAGAAGGTGCCTAAGAGACTGCTGACCCACTGCTTGCAGTCATGAACGAATAAGGCACAATGAGAAAGGGGAAATGGCCTAATTTGCAAAAGAGGATGAAACTATATTCCAGATAACGTAGACTGGAAAGTTTAAGTGAATCCCAGACAAAACTCTGGGACAAACTACTCAGCAGATGATCAGTGAGCACTTATGAAAGGGAAGCAGGGTCACTGAGAACCAGCCTGCTCAAGAAGAACAAGTCATGCCAGACAAGCTTCATTCCTTTATTAAGAGGGTTACTATGAAGGCAGCTGACAAATGTAGAAACCTGGCACTGATTTAAAACCAGTTTCTGAGGTACTTTCATAAATATTATCTAAACATCAAAATAACTGGTGTGAGAGGGTAAACTATCCTCATTTTATTTTTATTTTTTATTTTTATTTTCTGGCCACACTACATGGCTCGTAGGATCTTAGTCCCCCAACTAGGGATCAAACGTGTACCCCCTGCAGTGGGAGTGTGAAGTCTTAACCACTGGACCGCCAGGGAAGCGTGGAGTCTTAATCACTGGACCGCCAGGGAAGTCCCCATCCTCATTTCATACATAAGAAAACTGAAGTTTAGCAAATTAAGCAATTTGAACCATGGCACTCGTTTGGAAATGCTGGAGCTGAAAATCTGATCCCTGGTCTTCCAACCAGAAATCTAAAGCTATTCTCACCATGCCATTAACAGCCTTCTCTGGCAAAGGGGGAACTGGGCTTTAACAAGAAATTTGGTCCTTGTGGACAAGATGGAAAGATACAGCCCAGAAGGAGGTAGAATGGTTGGATTTGTAACTGGTCAAAATAACATGGGAGAATAGCAGTGGATTACTGTACCAAGATCATTTTGGAAGAAGATGCCCAATGGCATGCCAAAGGCTCTGCCAAGATTTTAACTTGGAGAAAAACAGATTACATGCTGACCATTTGTAGATATCACAAAGCTAAAAAAAAACAACTAACTTGTTGAATAGAAATTCAGGATTCAAAAAGATTATAACAGCTTTGGGCTTCCCTGGTGGCGCAGTGGTTAAGAATTCGCCTGCCAATGCAGGGGACACGGGTTCAAGCCCTGGTCCCGGAAGATCCCACATGCCGTGGAGCACTTACGTGCACCACAACTACTGAGCCTGCGCTCTAGAGCCTGCGAGCCACAACTACTGAAGCCCGTGCACCACAACTACTGAAGCCCGCATGCCTAGAGCCCGTGCTTCACAACAAGAGGAGCCACCCCAATAAGAAGCCCATGCACCGCAATGAAGAGTAGACCCTGCTCGCCACAACTAGAGAAAGCCCGCGCACAGCAACGAAGACCCAACGCAGCCAAACATAAATAAATAAAATAATTTTTAAAAAAGATTATAATACCTTAAAACTAAAGCTGAATCTAACAAGATAAATACATATACTGAAATTTTTAACCTCAGAACTACAAAGGCTAAGGGTAGAAAATACATAACAACAATATAATATAATAGAAAGTAACATATAACAGCAATAAATGTTAAAAGTGACTATAAAAACACAGTGAAGCTGTGACAAATGAGGTGGGAAGGGGTATGGAGGGGGTGGGATTTAGCTGAACAAGAGAAAGAATTTTAAAACAGGTTGCAAGTCCCTAATTATCACAGGAAAGACTAAGGAGAAGGTATCTTTGGCAATATCTTCACACAATAGTTCAATTGTATAATTCGAGAGGACACTGGATTCAAGACCTATTCTCTCATATCCTTTTGAGGGTAGGAAAGGAGAAAAAACAAGGGCTGCACTGAGCACCTTTATCTACTCACATGCCATCTCTTCCCAGGAGAGGGCAGAAGGAATTACAGACACCAAGAAGAGAGTGTGCAGGACAAGTCCTGGTCCTCGGGGTAAGTCTCTGCCAGGGCACTCTGAGAAGAAAATGCTCCTCAGTATGAGGGGCTTCCCCTTTGGCAACCCAGGCTCTTTGGCCTACAGAGGGTAAATAAAATACTTCCTGAGCTATAAACCTTAGTCTCCTAACTAGAGTTGTCTTATATCTAGATTAAGCCTAATCTCTCCTTCACAAGAAATCAAAATGTAAGTGAAAAACGGTGCGGTGTCTGAGAAACAGGTAAACCCAAAGCCTAAAGGTTGTATGAACGTCCTCAAGCACAGGGGACAAGTTCTAATCCCGATCTTAGCCAGACCTCATACTAGCAAGCTCTGTATCACTCCATTCTCAGGGCCCCTTCATGACTCCCCACTGGCAACTTAACTTCAGCCCCGTCCCCTGAACCCAAGAACAGAGGACCAGCTCTAGGCCAAGCCACTCCAAAAGCTCCTCATCTTTAGGAACAGCAAACACAACCCCTATTCCAACCACGTGGGCTCACAGCTATACAGGCTTAGCTGCTCTGTAGCACTCTTAAACCTAGAAGTCAGACAAGGGGAGACTGGGATGGAGACAGCGGGAGAGCCTCAAGTGCAGCACACATGTGTAGCCTGAAGACAACACAAGATGGGCCTTCAGTCAGAGGCCATCTAGACGTAGGAATGAAGACCTTCCAAACACAACCTCTGAATGGAAATCTGAAGACTAAGCCTAAAACTTAGGGAAAGGGACCTGACAGGCAAGTCTCTGTCTCAGCTCACAGCTCAAGTGGAGAACTGGGCCCAGCTAGCAGGAAGTCCCAACAGTACAATGGTACAACCTATTCCTCATAACTCCCACAGACTCTGGGCCCCAACCCTCAACCCAAATACGGTCAAATTAAGACGTCACACTACACTGAGCAGAAATCCACTTAAAAAGACAATGCTAGACAAATTATTCTGTAACAAACTTATATTTTCACAGAGTAGAATGAAATGAAAAAACACTTACTTCTTTGTCAGTTTTCAACAAACTCTCACCACCAGCCGCTGAAAGGGTACCTAAGGCCTGCCCGAGAGGATGAACCACCGCATTGGCCACCTCTCGCCCAACGCTCTCTGGATAGCTGTGTAGCACGCTGGTGTGGCCCTGATCATTCTGAATCACCAAATGCAGCGACCTCCACTCAGAGTACATCGTGCCGCTAAAGGACTATCCAAATGGCACCTGAAAAGACAAAAGAGAATTACAAGTCAAACTATATTGCTGCAAACTAATAAAACTTAGTAAAATACATATTTACCCTACATAGCAAGATAAAGAAGCTGTAAATATATTGCCTTGAGAAGACTGAGGAAAAAAAACATTTAAATGTCTTGAGAATGTCCTAAATAGCCTCTTAGTGAGATCAGGTAGGAAAGGCAGACCCTGGGAAGCAGCTCTCTGAGCACCTCCCCAAAAGAGCCCTCAGAAGCCCAGAGTAGAGCTGGGGCAGATGATCACCGTGCAAGGGGATAAAATAATCAAATTTGGTACACTCACAGCATGAGGGAACCTTCTACATTTCATGTTCCAGAATAGAAAAAGACAGAAGAAGGGTATGCTCTAAGTAGGAAAGAGAGACAAAGGAAAGGGTTTACTCTAGGCCCCAGATTTTTCAGTCAACAGTTTCCAAGTACCTATTACTTGCTAGAAACATACCCCTGCAATTTCCCACCAATGCCCTCAAATCAGACATAAAATTCTTTGAGAATATTTCATTCTCTACAGCAGTGGCATACATTCTTCTGGTAATGGGTCCCCTGGAAGTCAATGTCCTTCAGAAAACACGTAAAGACCTGCCACTTACTGAGCATTTACTACATACTACTCATGAAATCACACAACTCTATGAAAATTAAATAATGCTATCCCTAATTCACAGATGAAGAAACTGAGGCATAGAGAGGTCTGCTGCTTCCCTGAGGCTTCACAACTATAACATGGTAGAGGTGGGTTTTGAGTCCACATCTGTTGGGCTCCAGGGACCATGCTCTTAACCATAGCATGTACTGCCCCTCACTAACCTATACATTATCCATGACATGTCCTGCTTTTCCCTATGCTGTATATTCTCCATGAAAAGATATCTAAGTCTACCATACAAATGAGAAACTTTAGCCACAGAAAACATACCTATATGACTGCAATGTAAATATTACAATCATAAATGCCATACTCATTAGTAGAATCAAGGATGGTTAATCCTTTCCAATTAATTTCTATTAACTTTCATTTTCTACTTGCTCTGAAATCTGTTTGCCCAGCCAGCAGAGTTTAAGGATACATTTAAGCTTTAAAAAGTTCTATCCCTTAAACTAGTTTTTCTTCAAACTGGTAGCTTTGTTTAATTTTATCTTACAAAGCCTCATTCCAGCTCAATAAGTATCAGTGTTTTTCAAGAGGATATGGTCCTCCTCTGAACCAAGAAGCCCTGAAAATGGGAAGGCAGAAAGGATGCACCAGAATCGAACAAGGTATCTACAATGTGAAGGATGGGTGGATGCGACTGACTGTTAAAGTTGCCTCAATTTCCTTAGGATTTATAAGGAACCCCCCTAAGGATATCCTGATGTTCCCCCTGCCCCCAGCACCACCGCCCTAAAATAAGCACTCTCAAAAACGGACAGGAAAATTTGTGGCCCTGAACCAAGATGACGGAGTAGAAGGACGTGCTCTCACTCCCTCTTGTGAGAACACCAGAGTGACAACTAGCTTGCTGGACAATCATCAACACAAAGACACTGGAACTCACCAAAAAAGATACCCCACATTCAAAGACAACGGAGAAGCTGCAATGAGACGGTAGGAGGGGCACAGTCACAGTAAAATCAAATCCCATAACTGCCGGGTGGGTGACCTCACAGACTGGAGAACACTTATACCACAGAAGTCCACCCACTGGAGTGAAGGTTCTGAGCCCCACGTCAGGCTTCCCAACCTGGGGGTCCAGCAACGGGAGGAGGAATTCCTAGAGAATCAGACTTTGAAGGCCAGCGGGATTTGATTGCAGCACTTTGACAGGACTGGGGGAAACAGAGACTCCACTCTTGGAGGGCACACACAAAGTAGTGTGCACATCGGGACCCAGGGGAAGGAGCAGTGACCCCAGGGGAGACTGAACCAGACCTACCTGCTAGTGTTGGAGGGTCTCCTGCAGAGGCGGGGGGTGGCTGTGGCTCACCGTGGGGACAAGGACACTGACAACAGAAGTTCTGGGAAGTACTCCTTGGCGTGAGCCCTCCCAGAGTCCACCATTAGCCCCACCAAAGAACCCAGGTAGGCTCCAGTGTTAGGTTGCCTCAGGCCAAACAACCAGAGGGAGGGAATCCAGCCCCACCTACCAGCAGTCAAGTGGATTAAAGTTTTACAGAGTTCTGCCCACCAGAGCACCAGTCAGCTCTACCCACCACCAGTCCCTCCCAACAGGAAACTTGCACAAGCCTCTCAAATAGCCTCATCCACCAGAAGGCAGACAGCAGAAGCAAGAAGAACTACAATCCTGCAGCCTGCGGAACAAAAACCACATTCACAGAAAGATGGACAAGATGAAAAGGCAGAGGGCTATGTACCAGATGAAGAAACAAGATAAAACCCCAGAAAAACAACTAAATGAAGTGGAGATAGGCAACCTTCCAGAAAAAGAATTCAGAATAATGATAGTGAAGATGATCCAGGACCTCGGAAAAAGAATGCAGGCAAAGATCGAGAAGGTGCAAAAAATGTTTAACAAAGACCTAGAAGAATTAAAGAACAAAAAAACAGAGATGAACAATAACTGAAATGAAAACTACACTAGAAGGAATCAATAGCAGAATAACTGAGGCAGAAGAACAAATAAGTGACCTGGAAGACAGAATGGTGGAATGCACTGCTGCGGAACAGAATAAAGAAAAAAGAATGAAAAGAAATGAAAACAGCCTAAGAGACCTCTGGGACAACATTAAACTCAACAACATTCGCATTATAGGGGTCCCAGAAGGAGAAGAGAGAGAGAAAGGACCAGAGAAAATATATGAAGAGGTTATAGTCGAAAACTTCCCTAACATGGGAAAGGAAATAGCCACCCAAGTCCAGGAAGCGCAGCGGGTCCCATACAGGATAAACCCAAGGAGAAACACACGGAGACACACAGTAATCAAATTGGCAAAAGTTAAAGACAAAGAAAAATTATTGAAAGCAGCAAGGGAAAAACGACAAATAACATACAAGGGAACTCCCATAAGGTTAACAGCTGATTTCTCAGCAGAAACTCTACAAGCGAGAAGAGAGCGGCATGATATACTTCAAGTGATGAAAGGGAAGAACCTACAACCAAGATTACTCTATCCAGCAAGGATCTCATTCAGATTCAATGGCGAAATCAAAAGCTTTACAGACAAGCAAAAGCTAAGAGAATTCAGCACCGCCAAACCAGCTCTACAACAAATGCTAAAGGAACTTCTCTAAGTGGGAAACACAAGAGAAGAAAAGGACCTACAAAAACAAACCCAAAACAATTAAGAAAATGGTCATAGGAACATACATATCGATAATTACCTTAAACGTGAATGGGTTAAATGCTCCAACCAAAAGACACAGGCTAACTAAATGGATACAAAAACAAGACCCATATATATGCTGTCTACAAGAGACCCACTTCAGACCTAGGGACACATACAAACTGAAAGTGAGGGGATGGAAAAAGATATTCCATGCAAATGGAAATCAAAAGAAAGCTGGAGTAGCAATACTCATATCAAATAAAATAGACTTTAAAATAATGTTATAAGAGACAAGGAAGGACACTACATAATGATGAAAGGATCAATCCAAGAAGAAGATATAACAATTATATATGCACCCAACACAGGAGCACCTCAATACATAAGGCAACTGCTAACAGCTAAAAAAGAGAAAACAGACAGTAATACAATAATAGTTGGGGACTTTAACACCTCATTTACACTAACGGACAGATCAACCAAAATGAAAATAAATAAAGAAACAGAAGCTTTAAATGACACAATAGACAAGATAGATTTAATTGATATTTATAGGACATTCCATCCAAAAACAGCAGATTACACTTTCTTCTCAAGTGCACACAGAACATTCTCCAGGATAGATCACATCTTGGGTCACAAATCAAGCCTCAGTAAATTTAAGAAAATTGAAATTATATCTAGCATCTTTTCTGACAATGCTATGAGATTAGAAATCAATTACAGGGAAAAAAACATAAAAAACACAAACACATGGAGGCTAAACAATACGTTACTAAATAACCAAGAGATCACTAAAGAAATCAAAAAGGAAATCAAAAAATACCTAGAGACAAATGACAATGAACACACAGAGAATCCAAAACCTATGGGATGCAGCAAAAGCAGTTCTAAGAGGGAAGTTTACAGCTATACAAGCCTACCTCAAGAAACAAGAAACATCTCAAACAAACAATCTAACCTTACACCTAAAGAACTACAGAAAGAAGAACAAACAAAACACAAAGTTATCAGAAGGAAAGAAATCATAAAGATCAGAGCAGAAATAAATGAAATAGAAACAAAGGAAACAAGAGCAAAGATCAATAAAACAAAAAGCTGGTTCTTTGAGAAGATAAACAAAATTGATAAACCATTAGCCAGATTCATCAAGAAAAAGAGGGAGAGGACTCAAATCAATAAAACTAGAAATGAAAAAGGAGAAGTTACAACAGACACCACAGAAATACAAAGCATCCTAAGAGACTACTACAAGCAACTCTATGCCAATGAAATGGACAGCCTGGAAGAAATGGACAAATTCTCAGAAAGGTATAACCTTCCAAGGCTGAACCAGGAAGAAATAGAAAATATGAACAGACCAAACACAAGTAATGAAATTGAAACTGTGATTAAGACTCTTCCAACAAACAAAAGTCCAGGACCAGATGGTTTCACAGGTGAATTCTATCAAACGTTTAGAGAAGAGCTAACACCCATCCTTCTCAAACTCTTCCAAAAAACTGCCGAGGAAGGAACACTCCCAAACTCATTCTATGGGGCCACCATCACCCTGATACCAAAACCAGACCAAGATACTACAAAAAAAGAAAATTACAGACCAATATCACTCATGAATATAGATGCAAAAATCCTCAACAAAATACTAGCAAACAGAATCCAACAACACATTAAAAGGATCATACACCATGATCAAGTGGGATTTATCCCAGGGATGCAAGGATTCTTCAATATACGCAAATCAGTCAATGTGATACACCATACTAACAAATTGAAGAAGAAAAACCATCATCTCAATAGATGCCGAAAAAGCTTCTGACAAAATTCAACACCCATTCATGATAAAAACTCTCCAGAAAGTGGGCATAGAGGGAACCTACCTCAAAATAATAAAGGCCATATACGACAAACCCACAGCAAACATCATTCTCAATGGTGAAAAACGGAAAGCATTTCCTCTAAGATCAGGAGGAACAAGACAAGGATGTCCACTCTCGCCACTATTATTCAACATAGTTTTGCAAATCCTAGCCACAGCAATCAGAGAAGAAAAAGAAATAAAAGGAATACAAAGTGGAAAAGAAGAAGTAAAACTGTCACTCTTTGCAGATGACATACTATACATAGAGAATCCTAAAGATGCCACCAGAAAACTACTAGAGCTAATCAATGAATCTGGTAAGGTTGCAGGATACAAAATTAATGCACAGAAATCTCTTGCATCCCTATACACTAATGATGAAAAATCTGAAAGAGAAATTAAGGAAACACTCCCATTTACCATTGCAACAAAAAGAATAAAATACCTAGGAATAGACCTACCTAGGGAGACAAAAGATCTGTATGCAAAAACTATAAGACACTGATGAAAGAAATTAAAGATGATACCAACAGATGGAGAGACAGACCATGTTCTTGGATTGGAAGAATCAATATTGTGAAAATGACTATACTACTCAAAGCAATCTACAGATTCAATGCAATCACTATCCAATTACCAATGGCATTTTTTATGTAACTAGAACAAAAAATCTTAAAATTTGTATGGGGACACAAAAGACCCCAAATAGCCAAAGCAGTCTTGAGGGAAAAAAATGGAGCTGGAGGAATCAGACTCCCTGACTTCAGACTATACTGCAAAGCTACAGTCATCAAGACAATATGGTACTGGCACAAAAACAGAAACATAGATTAATGGAACAAGATAGAAAGCCCAGAGATAAACCCACGCACCTACAGTCAACTAATCTATGACAAAGGAGGCAAGGATATACAATGGAGAAAAGACAGTCTCTTCAATAAGTGGTGCTGGGAAAACTGGACAGCTACATGTAAAAGAATGAAATTAGAACACTCCCTAACACCATACACAAAAGTAAACTCAAAATGGATTCGAGACCTAAATGTAAGACCGGACACTATAAAACTCTTAGAGGAAAACATAGGAAGAACACTCTTTGACATAAATCACAGCAAGATCTTTTTTGATCCACCTCTTAGAGTAATGGAAACAAAAACAAACAAATGGGACCTAATGAAACTTAAAAGCTTTTGCACAGCAAAGGAAACCATAAACAAGATGAAAAGACAACCCTCAGAATGGGAGAAAATATTGGCAAACAAATCAACAGACAAAGAATTAATCTCCAAAATATATAAACAGCTCATGCAGCTCAATATAAAAGAAATAAACAACCCAATCCAAAAATGGGCAGAAGACCTAAATAGACATTTCTCCAAAGAAGATATACAGGTGGCCAAGAGGCACATGAAAAGCTGCTCGACATCACTATTAGAGAAATGCAAATCAAAACTACAATGAGGTATCACCTCACACCAGTTAGAATGGGCATCATCAGAAAATCTACAAACAATAAATGCTGGAGAGGGTGTGGAGAAAAGAGAACCCTCTTGCACTCTTGGTGGGAATGTAAATTGATACAGCCACTATGGAGAACAGTATGGAGGTTCCTTTAAAAACTAAAAATAGAATTACCATATGATCCAGCAATCCCACTACTGGGCATATACCCAGAGAAAACCATAATTCGAAAAGATACATGCACCTCAGTATTCACTGCAGCACTATTTACAATAGCCAGGTCATGGAAGCAACCTAAATGCCCATCGACAAATGAATGGATAAAGAAGATGTGGTACATATATACAATGGAATATTACTCAGCCATAAAAAGGAACGAAATTGGGTCATTTGTTGAGACGTGGATGGATCTAGAGACTGTCATACAGAGTGAAGTAAGTCAGAAAGAGAAAAACAAATATCGTATATTAACTCATATATGTAGAACCTAGAAAAATGGTACAGATGAACCGGTTTGCAGGGCAGAAGTTGAGACACAGATGTAGAGAACAAACGTATGGACACCAAGGGGGTAAGCCACGGGGGTGTGTGTGTGTGTGTGTGTGTGTGATGAGTTGGGCAATTGGGATTGACATGTATACACTGATGTGTATAAAACTGATGACTAATAAGAATTTTTTTAAAAAATGGAAGGGAAAAAAGGGGAGACTCTGATAGGTTGCCATTCTCATCGGAGTATAACTTACACCCACACAACATTTTTTCTCACCTTTTTTTATGGACATATATATAAACAGACACACACATACATATACATATAGTATATAGTATAATACACACACTATAATCTCTTCAATAAATGCACAAGAACATTATACTACAAGGTTTTTTGTTTGGTTTTAGTGTGATTTTTTACCCTTTACATTTGTCTTCATTCCCTACCCAAATAATTCACTTCCCTGAATAGATAATCCATTTAACCAACCTAACACTTCCTTGTGTATTTTGCTCCACCCTAATTCAGTCATATTAAAATAATTTATATACACACATAGCTAGGGACTATATACTTTTCTACATCTTTTTTCCATTCACCAGTACCTCATGAATATCCTTCCAATAAGGTTCTTTTTAATGGCTGTGTAATATTCCATGATACGGTACAATTTATTCAGTCTCCCAATGATTTACATTTACTTCATTTCCCATATTTTGTCACCAGGAAATAATGATGCAATAAATATGCTTCCTTATATATCCTTAAGTAGTGGCCTTTTAATTTCTAAGGGACAAGTTTCCAAGAGTGAAACAACTGCATCAAGGAGTATATGTATTTTTAATGTTAATAGGTCTTGCCAGATAGATTCCCAAGAAGCTGTAACAACTCCCATTTACATTAGGAATGGATGAGAGCCCTTCCCTCCTCTCTCTCCCAATCTTTTGCCAAGAACCAGATTTATTTACACATTTATTTATTTGCCAATTTGGTAGGTATGAAATGAAATTTCATTATTCTAGCCAAATATATATTTTTTTATTTTATAACTTCTAGCTTTGAGTCTCGCTTAGGTGATTTCTCCCTCCTATCCCCTGTATCAGTGTTTTTCAAACTGTGGGTCATAAAATAAATGAAATAGATAATACTTTTTAATTATATGGAATAGAATATACAATAAAGGCACCACACACAGTAAAGGTAAGCAATGTTCTGTGAGACTTGTTTCATTTTTTATATACGCATATGTTCTGGGTCATAATGTAAAATACATAAAATATTTATTATGCGTCTAGGTCCAGAAGTTTAAAGACATAACCCTAAAGTGTATAATGGAGTTACTAGATTTCCATGCAAGATAATTCTTCACATTTAAGTTTTATATCACCTGGAATTTACTTCTACAAGTGGTATAGGAAAGATCCAATTTTATTTTCTTAGAGATGTATAGTAAGCTGTGTCAACATCATCTATTAAAAACACATCCTTGGGCTTCCCTGGTGGCACAGTGGTTGAGAATCTGCCTGCTAATGCAGGGGACACGGGTTCGAGCCCTGGTCTGGGAGGATCCCACATGCCGTGGAGCAACTAGGCCCGTGAGCCACAACTGCTGAGCCTGCGCGTCTGAAGCCTGTGCTCCACAACAAGAGAGGCCACGATAGTGAGAGGCCCACACACCGCGATGAAGAGTGGCCCCCGCTTGCCACAACTAGAGAAAGCCCTTGCACAGAAACGAAGACCCAACACAGCAAAAATTAATTAATTAATAAACTCCTACCCCCAACATCTAAAAAAAAACAAAAACAACACATCCTTGCAACTAAGCCCATGTGCTGCAACTACTGAGCCTGCATGCTGCAACTACTGAAGCCCACGCGACTAGAGCCCGTGTTCCACAACAAGAGAAGCCACCGCAATGAGAAACCCGCGCACCTCAACGAAGAGTAGACCCCACTCGCCACAACTAGAGAAAGCCCATGCACAGCAATGAAGACCCAATGCAGCCAAAAAACAAAAAAATAAAAGCACGTCCTTTCCCACTGACCTGAAATACCAATTTTGTCATATATTAGACTCTCATTTATATAGGAATCTATTTACAAATCTGTTCTGTTCAACTATTTGTCTGTTCCTATGCTAACGCCATATCGATTTTTAAAAATTAATTTTTATTTTTGGCTGCATTGGGTCTTTGTTGCTGCGTGCGGGCTTTTTCTAGTTGTGGCGAGCGGGGGCTACTCTTTGTTATGGTGCACGGGCTTCTCATTGTGGTGGCTTTTCTTGTTGCGGAGCACGGGCTCTAGGCACGCGGGCTTCAGTAGTTGTGGCTCGTGGGCTGTAGAGTGCAGCCTCAGTAGTTGTGGCGCACAGGCTTGGTTGCTCCACAGCATGTGGGATCTTCCGGGACCTGGGCTAGAACCCATGTCCCCTGCATTGGCGGATTCTTAACCACTACGCCACCAAGGAAGTCCAGCCATAATGATTTAAATTCAGTGGCTTTATAGAATGTTTTAACATCTGAAAAGGAAGCCCCCTTTACTTTGACTACTCTTTTTCAAAACTTTATCAGCTACTCTCAGGCATTTACTCTTTTATATAAAAGTTATGATGACTTTATCCAATTAAAGAAAAAAACCTTGCCTAAAATTCTAATTGAAATTGCTTATCCACGTTCCCAGTTTTACCTTCTATGGCCACTTTCCCACCCCATCCTCCAAGCTATGACCCAAAGAACTACTGATGATTGCTCAAAACCGACAAGTTTGTTCATACCCTGTATTACTGCTCATGCTGTTCCCCACCTCTTTCCACCTTACGAAGTCTTCACACTTCAAAGCACAGCTCAAATGTCCTCTTTGGTAAAACTTTTTTTGACTCCTCCAGTCACCGCTCTTCACCAGCTCTGAGTGCCTACTACAGGCTATTCATATTAAGCTTCACGTTTGGTTATTCGTTAGCTTTGTAAAGATATCTTCACCACAAGTGTGTCAACCTCTTTTGAGGGGAAGCCTCACTTCCTGAATCTTTGAGAAGTCCTTGGCACACAGTGAATACTGAATGTTTCAGAATGCCAAGGTTTATCAATGGGAAGAAGGAAGATGTTCCCTTTATGCCACTGAAGGAAGTCCAAAATTTTGCATGTTGTATACATATAAAAATTGAAAATGTCCATTTGCTTTAAGCTATTTATTAGTATAAAAAAAGTAGTTGGATGGTTTTCAAATATTCAAGGAATATTTAAATAATATTTAGCAGCCATTTCGGATAATACATTGTTGGAGGGAAAAATATGTTTTAAGGAAAAAAAAAAAGACAAGCTAGCTCTCAAACTCCACTGTATACATAAGAATCATTGGGGGGGGGCCCTTTGGTTTAAAATGTAGATTTCAAAACTCCATCCCTAAAAAGCTCAATTCTGTAGGTCTGGGTTAGGGCCTGGGAATTTGCATTTTTAAGAAACAGCTACCACCCTTCCCAATTCTGAAGTAAAGACAGGAGTATCTTTCTTGAAAAAAACTCTATGAAAGACCAATCAAAACAGGATTAATAGCTCTTAAATCCTTCTTAAAATTTTTAAAAAGTTTTTAAATGTAAGAGATTTAAATTCTTCAAATCTATTAATGTTTAAATGATTACATGGAAGAAAATGAAATAAATGCTTCAAGAAACATGTAAGGTAGGGACTTCCCTGGTGGCCCAGTGGATAAGACTCTGCGCTCCCAATGCAGGGGGCCTGGTTTCAAACCCTGGTCCAGGAATCAGATCCTGCATGCATGCCGCAACTAAGAAGTCCGCATGTCGCAACTAAAGACGCCACGTGCCCCAACTAAAGAGCCCACATACTGCAACTAAGACCGAGAGAAAAAGTTGAACTAAAATATTTAACACATGTAACAGAAAAATACAGCTGCTAAATTTCAACAGAATACATAAAAGACAAAAAATAATAAGACAAAGATGTACCTTATAATTACAGTTGTCCCTTGGTATCCACGGGGAACTGGTTCGAGGACCCTCCAACAATACCGAAATCACAGATGCTCAAGTCCCTTATATAAAAGTATGTGGCATATAACCTATGCACATCCTCCCATATACTTTAAATCATCTCTAGATTATTTATAATACCTAATACAATGTAAATGCTATGTAAATAGTTGTAAGTACAATATAAATGCCGTGTCAATAGCTGCCTACATACAGCAAATTCAGGTTTTTCTTTTTGGAACTTTCTGGATTTTTTTTCCCCAAATATCTTTGATTCATGGTTGGTTGAATCTGCAAACGCAGAACCCACTAACAGAAAGGGTCAACTGCAGAGGCAAATTAAACAATGAAGAGAAAATGAACACTGGAAACAAACATAAAAAAAAAATCAAAGAAACACAAAGTTAAGTAACTAAGGCATCATTTTGTAAATATTAAACTAGCAAAATGAGTGATAAAAACTCACTCTGATTTAGGAGGTAAGGCCAACAGGACACACTCAAGAGTTTAGGGCAATGATTTTCAATTAAAAAAAAAAAGGACTGCCCCCCCAGGGTATTTTGGAAATATTAAGTGCACTTTTGGTTAACGCAACAACTGGGGCATGTTACTGGTATTTATGGGCAGATCCAGGATATCTAGACATCCTGTAACCCAGGTGACAGTCCTGCACAATGAATAATTTTGCTACATTTCACCTGACTTTCTAATGTCTGCCAGAAAATCATTCTGTTCTTAATTGTCTAAGGCTAAAAATCTAACTTCATTTTACTCATAAATACAAAATATTTTGTGCTATTTTAATATACACTTAATTTTCCAGTAACACAATTAACCATGCAAACCGAGGAAAGATTCAACTTTTTTATGTTTGGAACCTTACCATACCAAGAATTGTTCACCATTTCAGAACAATCACATCACCAAAGGCCATACCTTTTGTGGTGTCTGAGTTGTTAATACCACACACTGCTGTCAGGAACACAATCACAAGAACTACATGCTACTTACTTAGCCCTTATTTCAAAATGTCAAATATAAAGTGCCATATCACTGTCTTACTTCTCAAGTTATAAGTAGACACAAGCATCTGACCATTTTGTTATGTCCTCTAGTATAGCTCTACCTGAGCATTTTTACCGAAATACCAATTTTATTGGAAAGATAGTAATTTATGGTTTTCATTTGTTATTGTTAGTTTCACAGATTTTTTTTAAAATTCTATGTGTTGGTAGGTTATATATTATCTGTTAATTTCAGGATACTGAAGCAGTCATTACCAATATTAGGTCTGGGAAGGATGAAAACCTCCAGTCTAGGAAACCAAACATGGGGTGAAGTGGGTAGGGTGCACATTGGGGCAAATTAGAGAATTAAGGTTCTCTTTAAAGGACACAATCACTACTCAGTCCTAGCCAACTATTACCTTGAAGGAATGTAGACCCCAGTGCTGTCTGATAATCCAGTTTTTCAAGAGACACAGAAAATCTGGACATCTCTGTGAAGTCCACTCCTTAAATGTTGGCAACTAATTCAAGTTTAAAAAAAAAAAAACAGGATGTAAGCTAAAAAGAACTCACCTATGGGTCAATTTACGCCTCTGATCAAAGATAAAGGCATATGCTAGTTTTGGTAACTGAATTAGCATGATTCTTGTGGAGGGAAGGTAGGGAGGCATACACTATGAATGAGCCATTGCTGCCCTGAAAGTCACCCTAACCCACCTCTGCTCCAGGGTCTGGGCTTATAACCCAACTATGGAAGTCCTATAACTTCATTTTGTTTCATGTTTGTTGCTCTTAGGAAAAAAGAAGATGAGGGCAGAGTGTAATGTCACAGATTCGGCAGGGTAAGTCCCGTTGGGTCCAGTTTTGTCATTGGCCAGCCTAGACTTAAACATGCAAATAAGAACCTCCTCTTGCTGTTGCAGCTCAGGCTGTCCAAAGCAACCCAGAGATCTCAGAGAACATCTGTAGTTTCAAGAACCAGAATTGTTTCACAGCCTAAGTCCTCCTGGGCAAAGATGTTCGTATGTGCATCAACCTTTCAGGATAGCACCATGGCAAAACCCTGATGGGCCTTGATTGCCTAGTCCACTTGCCATGGAATTGTTTGTAGCTCTATCCTGCCGATAAATTGACACACTTGTAAGGCACCTCAGCCTAATGCCATTTTTCTAACCATTCACCCAAGGATAGCACGAATGTTTTGCCAATACATAGTGGGAGACATAGTGATATCAGGTGCTTTGACCCAGTAATACCACTTAATTTATCCTGATAAACAACTCAATAGAAAAATGCACGAGGCATTCATTCACTGTAGTGAATTGCACATAAGATGGGGAAGTGATCAGAATTTAACTGTCCATCAATAATGGAATACCTTCACAATTAGGGCATATTAACTCTATATACTATAATGTAGCCATTAAACACAGAGATGAGAAGCATGAAAACAAATAGGAGACTGGTTAAGAGCCAGGACTCTGGAACTAGACTTCTTAGATTCAAATCCCAGTTCCACCACCTGCAAGTTGGAAAATCCTGCAAAAGTTGCTCTATCTCTGTGTCTGAGCATCCTCATCTGTTAAATGGAGATAACAGTAGGGTAACAGCCTACTTTGGAGTTGTGATTAGAGAATCAAGACATGTAAGATATTTGGTCCTATCTAGTCCATAGTAAGCAATCAACAAACGATAGCTCTTATGGAAGAAGAATACTATGAATCATCAGATTGGAGATTTGAAATTAACTTAGTAAAAACTGAGGGCAGAGAATGAGAGAAAGTTTAACTTTATCATAGGAATAATACAAAAGGAAGTGAATTCCTATTAAAGAAATTTGACGGAAGTATCTAAGACAGGCTGAAGGGACAGCAGGAAAGCAGACTCCAGTGTCTCTAATATATTGAGAAAGGCGAGGGCAGGAAGGATGGGAACATTGCAGGGAGGGTTGGGCACTGTGGTGAGATACTGAAGTCAGATGGTTGAGAGCTTTGACTGCTGTGTTAGGATCCTATGAGTCTCCTTCCCAGCTAGGCTCTGTTGGCTATCAACTTGAGCTGCGAGCAGAGAAGTCTCCACTTTCAATACTCCAGAAGTGACAGGAGGAAAGCAAAGATGACAGTGCTACCCTGCAGATCACTTAATCGCCTTCCCAACTCTGCATGTATCCATTTTCTAGGTAATCTCTGGATGTTTCTACTATCAGGTCACTGTGTGCTGGGTAACAGTTTATGACTTGTAGGTACTACCACAAAGTAACATGAAGGTTTGGTCTAACTGACAAACTACCAAAATGATCAATGCAGTGGTAGACACACTAAGACCACAGCTTGGCATTAATTACATCAATTAACTCAGCCAATATTTATTACATGCCTTCTATACACCAAGCACAGGGACTATAATAATGAATAAACATCGTCCTTGCTCCCAAGGAGCTTCGAATCTAATTACAGAGAACAGGTTTTTTTTAACTTTGTAAATTCGTACATCAGTCATTTCATTAAACAAACATTTATTAAACACCTGCTATGTGTCAGGTATTGTCCTAACATGTAGGGAGGCAGATATGAATAGAACACAATGGCTGCCCAAAAGAAAGTTTCATAGTGAAGAAGACAAGAGAAATCCATGATGAATAAATCCATGATACAGCAGTATTCAACATGGTAACTGACGTGATGAGTTACGAAGGTGGCATCCTACAACAGAAAAACTATTGCAGATCTTGCTTGATAACAATGTACCTTTGCATAATTGATCATTTTCAAAAAGCTTTCACATATTATTTCATTTCAGTTCAATAACAAGCCTAGAAATTTAAGCAAGACAGATGTCACTAGCCTCTACAACTTGCTCAGGGTCACATCAAGTAACAGTAGAGCTGGGACAAGAAACTCCACCTCTTGCCTCGAAGTCCAACGCTCCTTCTTTTGTTCTGACTCCCGTACCTCACCATATGACCTTGGACAAGTCACTTGGCATTTCTTTGTCATAGTTTCCTCACCTGTAAAACAGGGAGAATACCTGCAGTACCTAGCTAAAGTGACTTAGGAAAAGGATCAAATAAAACAACGTAAGTCAACATACTTTGAGCTGTACAAATGCAAGGTACACACTATCAGGCATGCCTTGTTTCTCTTAGGAAAAATAGGGTACAGGGTGCCAAAACACTGAATAAATGAACTGAGTAAATAAATGCTGGATTTTAAGGTGCATAAGTGCATTCAAGGTCATCCATATAACCTTTACAACTAATAAAGGCAAAAGGAACATATTTCATATTTCTGTTGTAGTCCTATTGACCCCCAAGGCAAATATCAATCAAGCTTGGCCAAAAAGGAATGTATTCACCTGTGCACCAGATTCTGTTAAGGAGCCTATCAAACACCTGAGTTACAAGAAAAGGAGACAGGTTTTGCCTGCATTCCTCCCCAAAAGTGAAAACAGGTAGTTTTTGCTAGTCTGTCCAAAAAAGTATGGATACCCTGCCTGCTCCCACCCCCACCACAGTTCTCATCTTTTATGCCTCAGACTTGCTCTAACACAGCAGCCATAACCACATGTTACTTAAATTTAAATTAAATTATAAATTCAGTTCCTTAAACTAGTCACATTTCAAGTCCTCAATATCACATGTGGTTAACTGCTACCACATTGGACAGTGCAGACATAGAACAGTTCCATCATTGTAGAAATTTCCATTTGACAGAGCTGCCTTAGATACTATACTTTTACTTTTATTACAACCCTGACTAGACTAGAGATTCCTGAAGGAAAGGGGCTGTGTCTTATTTATCTTAATATCCCCAGTTTATATAGCAAAGTACATGTCATACTACAAGCACTCATTATATATCCAACTTAATATCTCAAACATAGCAGACTACTCTGTCCACTTCCCCCATCCCCAACACACACACACACACAACAACAATAAGAAACAAGACATCCTCTCACATGAGGGGCATGAGGGTGGAAGGGGATACTGAGTCCAGAGGAAGGAGACCTGCATTCTATTCTTAGATGTGCTACAGCCAACCATGTAGTCTTGGGCAAGCTACCTATTTTCTGCATCTAAAACTCAAACTCCATGTACCTTAATTCTAAAACGTTTAATCGTCTTGCACCAAAGAAAATCATGTATTCTATCGAAAAGCCCTCTACACATGTCAGGGAACACATCTGCTAACACTGATGGGTACCTCAAATTAAAAAGAATCCATTTCTAGGGCTCAGGCTATCATGATTAGAGTCATTTTTGGTCTTTAACTGAGCATGTGTAGTTTTCCACCTTTTCTGGGGGATCAAACTAGAGACTTAAACCTCAGGCTTGAAGATTGAGTTTCTTCCATGTGCTGAGGCCAGAACTGGATACTCTGCCCATATCTGATCAGAGAAACAAGGGCAAGTTTCTTGAGTATCTGCATTTAACATAAATTATCCCATCAGTTTCTACATTAGCCTTAGCCTAAAATTTGAGTAAACAGTACAAAACAGAACCAAGAAAACTCTTTCTATAACAATCTGTATGATGTAAAGAATGTCATTACGTGAAATGTGTTTCTTATTCAGTCCACATACTTTACCATATTTAACTACTATAGAAAATATTTATTGTCCAAAAACCTCTTCATAATGACCTTCACACGCATACTCACTCACTCACTTTTATAAACCTTACATGGTTTTAAGACCAGCCAAGAACAAATATAATCTGAACTACCGGGCTGCCTTCCTTTATAATTTGTAAATATGTTGGGCAACAGCAGTTCAGGCATTCTGTAATAAATCTATACTAAGTTTGTCAATTCCTCTGACATCAAGGTTTTAATCTTTATTAAGTACTTCTTAAGTCATCTCTCCTGGTAACAGGATGAACTACTACCAACAGCACTTCCATCTACTAGCATTTACCAAGTACCAGCAAGGTAACAACATTTAGTGGATGACAACTAAACACTAGTTTGGATGGCACAGTGTTTAGTAGGGAACACATGCAAAGGCCTAAGGGCAATAAAAAGGTTTCCACTACAGAACTGATTGTATCTGACTGTGATAAAACTAGATATTAAAAATCAACCAGGCTTCCCTGGTGGCGCAGTGGTTGAGGGTCTGCCTGCCAATGTGGGGGACACGGGTTCGAGCCCTGGTCTGGGAGGATCCCACATGCCGCGGAGCAACTAGGCCCATGAGCCACAATTACTGAGCCTGCGCGTCTGGAGCCTGTGCTCCGCAACAAGAGAGGCCGCGATAGTGAGAGGCTCATGCACCGCGATGAAGAGTGGCCCCCACTTGCCGCAACTAGAGAAAGCCCTCGCACAGAAACGAAGACCCAACACAGCCATAAATAAATAAATAAATAAATAAAATTTTTAAAAAAAGAAAACATCATGAAATCTTACTATATGACACCGTATGGTAAGAAGTCATTAAATAAAAAAAAATCAACCAGTGTTGACTGCACATAGTTAGTCTTCCCTAGTGTCTCGCCAGTTGTAAGAATTCAATGTGTTTATTTAACTGCTGAATGAAAAGTTAACAAACCTAACTAGAGTATTTTCAAGCAAAAAGCACAAAACTCTGTAGAGCAAGAACTACCAAACACCTTTTGCAAAGGTGGAAATAGAGAAGAATCGGTTTGCAGCATGCAGTCTGTGACATAAAAGGGACACAAACATTCCATTCAGTAAAACCTTTGTGAGTCTCTATGTCAAAGAACTAGGAGGAATACGGAGATGAGAAAACATGGCTCAGTTGCTCACAATCTAATAAAACACAGAAATACAACACAGTAAAATCACTGGTAAATTCCATTATGATGATGCTAAAGAGCAAACAGGAAAGACCCAAGGTGGTTGGGAGTGAGAGGTGTGAGGGTCACAGAGGCTTCTTGAATGTTGGGAGTTACGCAGCCAGAGATGGGAAGAAAAGGCTACCTGCATGTGTGTAAGAAACAGCAGAAGTGTGTGTGTCTGGGCGGAGCAGGGAGAAAGCACAGAGGACAGATTAGGCAGAGAACAGCATATTCAAACAAGACCCAGAGATCAGAGACACTATAACCATGAGTACTGTGTATCCAGGAAAATTGCAAACTAACAGTTTTGCATGAGATGCACGCACTTTAAAAGGTCCAGCTGACTCACAAATCCTGCAGAGAAAGTTACTTCCCGCCCCCAACAGGCTTTCACAAGGTGTAGTAGTCCGTGGGCCTAATGAAAAGATCTCTGCGGGTGGAAACTGCATTTTAAACAAACTCCCAGAAAATTCTCTTACACACTTAAACTGGAGAAACACTGAAACGTTTTACTGAGATGCAGAATTATCTACAGTAGCAGTTCCCAAACTTTGCTGCACACTGAATTCATGTGGGGATCTTCAAGAAATACTGCTGTCTGGCTTCCCCCACCGACCCCACTCCCAAACACGGTGATTTAATTGGCCTGGCTCTGCTACGTGGGCATCAGGAATCTTTAAAAGCTGCCCCAGGTGATTTCTACGTGCAGCGAAGTTGGAGAGCCACTGACCTAATTGTCAACAACTTGAATCTCGAGTCAAATTTACCAGCTCCGTGACCTTGGGCAAAGAAGTCACCTAACCATTCAGGGCCTCAGTTGCCTCATCAGTAAGATGGGGATAATCATCCTCCCTTATCGGACTGTTGTGAAGTTAGATGGGGTGGACGTAATGGTCTGGCACAATGGCCGGCGTATAGTAAGCGCTTAACAAGGGCTGTTTATTCTCATTATTAACTCTTCCTCCTCCGACAGTCACCGTGCAACGGGCAGCATCGTCCCCACAGAGCGACAGCCACTCGACCAACCTTTCTGCCGGACCAAATTCTTCGCCAGAGTTGTCTAGCTCCGCTCCAGACCCGCCCCCTCCCCCAGGCTGCCAGGAAAGAGCTTCGCCCGGCCGGGGCAGCTCTCAAGGGCCACCCCGGGTTTAAACAGACCCGACAGAAGCCGCCGACTCCACAACCAAGCTCCCACGGACCCCGTGGGTCCCCCCCCAAAATGAGATGCGCTTCCGAAGGGCCCCTGGAGCCACCGGGGCCGAGAAACAAGGCTTAGCCATCCCTAGACCGCCTGGAGGGGAGGAGAGGGGAGGGTCCGGTCGCGACGGGGAGGGCCGCCCGGTTACCTGAGGCGACGGGCGGGGCCCGCATTGCTGGGGCGGGCGCCGCCGCCGCCGCCGCCGGCCGCACTCGGCCTTCCGCCTCAAGCCACCCGCGCCATAGGCCCGGCGCTTTCGCTGCCCCGGCCGGCTGTCCTCAAGCGGTCGCTCCGTCCACCCGTCAGCGGCTCTCCCAGGGCGCCCGGGTCGACGAAGGCCACTCGGGCCGGCCGGCTGGGCTCTGCTCAGGCAACTTCCGACTGCCAGGGGCGGCAGCGTCAAATAACTCCCCGAGCCTAGAGGATCACTGCGCGTGCGCGGCGCGCCTGATCAGAGACTTGTGTGGGGCCGAGGCGGTGGCGTCAAATAATTCCCAAGACACGGAGCCGGAAGCTGCGCGTGCGCAGCTATCCCAGGTCGCCGCGCGCGGGGTATAGTCCCGCCTCCCTTTCCGGAGGAGCAGGAGGGGTGAAGTGACGGATTCGCCTACATCATCGCAATACAGGCGTGGAGGCGGTCCACATGCGTCCCTATGAAACAGTTGGGACTCTGCCTGTTTTTGATGCGGACGGAGTAAGGGTCTTCTCTGCAAGATTCTGGCTCCCATTCAGGTTCTAGGAATTTCTCACACCATTACAGCACCCTTCCTTTGAAATGTTGTCCTTTACCCGCCGCCCCCTTATATTGATAGCATTATGAGCAATGTTCAGTTCCAGGCCAGATGTGTGTTACAAAGATGAATCGGACATCAGATTCAGAGCCTGTCATTAAGGAGCTGAGTCTGATATAGGCGATAAGACATTATTAATAGTAGTAATAATAGCAAGAGCTACCGGTTTGAGCACCTACAATGCACCACACATTTCGTAAACAGTACCACTTCCAATCATTTGGTTTCAACTTCAACGAAGAAAATGATAAATACCATTAGAGAGATACAGCTCAAGTCCCTTGGGAGTGTAAAGGAGGAAACTTGGGCTGAGAAAGAGGAGGGAGAACCTGGCCTTGAGACTGTCCTTGATATTCAGAGAGGAAGGGATCAGGATAGTAGTGCTGAAGTCACGGTGTCTGAAAAGAGCAGAACAGAGCAAAGAAGATGCTGACTTCTCCTCCTTACCCTCAGTTAGAAGAGACCATGGAGGAAGGAGTGACAAGGGAACTGGTACCCTCATGGGAAAAAATAATAATAATAAGAGTGTTTCCTCAATATTTTGTCTCCCCCCACACACACACACATACATACCCAGGAAAGTAACTAGAGGAGAGAAAAGGAAAAGGAAGAATGTTCCAGGACAAGAACAGGCTATATCCAGGATACTTTGTGGATCGAAGCAATACATTTCAATTAAACGCAGTGTGGCACATGTTGTAAGAGGCTCTCAATATTTATTCCAATCACGTATCCCTTGCCTTTCCAAACTACAGAGGCTGGAAAGCAAAGCACACAGTTCCCCCCTTCCCTTGCAGCTAGAAGTGGCAATAAGACAAAGTCCTGGCCAATAAGATGTAGGCAGAAGTCCCAAGGGACAGCTTCCCTTCCAGAATAAAAAGAAACTCTTTGGAGAAGTTTGTGACCTTCACTCTTCCCCTACTTCATGCTTGGAATTAAGGCACAACACCCGGAGGTGCAGCAATCATCTTGAGACCATGAGGAGGATTGTGCTAAGGAAGATGAAATAAAAGGACAAAAGAAGCCTGGTACCTTAGGTCATACTCAAGCAGCTGCACAAACCCTGGACTGCCTTCCTGTTTTATGAGGGGGAAAAAAAAATCTTTTTTAGACCACAGTTTGTCAAGTTACCTGTTACTTTCAACCAGACTCATTCCTAACATAATAAATATGGAACATCTGTAATATGTCAGACAGGTAAGGAGCTGATAATGGAGGTGATAGCTTAGAAGAGCAATGGGTGACGGGAACTGGAAAAATGACAGACACAGAGGACTGGGGGGCTGTCAAAGCTTTTAGGGAGATGATGAAAGTACATCTATCTCCCACCTGATGACTTTAATTCATTCCTGAAAATTCTGCCTCTAAGTGAAAAGCTGATAAATGAAAAATATATATATTTCCATTATTTTTTTTAATTTTATTTATTTATTTATTTTTGGCTGCATTGGGTCTTCGTTGCTGTGCACAGGCTTTCTCTAGTTGCAGAGAGCGGGGGCTACTCTTTGTTGTGGTGCGCAGGCTTCTCATTGTGGTGGCTTCTCTTGTCACAGAGCACGGGCTCTAGGCATGGGCTTCAGTAGTTGTAGCACGTGGGCTCAGCAGCTGTGGCTCACGGGCTCTAGTGCACAGGCTCAGTAGTTGTGGCGCACTGGCTTAGTTGCTCCGTGGCATGTGGGATCTTCCCGGACCAGGGCTCGAACCCGTGTCCCCTGCATTGGCAGGTGGATTCTCAACCACTGCACCACCAGGGAAGCCATTCCATTAATTTTAATGGGAAAAAGATAGGTGTTCAATTCCAACCCAAGACACCTAAATATTTTTAACAGACAAAAATGTAGCAATGGAACAATGGAAACAAAAATCATATAAGCAATAAATAAATAATTTTAAATTAAGAATATGGCTTCTGTGGGGGGGAAGGATATAGGGGGTTTGGGATTGATATGTACACACTGCTATATTTAAAATGGATAACCAACAAGGACCTACTGTAGAGCTCAGGGAGCTCTGCTCAATAATATGTAACAACCTAAATGGGAAAAGAATTTGAAAAAGCATAGATACATGTATACGTGTAACTGTATCACTTTGTGGGACTTCCCTGGAGGTCCAGTGGTTAAGACTCTGTGCTCCCAATGCAGGGGGCACGGGTTCGATCCTCGGTCGGGGAACTAAGATCCCACAGGCCACATGGTGTGGCCAAAAGATAAATAAATAAATGAAACTGAATCACTTTGCTGTACACCTGAAAATAACACAACACTGTTAATCAACTATACTCCAATATAAAATAAAATGCTAAAAAAAAAAGAATGTGGCTTCTACGTAAAGAATGTAATGTATAAGGACTAATGTACTGACCAAGAAGACAAGATTTAATATTAGGTGAGGGGTGGTGGGTGGAGGAAAGATACAAGTGAGCAGTCATTTTTTAAAGGTGATATTATATTTCTGCATCTTTTTCTTTTCCAATTTTTAAAAAATTTTTCAGGGTTTCTCTTAAACCAACATAAAAATAAAGTTACAACACACACAAAACACCTTGAGGGAAAATTAAACATCAGAACACTTTGAAACATATGCGAAAAGTGTGCATGCACAATAGACTGAAAAGACATATGCAATGCTATACAGAATAAAACATTTGGATTCTCCAAACAGGGCACAATTCAAATCTGTTCTACATTGTAAATTCTCACTATAAAAGTAGAATGAATTGGGGAATTGTCTTCATCTGAAACTGTACTGTCAGAATAATCACTTTGTATCATGTACCTAATTACTGTGTATTAAAAGGTATTGCATTTGAAAAACGAAAAAAATGGAGCAGTTGTATCAACCTTATGTGGCAGACGTTTTTCCTGAATTGACCTCACCAATATATATAATCCATCCCCCAGTTCTTCTTACAATGTAACCAACATCTTCCCACTGAGAGATGGATCTGTATTTCCTCTCCTTGAGTCTGGTTGGCTGCTGTGACTGTTCTGGCCAATAGGGCAGAAGTAATGCTTGGTGACTTCTAGGGCTAGGTCATTAAGAGGATTCGGCTTCCACCTGGCTTACCCCCTTTTGCAATGCTCACCCTCAGTACCCAGTCACCATACTGGGAGGAAGCTCAGACCACATGAAGAGAGCATGTGGAGATGTTCCAGCTGACAACCTGAGACAACCTGTCTCAGCTGACAACATCAATGGCCAGACACGTGAGTGAGGAAGGCTTCAGATGATTCCAGTCCCCAGGCTTCAAGCCAACTCACCTGAAAGCAAGCAAAGTAGAGATAAGATAACCCCAGCCCAAATAGCAGATTCATGAGCAAAATAAATATTGTCATTGTTCTAAGCCACTAAGTTTTGGGGTAAATTGTGTGGAACCATAGTAAATGGAACAGTTTTCAAAAGCCATAATTGAGAAAAGTGTTTAACTGAACAAATGTATGAAAGGTATGTCATCTGTAGCCAGTTTTTTTCCTTTTCTTCCTTTTTCAGTTGTGCAGAACTAGCTTGGTGTGGATAATGGTTGAGAAGATCTACTTCTATTTCTCCTGAACCTAATGCAATACTAGCACAGTGTATGTGCTCAATGAACATTTGTTGGATGGGTGGGTGAGTGGCTGGAAGATTCATTGGCTCAGTGTTAAACCCAGTTTCTTGCTGGACCGTTAAGTCTTAGTGAATAATATCCAATGGTAGAGGTAGAAAATATCAATTAGATCTAGGTAAGAGGTCCCCTGCCCCAGACCTTTTGCCTCAAATGGTACTGCATTTTGGATTGGTATTCCCCAAAATTTTCTGAGTGCCCCTCCAAGGCCACCAATGCCATCTTGGCCAGGTGCCCCAATCCAGACCAGGTCCCATGTGGGTCCTGTTGGCCATAAATTTCTACCTTGAAATCTTATAAGTCTCACTTCAGTGGTTGGGGCTGGCCAGAGGTGCCGTCTAGGAACAGCTACCCCGTCCCAGACCATGTCCATCCCGGGTGCGTCTCATTCTCCATTTCTTTTCTTTGAAGAACTCTTCAACCCTCTATCTTACCCCCACCCCTCTCTCACTTATGTGTGGGGTTGCCCAGATGCCCTGAGATACTCCAGGACTCATGTTATGGAGCCCCATAGCCAGCTCTGGTTCCAAGAGGACAGCCAGGCAAGGACCTCACTCTTGCTATCGGATACAGTAGTTCTTTCACCCTTTGTGCAAGATTGGGCTGCGAAAATAGTTTTAGTATGATTTTGATGATTCTCACTCACTTTGGAACCAGGCTAGGTTTAAGATTGTGAGCCATCAACAATGCATTGCAGACGCTTGAGCTGCAAGTGTGGACCCAGATATTGGCTTGCACTTCTCTGTTCAGACCACAGTGCCCCTCTAACCTACTGAAGCCATGGAAATGGGAGAAAAGGGCAGCAGATGTCCTTTACTCTGGGTGTTCTGCTGTCCCTTCCCCAGCTAGCCCCCAGGGTGGTCACCTCATTCCCTCTGGCAGAAGCAGCCATGCCTGTTTCCTCCAAGGACTTTTGAGATGTTGATCTGCAATGCCGATGTGCTCTTTCCATCGAGGTACTTTTCATGCCTCCAACCAGTGTAATGACATGGTGCTCTCATCTGTCTTAAGCCATGGAGAACAAGGGATGGATGTATCTTGTACGAAGGGGGCCACTCTTCTCACTCTGCTCACGGGCCCCTTTCCTGTGCTCCCGCTGGTGTGGTGTGTGGAAGGCAGGACTGTGGTCAGCATTGAAAGCAATCATAATTCAGGAATGCAGTGATTATGGCCTAAAGAGTTCAAGATATGTAGTCGAAAGGAAAGCTTCACTAGTGTTAGCTTAGTCTGAGTGAAGAGAAGACAAGAACACAAAGTTGAGGCTGAGGGTTCTTTTGCCCCTCGAGAGAGATCTGTCTGGGCAAAGGGGAGTTCTGGGCAGAGCTCTGGCCCCTGAGGCTTCTGAGAAGGAGCTGCTACCATCATGACAAGCATGAATTTCTGTACATGAGCCCCTGTGGCAAACTGGTGACACCTACAGACCTCTTCTCAGAGTCGTATTTTTAAATGCATCAAATGAAATATGTCAGATTGCAAGGGAGGCCGATTATATTAAAATAAAGCTATTAGAATATTTTTTAAACCTGCAATATGGTGATATATGTGCCTCCTTAGTAATGCATTAAATAACAAGATCTAGCAGCAGGTCTTATAAGTACCATAATTTTGAAGTAGTTGTGAACTTGAAAGATGTTTTGAAATGTCTACAACGACTCCAGCATGATGTGAAAAATCCATGATTTGTATTGGCGACAAAGTCAAGGTCATGCTAATATTACCGTGATTTGTTGCTTACATTAACAATTAGAAAACATGCGAAATTTCAGTCAGAGATTAGTGAAAATAAAGATGTAATTTATTCCCATGCAAGTTCACAAACCCTAGGTTAAGAAGCCCTTCAATAAATTCTGATAGACCTGACAAACTGTGTGGCAAATTCTAACTCACTCAAAACTATAATTGAGGGGCTTCCCTGGTGGCGCAGTGGTTAAGAATCCGCCTGCCACTGCAGGGGACACGGATTCAATCCCTGGTCTGGGAAGATCCCACGTGCCATGGAGCAACTAAGCCCATGCGCCACAACTACTGAGCCTGCGCTCTAGAGCCTGTGAGCCACAACTACTGAAGCCCGCGTGCCTAGAGCCCGTGCTCCACCACAAGAGAAGCCACTGCAATGAGAAGCCTGCGCACCGCACCGAAGAGTGGCCCCCGCTCGCCGCAGCTAGAGAAAGCCGTGCACAGCAACGAAGAACCAAAGCAGCCAAAAATAAATAAATAAATTTATTAAAAAAAAAAAACAAAACTATAATTGTTCCCAAATAGGTAGTATGTAGACCCTTAGAGAGGGACCAATGAGCTCTAGGAGCCAGTAAGGGATTCCCAAGAATAAGTTATAGCAAGTAATCCTATAAGGTTTTTGTGATAGAATCAGAGACTAATAGGTTGGGAAGGCCTGTGTGTAACCATATTATGCCTGAAAGGCCCTTGACCCAAACCCTCATGATGTCTTTTTAACTGAGATAAAGAGATGTAAGCTGGGCAATAACGCAGTTGGTTGACTGCCTAGAGAGTTCAGTCAGTCTCCAAAGGGTCAAAGCCAAGCTGGAGAGTGTGTTCCAATAGCATCCTAGAGGACTCAGCCCTAAGCTCTGGCTGAACCAATAGTTTCTTGCAGAGACTTGGGTGAGAACCTAGAAAACCAGCTGAGCCGATTCTCAAAAGACACGAAGCCCCGAGGCTTGGTGAATACTCTGGATAGCAGAGTCCAAATCCAAAGCGATGCTAGGAAGCCAGAAATAAAAATGAACAGAATTTCTCAAGAAGGAATTTAATGAAGATGGATGCATTGGGATTGACATACATACACTGTTGATACTATGTATAAAATAGATAACTAATGAGAACATACTGTATAGCACAGGGAACTACTTAATGCACTGTGGTGACCTTAAGTCATGGGAAGGAAATCTGAAAAACAGGGAATATATGTGTATGTATAGCTGATTCATTTTGCTGTACAGTAGAAACTAACACAACATTGTAAAGCAACTATACTCCAATAAAAATTAATTTAAATAAATAAAACCAGAATTGGAAAAAAAGAATAAAATTAGTTAAAGAGAGAGAAAATATATATTACCAAGAAACAGAATGAAATATTGACTTCAGAGAAAAGACTTGTAATAAAAAGAGAAATACGGTCATCTCAGCAAATATAGGCTTTTGTACAGTAGATATGTAAGCATCTCTTTTGTCCCTTTTCTGTTTGTTCATCTCTGCTTTTCTCAGACCTTAATCATAAAAATGATATCACTAGGTAACGTTTAACCTAACTTCTGATTTTTGCTTTACTGAATGTACACAATGCCTTGCCTAACCTGTTGATTCCTTTCCTGGATTAGAAGGAGTAATAATGAAGAATTAAGTAGTTAAAGAATGACTTACTATCTACCCCTAGCTTCCCCTTGGTAAACTTGCAGGCAGACCACGCAGGCAGGAGAGCACCCAGAGGAAGATCAGAAGTCAGCAGGTCTGCACGCAATGGAAAAATGACAAAGAATATGACCTCCTTAATATTTAACTGCGATTATTTCCCCTTTTTCCCTTTAAAAATTGTCATGGCTGAGCAGAATCTTTGGAGTTGTTCTTGGCACATGAGTCTACTTTCTCCCCAGATTGCTGGCTTTCTGATTAAAGCAACTTTCCTTTCTACCAAAAAAAAAAAGAGAGTTCAAGTCATGATTGGAAGATGTATTACTCCACATTTACAAAACAATATTGCAAATGATAAATTTAACATGACCAGAAAATAAATCATCATTCTTATTTTCCCGCATACTCTGGGTAAGATTTATATTCGTAGTTCTCATCAATGAGGCACAGTAAAAATCTTTGAGAGAGTCCTTGGAAACCAGTATGTAGGGACCACCGCCATGGATGCTGCAGCATCATGAGTAATGTATGAATTGTAATGTAATATATAAGTAAAGAAATGTATTAGAGAAATACAAAGTTAAGAAGATCTATATTGCTTCAATACTAACAGGTTCCAAATGGTGTACCTTTTTTTGCAGTGGGAAATAAGAAACTAAGCAAGAATGGCACATTTTACAATAAATAACATGAAGAGATGGTTCTTGGAGTTGAAGAGGAAGAGATTGTGTCTGGATATTACCAAGAATCTTCACATGCACTGACAGGACAAGAAATAAAGTCTCAGTACCTCTTCTCTACCCATTATCTAAATCTTCATCAGTAAATCACAACGCTCCACATGGGGCTCATGAATTTTTTTTTTTTTTTTGGTCGTGCAGCATGGCTTGTGGGATCTTAGTTCCCCGACCAGGGATGGAACCCAGGCCCTCAGCAGTGAGGGCACAGAGTCCTAACCACTGGACCACCAGGGAATTCCCCTCTGTAATACATTTTTAAGAAAACTGTTTATATAGACAGGGGCTATACAAAAAATATTTGCCAAGGCCTTGCACATACTAGGACTGCCTTGGCTGGTGTCCTCCTCTTCTCCCTATAGGCCCCTTGAGCTCCTCTGAGCTCACTTCCCCCACTCTTGAAAGCACCATTTTCCAGGCAGTCTTAATTGCCAACTTGGGCCCCCACTGGAGTGGCTGCCCCAGAACATCCCCTCCAGTCAAAAGGTCCAAATCACACATACATCTCCCGCATGGATGGAGTGTGCCTACTCTTTTATTTTTAATACCAGGAAATAAATTTAGTGACCAACAAATAAGGACAAGCCACTGAGAATGGACGGATGTCTGAATGCCAGGAGCAAAGGCTGTCACTACATGTCTATTCTGAGACCTCAATACACTGCCCTGTTTGCTGGAATCCCCGTTAGGTAGGCAAGATCAACCTGGATAAGCAAACCCTCCATGGAACACCTTAACAACTGGCCATTTGGGGCAAGTTAAGGGGAAAACTCAGGCTTTTAGCGAGGATGCATTGGCGACGGAAATCTAACTTATACTTTAAAAAGAAATATTTATTGGAAAGCTTACGTCATCAAATAAGGGGAGGGCAGAGGTCAAGTTGGGCCTTCAAGACAACAAGCACAGGGGACTGGAATTCCTCTGGGACTCCCTGTCCTGCAGCTCTGCCTCTCCCTATGTGTGGACTTCTGACTCCACACTTATTCTGGTTTTTTGCATACAGTTAGAGACATACTCTAGGTTTATCCCAGGCATGTCTCCATCCACCTTCCACTGAAGGTAGGCAGGTTTGCCACATAGGGATGTGCACTGTACCCCTCCTGGGAGCCATTCACATCATACTTCATAGCTGAGAAGCAGAGATGCTGGGGATGCTTGGTTGAGCCCATGCCATAGAAAATGCTTGACTGAAAGAGAAGGGTAGGTTTTCTTAGTACATTCTTCTCTGGTGGGGAAGGGTGGGCCTCAACAAGCCCATTCCAAGGGAGCTCAAGGAATCCCACCCTAACCGTTAACGATCTCCCTGGTAAAGCTGCCAGGGAATAGCTCAAAGAATCGGCACTTTGAAGCTTTGTATTCCCAGGCTTGATCACCTCAAGCAGAAGACAGCTAAACCTATGAGAGCAGAACCCACACAGGGTCTATTGGAAGTGGCGAGAGTTTTACAAGGAGGTGGCACATTCTGAAAAAGGGCACTTAAAGGCAATACCTGTGACGTTGGAGCAAACTTCGTTACTTAGAATTTTTTATTTTAAGAAGAGGTTAAACCTATATTCTTGTGTACTTTTTTCACTGTTGAGAAGCTGTCTTTCTTGCATTTGGAAAGGACAGCTTTTTAAAAAAATTATAAAACTCTTGCTCCCAAGAAAACAATGTCTTTAGCAGATCTAAATCAAAGATAACATAAACTCTGGTTTCCCTCAACACCTCTGATGGATATCACAGCTGAAACTTATTTCACAAAGCTAGGGTGGGGAAAATATCTCATCTCTTTTTTTTTTTTTAATTGAAGTGTAGTTGATTTACCATGCTGTGCCAATCTCTGCTGTACAGCATAGTGACTCAGTTATACACACATATATATTCTTTTTTATATTCTTTTCCTTTATGGTTTATCACAGGATTTTTAAAAAATATTTATTTATTTATTTGGTTGAGTTGGGTCTTATTGCGGCAGGCGGGCTCCTTAGTTGTGGCATGTGAACTCTTAGTTACAGCATGCATGTGGGATCTTAGTCACCTGACCAGGGATCGAACCTGCGCCCCCTGCACTGAAAGCGCAGAGTCTTAACCACTGGGCCACCAGGGAAGCCCCTATCACAGCATCTTGAACATAGTTCCCTGTATCCCTTTTCTCTGTAGAATCGAATAGGAACTGTTGTGTGCCTCCATGTTTCGGAACTGGTGGGCCATTCAATCTCAGTGGTTCACTGCGGTTCTGATTCCCTCAGGCTTTTGCTAAAGTCCTGAAGGAGTGCCCAAGGCCATAACACTGGGGAGAAGCCCTCTGAACTCCTGTCCACACTGGTCAGTGGAGGTAAGTCTCCTGTGTGATGAGTCACAAGCTCCCTTTACAGTAGGGAATTTCTCAATGAAGGCCTTCAAAGTTATAAACTTCTCCTTATGTACTGTTTTAGCTGCATTCCACAAGTTTTGATATACGGTATGTTCGTAATAGTTCAAGTCTAAGTATTGTCTAAAGTTTTGTTTTTATGTGTCTTTATGTTATAGTCATATTGTAATCTATGTGATACTGATGCATTGGTATTTGAGACTCGCTTTGCAGCAGATAATGTGGTCATCATTTGTAAATACTTCAAATGTGCTTGAGAAAGAGATATACTCTCTCACTGTTGGGCAAAGATTTCCAAATATGTTTTCTTAAAAATCTATTAAAATCAAGCCTATATTCCAAAGACTAGAGTATGGAAAGAAAAAATAGTAACTTTATAGTGGGGAAGTCTGGCAGCTACCACCTTAACCAAGTAATCAAGGTTAATATCACTGGTGATAAGTCATGTCATATATTCCGATAGGATGTGATAAGAGGGCCTTTTCACCTCTCTGATATTCTTCCCCCAAACCCATAACTCCAGTCCAATCATGAGAAAACATCAGAAAAGCCCAAATTGAGAGACATTCTACAAAATATCTTACCAACACATTTCAAAACTGTCAACGTCGGGACTTCCCTGGTGGCCCAGTGGTTAAGAATCTGCCTGCCAATGCAGGCACGGGTTCAATCCCAGATCCAGGAAGATCCCACATGCCACAGAGCACCTAGGCCGAGGTGCTCGCGAGCCACAACTACTGAGCCCGCGTGCCTAGAGCCCGTGCTCCGCAACAAGAGAAGCCACTGCAATGAGAAGCCTGCGCACAGCAACGAGGAGTAGCCCCCCACTCGCCGCAACTAGAGAAAGCCCGCGCGCAGCAACAAAGATCCAACACAGCCAAAAAAAAAAAAAATCCTTTCAGCCTCTTATTCCAACCACTACTGCAGTGACCTTAAAAAAAAAAAAAAAGACTCCGTGCTCCCAATGCAAGCGGCACAGGTTCGATCCCTGGTCAGGGAACTAAGATCCCACATACTTAGCAGCCAAAAACAAAAACAAAAAACTGTCAAGGTCATGAAAAATAAGGAAAGACTGAGAAACTGTTGCAGATTGGAGGAGATTAAGGAAACATAATGACTAAATGTAATGTGGTATTCTGGATTGGATCCTGGCACAGAAAATGGACATGAGTGGGAAAACTGGTGAAATCCAAACTGAACTTGGAGTTCAGTTAATGGTAAGGTACCAGTATTAACTTCTTAATTTTAACAAATGTGCTTATTAGGGGCACCTGGGTGAAGGATACATGGGAACTCTTTGTACTAGGTTTTAAACTTTTCTGCAAATCTAAAACTATCAAAATAAAAGGTTTATTTTTAAAAGTCGTCTATTGTACTGTTCAAATTTTCTAGTAAAAATAAAGCAAGGGAAAAAATAAAGGGGGGGGGTTCTGTCTCCACTTCTCCAAACACTTCTACTTTGGAGCCTTCTGAAGTCCCCAAGAGAAGGAAACAAACACAAAACTTGGCCATCTTCTTGATATGGTGCAGAAGAACCTTCAATAAATAATAACAAAGGTCAATAATTTAACAATGAGGTAGGGCATTTGCTGTATCAAGAGTTTTCATACATCACTCTGTTTAATCTTCACCACATCCCTCTAAAGGAGGTAACTGGGGCCCAGACAGGTTGAAATTTGTCACCCAAGTTTCTGGTTGGGTTGGACCAGATCCGTGCGACTCCAAAGTTAGCGCTCTCCCAGCCACTCCAGGCTGCTGCCCTAATCCTCAATGGTGCATGCCATCCCCACTGGCTGTCTTAGAGCTCCTCCCTGCATCCCCCATGCTGCTTTTGCACGTGGACCACTCCTCCTTTGCCCAGTTAATTCTACTTCCTCCGGGATAACTTCTCTGACCCCCAAAGAGGTCAGGTGGCCCTGTTGAATCTCACAGCACCTGTCATTTGTCCTCCAAAGCATTTCTAACAGTTTTTAATGATTTCTTCATTTGTGGGTTACTTGTTTATCATGATGGGATTGTGAGCTATCAACTGTCTATGTTCACTCGTGTGTGTTCCCAGTGCTTACTTAGCACAGAGGCTGGCACTTAGTAGGTGCTCAATTAACAAGTAGTAACTGACTGAATGAACACACTCCCAGCACACTAAGGTTAACTCTAGGAGGTGGGGCTTACGCTGGGCAAGCACTACGGAACTTGGCATCCTGCCTCCAGTAGGTTCTGGAACATGATGCAGGGATTCCATCCGGCACACCTGATATATACCTGGCCCTGCTCTGCCAAGATGGGGAAGAGGGATTCCAGGGGATGGGGAACCCAGGCTGGAGGAGCTTCTTTACCAGTTGCAGCAGCCTTCCTGTAAAGAAGGCATCCTTGCAACACTCTTCTTTCGTGGAATTAGCCTCGAACCCCTCATCATCTAGATCTGTGTGCTGTCCAATAAGGTAGCCACCAGCCACATGTGCTGTAAGCATAACCAAGATGTGCTATAAGCATGAAATGTACACCAGATTTCAAATATTTAGTTTGGGGGAAAAATATAAAACATCTCAATAATTTTTATATTAATTATATGTTGAAATGAAAATATTTTTTGATGTAGTGAATCAAATAAAACCATATTACTAAAATGTATTTCATCTGCTTTTTATTTCTTTAACGCAGCTAGTAGGAAAATTTTTCCTTTTTTCTTTGCGGTACGCGGGCCTCTCACTGTTGTGGCCTCTCTCGTTGCGGAGCACAGGCTCCGGACGCGCAGGCTCAACAGCCATGGCTCACGGGCCCAGCCGCTCCGCGGCATGCGGGATCTTCCCGGACCTGAGCACAAACCTGTGTCCCCTGCATCGGCAGGCGGACTCTCTACCACTGCGCCACCAGGGAAGCCCGGAAAATTTTAAATTACATGTATGGGTTTATATTGGACAGTGCTGTTCTAGACTGTACACTCCATGAGGCCCCTCCTCAGCTTTGTTCAGGATTGTGTGCACAGCTTAGAGCAAGGCCCACACATAGTGACTGTTCCATAAATATCTGGAAATAGAATTTATTATGTATATACCTGTATGTGATCCCCATGAGGGCAGATCCTGCTTCTCAGCACAGTGCCTGACAAATCTTTTTCCATGGACAAATAAACCTTCATTCTCCCAGATGGCCGTTCTCCTGGCTTGATTATACTATACATAAAACTCCCACCAGCTGCCTCACCTCTGGTACCAGGCACCAACTTGCTGATAGGATCATAGCCCTTCTGACCCTAATCCTGGTTCTTGGGCCACCTCGGTCATACCCTGCCAAGGTTTTTTCAAGCTTAGGAGACCTAGGATGACTCCTGCCTCAGATACAGCCGTAATGAGATGCGCACTTGATACTTTGGCGTTGGCTGAAACATGCCTATCGTCTCTGTACATGTCAGGTTCACAAGTTCAGTCCTCAAGACTGGTGATTTAGATGGGGACTATTTTAGGAAGACTGGATAATAGGCCATAATCTGAAACAGATGGAGGGAATAGTAAAATATCCTAATTTCCAGTTTCCCAGTACAAACAAGCATCTGACAGCCTCGTATGCTTGTGCTATTTATGAAATCAGCCTGCAACATTTTTTTTTTAAACATCTTTATTGGGGTATAATTGCTTTACAATGGTGTGTTAGTTTCTGCTTTATAACAAAGTGAATCAGTTATACATATACATATGTTCCCATATGTCTTCCCTCTTGCGTCTCCCTCCCTCCCACTCTCCCTATCCCACCCCTCCAGGCTGTCACAAAGCACCGAGCTAATATCCCTGTGCCTTGCGGCTGCTTCCCCCTAGCTATCTACCTTACTACGTTTGTTAGTGTGTAGCCTGCAACATTTTTCACTACTTGATACACCAGGAAATGGTAAGCCAGCTGAACCATTCATTGGAAGGGAGACAGGTCCCTTCATTTCTCTGAGCTTTGGTTTCCTCATTTATAAAATGGAGAATAATTAAGTCTACCTCACTGGTTGTTGTGAAGATTAAGTGAAGTAATTATATATACAGGCTCACTTAGTACAGTGCATGCAATTTAATAAAAGTTCAATCAATGGTAGAGATGATTAACACCAGCCCCACTGGGACGTCTGCAAATTTGCAAAGAAGTATTTATGGTGTCACGTTAATAGATGACTGATGAGTCTGTCATAATGACATTTTATATTTGTTCTTCATTTTAACTGTCAACAAGCTAGACACGCTCGTTGAATAAAAATAAGTGATGTGTACAGAGCACTCAGTGTGAGGCAGGTACTGTGTTATGCATTTAACAAGCATCATCTTATTTCATCATTACTATTTGTGGTAGGTCCTATTCTGATGGTCAAACCACAGAGCCAGAAACCGAGGCTCAAGGAGGCAAAAGAATGTGCTCCAGGCCCCACAGCAATTAAGGGACATCAGAATTCAACAGGCTCTTAATGGTTTCTCTAGGTCGCTTCCTAATGCAGGACGAGTTAGGTATCCTGGTGACATGCCAGTTGTAGTCATGGGGGCAGAGGGGCCTCAGTGAACTACTCCTGGTACCCATGGTCGAGGCCACCACTGGCTTCATCCCTCATCCTTCAATGCAGATTGAGCTCCTCGCCTGTGTCAGCCACTACACTGGTAAGTAATACCCTGTAGGCTGTTATGAGCAGACTCATTTAGCTCCCTCTACTAATGGTACAGTGATGGTGTACGTAACTTCTCTTAGAAAAGGAAGACGAGAATTTTGGTCACTTGGCCATGCTTATAAGAATTCAGGGAAAACTGAACCCCAGGCCTTGTAGCAAGTGCTGCTCAGACTCCATAGCCAGGCCTTGTATAGCAGCACAAACATGGTTTGGAAATTGGAATCTCATCCTCTCCCTGTAAACATTCTAGAAATGGTTCTCTTGCCTACAACAGGAGCTCAATGCTCTGCACCTCTGGACTCTGCTGTTAAAGGGACTTAATTCTTCCATCTCTTCCTGTTTTTGTTCCTGCAACCAATCACTCAGGCTCTTGACACGCTAAAAACTCCCCAAGAGGAAAACATGCCTGGCTTGGTTAGCACTGTTCTTGGTCCTAGACCAGGTCATGGGTTAGGCCTGCCCATGGGTGATGGCACCGAGTCCACCGAGCTGTGGTCGGGGGCTGGGGCGAGAGGCTGCGCGCTGACAATGCAGAGCCTGCCCTCCAGACGTGCACAGCCTGGCCTGACTAGCTAATCCCAACTTGATTTGGCTGCTGCCCTCACCATATGGCAGACGTTGCTAATTAGCCGTGGCCCTGCAGAGGCCTCAAAGGTGTCTCGCTCCCCCAGTTCCCTGGGCCTGGTATCCCAGAGGGAAGATTCCTCCCATCGCTGGTCCGTGCCGTGATGGAGACTGCACAGGATGCCATGAACGCCCAGAGGTGAGAGCTCCTCCCTCTACTCAAATCACACCTCCTAGGTGAGGCCTTCTCCATCTACAGATTCAAAGGCCACGCCCCCTGCTTGTCCCCAGACTTCCTGTCCTGTTTCTCTGCTTGACTATTTTTCTTCTCAGTCCTTCTCTAGCACACTAGACATTTCAGTACTTTGTTTATGGTATGTCCCTGTCCTCTAAAATGGAAGCAGCATAAAGGCAGGGGTTTTCGCTCTTTTGCCTTCTTTTATTGATCATTTCCTAGAATTGTGCCTACCCAAAATTGAACTTGATGTGAATGGAAGGAAGGGCAGGGGATCCAGTCTGGGTGGAGGTTTAGCAGTGAAGGCTTCCTACAGGAAGTGACACAAGCTGAGTCAGGCGAGCATCTGAAATGGAAGGGGCGTGCCAGGCACACAAAACGCAGGCCAGGAAAAGGGCAGCATGGTCAGGAACCTTACGTCGTAGCACGGCTGGGGCCTATGGTGCTTGTGGGGCGTGATGTGTGAGATGCGGGTGGACAGTAGACCATGGTCACAGGGGAGGGCCCTGCGTGTCTACCCTGGCGAGTGGGAAGCCTAAGCTGGGGCTGAGGGTCAGGCGGGCGAGGGTAGCAGAGAGCAGAGGAGGGCAGACTTAAGAGGCTGGGTCAGGGGCGAGCATCATTTATAATTTGAAAGTGAACAGGTTAACGACCAGGAAGCGCTGTCCTCTACTGAGTGCTACGTGCGGGGCAGGCAGGCGGGGTGGTGCAACCTGCACTTCTAATGCATTACTTCACCCACCCCCACCTCCAGTCATTATACCAGGATGCCACGGAAACAGGGCGAGGAATGAGTGACGCCTCCGGAAAGTGACCTGGCTGGCGAATTACAAAGGAAATTTTGGTGCCCTTGGGCCAAGCCACGGTCAGAGATCACACCTCCGTAGGCTTGTGACTCCCCTCCCCGCCCCCACTTCACCAACCATAGCACCTCACGCCTCTCCCCTCTCCAGTGCTCCATTGCCGCCCCCTCCTACAGGACACAGACAAAATGGCACCAAGGACCCCCAGGCTATAGGATTGAGGTAGGGGGGTCCAGAAAACCATGAAAGAATAAACAGAATAAAGGGGAGGGGAATGGGGCATAGACACTGGTACCAAAAGCTAACAGGAAGTTGCTTAGCAATGAGGGGACAGTCGGTGTTAAAGAAAGAGGGCTCCAAGTGTCGAGGCAACAACCAGCAGCGAAATCTCACTGGAAAGGAAGGGGCTTTGGCTAAGTGGGCGGACATGTGCTCCTTTTTCACTAGAGGACTAGGGCCACGGTGGGATGAAACTGGCCCAGAGAGGAGCCAGAGCAGGTGGGGGTCCTTCAAGAGAGCAAATGGGAGGCTTCACGTGGCCCTTGGGCAGGTACCGAGGAGAGGGGAACGGCAGAAACAAGGACCTCTGCTGTGGCTGCCCGGCAGCATGGACCCTCCAGGCCCAAGAATGCCTCCCACTGACAGAAGCCATCAATTTGCTGACCTCACAAAGGTGGGCCTGGTTTCTACCTCAGCCCCAGTCAAGGTGATTCAACGTCACTGGAAGGAATGGACAGCGAACTCCTCCTTTCTCACCAGGGCCTTTGGGAGAGTTCCCCTGTGTGGACGACACCTGAAAGGTGAGCAGAGTACCATGTACCCACAGGGTGGTGAAGCGCACCGCTGCCGTTATTGTTACTGTACCAGTAACCCCAACACCTGGCCTTTGCCCACCACACCCCCACAGTTTTCCCGAGGGCAGCTGTCCCTCATACATCCCTCTCCCAGCCCTGCTCCAAACCATCTCCCCAAATTCACCCCGTGTACTTTCACCCCCAGAGCCCAAGGCTCTCCTGCTTCCTCGAGGACTTCAGCCCCTGACTGTCTCTACGTCCACCGCACCCTCATCCTCTCTTCCAAAGCCCTGGAGCAAACATTCCTCCGCCAACAATTCTCATCTCTGCTAAACCTGAGCCCCCAGAAGCACCTAGGATTATTCAACCCCATGTCAAGTCTATATCCCATCCCCCATCCCTAGGTCAGGCCTCAGGAGTGTGCTAAGTGGAAAGTCTCAATGACTGAAACCTGGAAGACCTGCCCCTGTGACCCACTGTCTCTATACCCAGCTGTGCACACGGAAGCAAGTATTTAAAAAAGAAAACAAAACCATAAAAAGCGGCAAGGCAGTTTCAAGATTTATTGAAGTGGGTTAGAGGACACAATGCCCAGCACAGAAGACTCCAATGGGAACTCCTGTTTCTAAAAAGTTACACCAGGAGCAGACAAGGGGACACGGAGGCCACTGGAAGACCTGGTCCAGACGGAAGGAAAGCAGACTTCTGGGTCCGCAGTGCTCTGTGGCACCTGCTGGGAAGGGCAGAGCCAGCTGAAGGTCTCCAGTTCTGAATCCCAAGTCCCCAGAGTCCTAGGACTTTCCCTCTGCCCCGCTCACAGGGACAAAGCCCTTCCATACTGTGCTAAGGCAACAGGAGAAGGAGGTCTGGTGATGGTCGGCGGCAACACTCCTCTTCGCTCTGCTATGCCAGCGTCCGTGAACAGCCCCAGGACAACCTGAAGGAGGAAGTCACATGAGGCCGGCAGCTTGGAATTTCTATTTCAGAAACACAGGCCGACTTAGCCCCTTGGCAGTTACTCACCATGAGGAGGCCCTTCCAGGGGAGCTGGGACCCAGGTGACCATCCCGAGGCCAGAGCTTCCACCCCTGAGGCTTCCTCCAAGGCAGCACCGCAGCGTGATGAGGGCCACGGGGCAGGAGGTCAGGACCGGGGATAACTCTCCAACGTTACCTCGTCTTCCTTCAGGCTGACACGTGTGAGAGTGCCCCCAATTAGTCAGGCATGAGCTGCGGGCTTTTCACACTAAACCTGGCTCAAAAAGGAATCTCAAAACTCCCAGAGAAGAGTCAAAATGAACAGTCTTTAAAAAATGGGCCTTTTCATGGCGACAGAGCAAAGGTAGTAACTGGCAGAGAGACGGCTGGAGAGCTTGCTCTCAGGAGCTCTTCCCACTCGGCCCTACCCCTGTGGCAGGAGTGGGGACCGCCACCCCAGCAGCTGTCCCCCACACTGTCATTACTGCCTGTACACCAGACTCCCAGGTGCTCATGCTCACCCCAGCCTCAAATCGTCCTCGTGTTCCTCCCTTCCCCCGAAGACCTTCCTACGGCCTATCACATCCCACTCCTTCAAAGGCCAGGTCCGCCACCTCCAACAAGCTGCTTCCCTTTGAAAATCTTACGGCAACCACTATACGCCACCCAACATCGTGCTTATTCATTACGTGTAATTCATCCTGGTTCCTTACACCCGTAAAGTATCTAAACCTGACACAGACGTAGCCTGGCTCTGCTAACAGGAGGCCAAGCTGAGACAGGCCAAGCTCGGAAGTCTCCTGTCACTGCCTGTCACACAGCAGCCCCCAGTGCCTGAGGGCTGGAAAGCACGGGCTGGAGAGAAGCAGGAGTGTGTGAAAGCGCCAGCATTTGAAAGGGACAGGTGTGGACCCTCCAAACACGGGAAATTGCTTTCCACAATTCCTCTCCCTGCATTATCAACGACCAGAGCACGGACAGCCCATGGCCACCTTTTGAATGCAGGTGCGTACAAGGCAGAGAGAGCTCCAGGAAGAGAAGGGAGTGCCAGTGGCCTATACGGTAGACCGAGTCTGGGAAAACCACCCAGCCAAGCACAGGACCCATGGAGTGGCCATTCTTTCCTGCAAAAGCCCAACAGGAACCTTCTACCAAGGGGAATCAAAGAGAAGTCACTTTGGGGCTTCCCTGGTGGCGCAGTGGTTAAGAATCTGCCTGCCAATGCAAGGGACACAGGTTTGAGCGCTGGCCGGGGAAGATCCCACATGCCGTGGAGCAACTAAGCCCGTGTGCCACAACTACTGAGCCTGCGCTCTAGAGCCCGCAACCCACAACTACTGAAGCGTGTGCACCTAGAGCCCATGCTCCGCAACAAGAGAAGCCACGACAGTAAGAAGCCTGCGCACCACAACGAAGGGTAGCCCCTGCTCACCGCAACTAGAGGAAGCCCGCACACAGCAACAAAGACCCAACACAGCCAAAATTAAATTAAAAAAAAAAAAAAGCACAGTACAAAATCCACTCAAAAAAAAAAAAAAGAGAAGTCACTTTGGACAAAAATGGGAAAATATTACAGTTGGAAATTACAGAAATCATGTGGTCTTAAGAACCACAAAGTCACCTCTAACACAGCTTTGGTTTTTCAAACGAAGAAAACAAGGTTCTGAACAGGACACTGACTAAGTCGGCAGCAGAAGGGGATTCAAAGCCAGGGGGGGAATCTCTGATGCCCAGGTCCACCCATTTTCCATCACAACATCCTTCTGCCCACACTCCAGGGAAGGACAGATACCCCACAACTCTCATTGCCCCAGTGGAACTCTAGAGGCTCCACCCCTGCAGCCGCCACTGCAGACAGTGAAGGGCCAGATGTGGTCCAGGATGCCCAGAGCTGGGGTGGTGAGCAGACCTGGGGACTCGTGGATGCTGCCTTCAGCTCACCTCTCGGCTCCCCTACATCTTCACCCAAAGCCCTTGGGAACACACACACACACACGACTACCAGATCAGAGGACCCAACACTCCAGAGAATGGACCAGAGATCTTACCTCAAGGACACTGGAGTCCAGACCACTCCTGATGACAACTTCCATGACACCTCTGCACACAGTGGACTCACCTGCAACAGACAAGAAGCCAAGGATGAGCACCCGCCTTGTCCCTGCTCACAGCAGAGCATGTCAGGCACCAGGAAAGGACTTAGTGCAAGAGTTACCAGACAGTAAACACTCTGCAGATGTTGGCTGTTATTATTTCCTGAACAGACACACTATTTCCTCATTAAAAAAAAACAGTAGTGAACTCTAAAAAGGGAGACAATGGATGGCCTATGGCAGGGTGGCCAACGCTGACCAATGTGTAATTGATCAGTGATAGGCGGAAAAGGACGCCATTGCCAGGTTTACGGGAACGTGCCATGGCCGACTGATAGCAACTGGGCATCAAGGGGAACTTAAGCAGCACACAGGGCCTGGTTCCCAACAGCAGAGGCAGGAAGCGAATGCCCCAACAATGACACTAATGCACGCATGATAGACCCCAAGGTCCTGGAGGCCCGAGGTGTGGCAGGAAAGAAGCAGGAGTGTGTGGGAAAGCTCCCGGAACTGCAGGGTGAGGATGTGAACCCTCCAAATGCAGGACAACCTTACCATGTTTCCTCTGCCTGCACTACCAAAATGCAGGCCACAGGCAGCCCGTGATCACTTCCAAGTGCAGGGGCAGGAAAGGACAGAGGGCTTGCTGAAAAATGAGGCCAATGGCAGAGGCCTAGAGCAGTCGGCCTAACAGAGCACAGGGACCCAGTATTTGCTTCTAATCCTGCAAAAAAGCCTTCCACGTGGCCCGGAAGGGAGAGACAAAGGGAGGACACCTCTGAAAGAAAAGTGACAGAGTTCTTAGGTTGTAAAAGACAGGGACTAGGTGATCTGAGGACAAATGGCCTCACTGTAGTCCTGCTTTATGGAGGATGAAACCAGCGATAAGAGAAGGTCCCAAAGTTAGGAGGAGGCAGAGAAGTGACTGACACCTGGGTACAGGTAGGCATACAGAAATCCTTTCCCTGCCTCCGTTCACACATTCTGCTGCCAACATAACAAACAGTCGGAGGAAGGGCTCCCCAGGGGCTCTCAGAAACAAGCACGTAAAGAGGAACCAGGTGTGTTCTCAAAGGCCCCAGACAGGGTAACGCTGAGGGCCGGGTCGAAGCCACTCTCGTCTCTCCTCTAGCTGCTTCCAGGACCACGGCGGGACCTGCGTGTACCTTGAGGGAGGCAAAGCCCCAGATCTCCAGGGAACAGAGCTCACCTCAGCAGCACGTGGTCCAGCCGCTTCTTGACAGGATGGGGACACCTCTCAAGGGTCTCCTCTGCAACAATCGAGAAGCCCTGGATGAGTAACCTAGATCCCACCTGGCCACAGCACGTCCTGGGAAGCCCAGGCCAAGTACGTGCATAGCGGCCACTTCACAAACTTGGGCTGCTGTTACCACCCACGAGCCACGCCACCACTCATGAACAGGACGGAAGTTATTACTCCACATGGGACAACAGCTCATCTGCATCTGAGGCAGAGGCCTTTTCAGATCATCTTTTGGGCAAACTCTAATGACACTGTACAGTTTCTGGAAGCTGGATCTTGAACAGGATAAAAGTCCAGGACAGGTCTGGGAGCGTGCAGCACCTGACAGGCCATGCCTGGCCTGGTCTGGCCTTGACCCGGGGGTGGGGTAGGAGGGGTAAAGGCACCTCAGGCTGCCTGCGAAGGTGAGGTCTGGTGTCTATTGAAGCCTTGTTCAAGTGCAATACTGCTCTGGTTCCTGCCACCATAACCGCAGGCCATGGGGAAAGTCTCCCCTGGTGGACTGGGCACCATCTCATGCCAAGGGACCTCCAAGGGATAAATACTGGTCAATAGGAAGAACAATTCCAAGAAAAGGAAACACAGGAAGTGCCCCCACCTCTCCCCTGGCTGGCTGGCTCACAAGCAGTCTTCCCCTGATTCTCCATGACATGATGGGCCGCGCCACCTCACCGGGATGCGTCTGTCCTTTCCTTCTTTCCTGCTGGGCAGTTGTTGCACAGTTGCTGAGCACCGGACACCTGCCAGGCACTGAGGCTGCGGAGAGGCAAAACTCAGACACTGACCTTGAGATCAGAGCAGAGAGAGGCAAAAAAACAAGAAAACCAACGATTTCCATGAAGTATGATTAGTGCCCTCATCTCACATCAAGCCACTTCCCACACTACATCACACCAGGAAACATGCTTGATTAAGGACCTGGAAAGGGGAGAGGGGGGAGGCAGACCTGGCTTCCTGGAGGGAAGCCCTTGGTGAAAATTACCCAAACAGTGGCTCCACAGTCAGCCCATAGCTCCTTAGACACAGCCCATGCTTTATCTTCCTTTTTTAAAAGCTTCTCTGCAACTAGCACTGGGCCTCGCAGAGGGAACACTCAGTAAGCCAGACACCAGGGGCCAGGAAGCAGATGTAAAGGCGGCGGGAGGACGGCCGAGTGGGACAGCTCCAGAGTTGGGAAGGGACAGGAGTGAACCCTCCAAACACGGGGAAACGCTTTCAGCAACTCCTCTGCCGGCACTACCAGTGACCAGGACACGGCCAGCCCACGATCACTTCCGAATGCAGGGGCAACAAAGGGCAGAAGAAGAGCCAGGCAGAGGAGCCCACGTCAGCAGCCGGCGCTCCGCCCAGGCAGGGGAAAGCTGCCCAGCCAAGCCCGGGACCCCAACACTATCCTCACTTCATGGAAAGACTCCATCTCCCCTCATCAACAGAGGCCACAGGAAGACCAACTTCTCGTAAAAATGCCTCAAGTACTCCTCCACCCACAAAATACCAACTAAGTACCTACTAACCACTTGCCAGGCACTGGGGGTTCAAAGACACAGACCAGGCCTCTGCCCTCCCGGAATGCTTGCTCTTTCCCCCCTGGAAGGAAAGGAAAGCTCAGGAGAATGAAGTAACTCACCCGAGGTTCCACGGCTAACGAGGGGCTGCGTCAGCATCTGAACTCAGGCCTTTCTGGCCCCCAAACCCAGCCCCACTCTCCTGCACAAGTCTCTGCAAGACAGTTCCCAGAACCCCCCTGAGCCCAGGGACCACCCCGTCTGCAGCGGGGCAGGAAGGCCACGGCCCCCAGTTCAAGGCCCTCAGGAGCAGCACTTGCCCAAGGGACTGAGGCGCCCTCACTTTAAAGCTCAAACACCCGTTTGGAAAATGGAGGTTTCAACACTTTCCCTTAAAGCTTATTAGGGGGAAATGGGCTAACGCTCACCAGAGTATTTGGCCGGTAACCGACGAGCGGCTTTGGGGCCTGAAACGCTGGAGTCGGAGGTGATGGGCAGTGAATCAGGGGTTCTGGCACCCCTCAGGCCAGGTTCACACGGGCTCTGCACGACCCACTGCGGGACCTCGGGCCCACGCGTCACCCGACCGGTCTCTCGACATCAGCGGGCACAAGTCTCCCCACGGGGCGGGTGAGGCCAGGGGACCTGACGCTCCGAAGCGGCGCCGGCCGGTGGCGCGGTGACCCGAGGCCTCTTTGTCTAGGACACGAGTCCCGAAAGGTCCACACGCGGCGGAGGTGACGGGCTCAGAAGAGGGAGTGAACAAGGGCTCCGAGGTGACCTGCGGCCGGAGCTCCCCCCCTCGGGCCTCAGTTTCCCCTCCTGTCGGGGGCGGGGAGACGGAGCACCGGCCTTGAAGGCCGCCGGGGGTCCCTGGGCAGCGCGACCCCGCAATGACTCACCCAGGGCGCCGGGACTGTCGGCTGCAGGTCATACAGGACGACGAGAGAAGATGCTGCACGGTTCCCGGCAACTAGGCCGCAAGACCCAGCTTCCAGCCGTTGAGCGCCAGCGGAAATGCAGTTGAGGTGCGGGATGCAGCCTAGAGAGGCGGCTCCCAGGGCGGAACCCGCGCAAGCGGTTCTTTCGCGCCCCCTTGTGGATGAGAACGGAAACTCTGACCTGCCAAGTCTCCAAGCATCCTTTCCTCTTCCCAACCGCCCATCTGAATATTAAATGGCTAGGACATCTGTAGTTTTGACCTGTCTACTCCTTCTCCCTGATTTTCTTGTGGCATTCACTTTTCCTGTTGAATTCAGTCTTGTTGGGAATATCAATTATAGTGTCTTGCCCTCTCCTGAGAAATGGTTGGGCGTGAGACCCAAGCTGGGAAAATTATACTTTCTTCCTTAATTATGTATCTCGAGTGTGAGAGAGCAGGGATCCTAAAGGAGCTTGGAGGCTAGTTGTGGAGCTATGAGTGGAGTCATACTTCAATCAATTTCCAAACTAAGGTGGTTTCTTGTAGGTGGTGTACCTTAGCAGGGTTTTGAAGGACTCAAACAGAAAGGGGGAATGGGAAGATGTTCAGAAAAGGGAGGAAAAGGAAGACGCACAAGCTGATGTAGGGGAAGGGATGGGGGAGTGGATACATGTGTTTGGATGTGAAGAAGTTAGAAACTGGATAGAGCATCTCATTGCATGGCCTGTAATAGATGAATCTTTAAATGTTACAAGAGAAGAAAGAAATTCTCATTGTTGCAATGGGAGAGGCACTCACTTGATTCTGAAATGTAAGAAAAAGTCCATGTGTCTCAGTTTGCTCTTGGTTCCTGAGGGCTTAAAAAAATGAGGAAAAGGTCAATTGAAATGATCCAAATAAAGTAAAATCAATAAAACAATGGGTAGAAACCAAAATGGCAGAAAATGAGCCTAACCATATTTAGAGCAACATAGCCAAACAACTTTAGGAATGGGAAAAGGGGCTTTGTACAGTCAGCAGAGGGTAAAAAGCTAGAGAACAATATGTTTGACTTTTTGCCCATAAAATTTTAAATTTAGGTAAAATGAATGCATTCCTGGAATATATTTAACAGAATTGCCTTAAGGAAAAATAGAAAACCTAAATAATTTCATAACACTTAAAAAAATTGAATCAGTTAACAATCTTCCCACAAAGAAAACATCATACCCAGGTGTCTTTTTTTAATATAAATTTATTTATTTATTATTTTTAATTTATTTATTTTATCGATTTATTTTTTTGGCTGCATTGGGTCTTCGTTGCTGCGCGCGGGCTTTCTCTAGTTGCGGCGAGCAGGGGCTACTCTTCATTGCGGTGCGCGGGCTTCTCATTGTGGTGGCTTCTCTTGTTGCAGAGTACAGGCTCTAGGCGCGCAGGCTTCAGTAGTTGCAGCATACAGGCTTCAGTAGTTGCAGCACGCAGGCTCAGTAGTTGTGGCTCACGGGCTTAGTTGCTTGTCCTCATGAAGCTTGTGGGAAAATTCCCCCAAAGTGTTGCCCTTTAAAGATATTCCCAAGAGTCTTCATTAGAAGGGCCCACCATTTAAGGATTAGAATGGAGATTTTTGAACCCCTCCCTTCAGGATGGTAGAACATAGGGTGACTCTGGTGGACGAGAGAAGGATGTGCTAGGAAAACATCAAGTGTTTTCTATGTTCAGCCAAGTATCCCTAACATCTCTGCTTTTCAGCCAGACTCTATGGTGTGAATGGCACGTCCATGAGTTGGGCAGTACACAACCTGCACAACCATATGTGGCAATCCTGCCTACCTACAGTGGAAGATGTATGGAGATGTACTTCAGGGCAAATGTAGCATATGTCCCCCCCACCCCATATACAAGAAACGGAGTAAATGTAAAGTCAGAAATCCACACACATAGAGAGGGGGAGATGCAGGACAGAGAGTACTGGTGGAATTTCAGTCCCTGGTGTTTGTCATCTTGGAAGCCCAGTTCCACCTCTGCCTTTCCTTTTGTTCGGTTACATAAGCTTTCTAAGAATGTAATTCTTTTTTTTAGCATAAGTTAGGTTTTTGTCACCAACACTCCTGGCTAAATGCCCAAGTCTTTTCCTTAACTTATCCTAAATGGCCAGTTATTAAGGTATTCCATCAGTGGGGGTGGGGGTGGGGAGGTTGGCATTGCACGAGGCACTGTGTGCTTATCTCAGATGACTTTCCCATCTACAACACTGGCCTACCTAACTGGAGATTCCAGCAAACAGGGCAGCATGCTGAGGTCTTGAAATAAATGTGTTACGACAACTTTTGCTCTTGGCGTTCAGATAACGGTCCATGATCAGTGGCTTGTCCTTATTTGTCAGTCAGCAATGTGTCTGCAGACGTTAAAAACAAAACAAAACTGCAGTGCACTCTCTGCAAGCTCCAGAAGGCATGGATGTTTCAAGTGGGTCTTTTGCCAGAAGGGGGTGTGTTAGGGACCTACCCAGGCAGGAGTAGGCTGGTGATTAGGTCTGCCTGGACCAAGGCTCTTTCAGGAGTGGACACAGGGGGCTTAAGGAGGCTGTAGGGGGAGGAAGAGCCACCAGCCACTTGGAGCCACTGGTCATCAAGACATAACAGTAGCAGCAAAAAGGGGGCAGGGACACTGCTGAGCCAATGAACCTTCTATTCATTCATTCATTCAATACATGGTAAATAAGCACTTCTGCTCTATGGGGCACTATGCTGGTGGGTGTGTCCAACAGATGTCAACAACAGCCTGATTGGTAGGAAATTGAGAAAGGAACAACAAAAACTACCACCTAAATAATTCCCCAAACAACTGTTCGAATGATTTTTCCCCATAAAGGCACTGGAAAAGCTATACCACTTTTCCAATACTGTTTTTTGTTTTTGTTTTTGTATAATGACTGGAGGCAAAGGGATGAAAGAAAGAAGCCTATTGTGTCTGCCTTCCTCCAAGCTTATAGTCTAATAATCCACTAATAGCAAATAAGTTCTGTCCCATAAATGCAAGCATGGCTTTCGATTGGGAAGTCTAGTAGTTTATCACATTAAGAGGTCAAAAGTATGGTAAATATCACAGAATTTGGAGGAAGACAGATATGATGGATTAAGTTATGTACCCCCAAAAGGTGTTATGTTGTAGTCCTAACACCTGGTACCTGGGAATGTGACCTGATGTGGAAATAGTATTTGCAGATGTAACTAAGATGTAAGTTAAGATGAGGTCATGTTGCAGGAGGAGGGACCATTAATCCAACATGACTGGTGTCCTTATAAGTGCGGAGAAAGACACCCCAGGAGAATGCCAGAGATTGGAGTGACACAGCTGCAGGACTGATGGACATCACCAAGCACTAGGAAAAGGAAGACTCCCACCCAGAGTTTTAGAGGGAGCATGGCCCTGCTGACATGTTGATTTCAGACTTCTAACCTCCAGAATAGTGAGAGAATAAATTTCTGTTTTAAGCCACCCAGTTTGCGGTAATTTCTTATGGCAGCCCTAGGAAACGAATTCAATAGGCATACTTGAAATTTTTCTCTACCACGTTTTACACATTAGCAAGCTACTTAATCCTTCTGAACCCCAAGTTTTCAACTAAGTAGATAAAATATGCAAAATGGTGCCACCATGGAAAATAGGATGGTGGTTGCTCAAAAAATTAAAAACAGAATTGCCATAGGATCCAACAATTCCACTTATCCTCGAAACAAATGAACGCAGGGTCTTACAGGGATATTTGTCCACCCATGTGCATGGCAGTACTATTCACGATAGCCAGAAGGTAGAAGCTACTCAAGTGTCCATTGATGGATGAACGGATAAACAAAATGTGGTCTCTACATACAATGGAATATTATTCAGCCTTAAAAAAGAAGGGAATTCTGACAAATGCTACAACATGGATGAACCTTAATAACATTACGTTAAGTAAAATAAGCCAGTTATAAAAGGACAAATACTACATGATTCCACTTATATGAGGTACCCAGAGTAGTCAGATTCAGAGACAGAAAGTAGAATGGTGGTGGTCAGGGGCTGGGGATAGTGGGGAATAGGGAGTTAGTGTTTAATAGGTACAGCGTTTCAGCTTGAAAGATGAAAAGAGTTCTGGGGATTGATTGTACAATGATGTGAATGTACCTGACACTACTGAACTGAGTATTTAAAAATGACTGGGGCTTTGCTGGTGGTGCAGTGGTTAAGAATCCGCCTGCCAAAGCAGGGGACACGGGTTCGAGCACTGGTCCAGGGAGATCCCACGTGCCGCGGAGCAACTAAGCCTGGGCACCACGACTACTGAGCCTGCACTCTAGAGCCCGTGCTCCGCAACAAGAGGAGCCACCGCCATGAGAAGCCTGCGTACCACAACGAAGAGTAGTCCCTGCTCGCCGCAACTAGGGAAAGCCCACGTGCAGCAATGAAGACCCAATGCAGCCAAAAATAAAGAAATAAAATAAAAATGATTAAGACGGTAAATTTTATGTTATGTGTACTTTACAATTCAAAAATTTTAAATTAGGTAAAAGAATGCATTGAAATACATGAATACCATAAGTGCTTTTTTTTTAGCTTTTGGCTTATAGTACATTTTAGCTATCACCATCATCATCATGATTATCCTAATTTGATAAAAATTACTTTTCATTCATAACTTTGAGTCTTAGAATTCTAAAAATAGAATTACATCATAAACCATCAGTCAATATCACATGTAATGGTGAAATCATAGAAGAATTCTTCTATTTTTATCCTAGAAGTCCCAGAAAAGTAGTCAGGGATGTCTGCTGCCCTTGGCCAGGACAACCCAAGGTCTTAAGAGTAAAGAATTGATATAGTCTGCTAGCATGGTGAGAGATAATGACCCAAAGTCAAATATTGTTACCCCGGAAGGCCCAGGTATTCAGGCAAGAAAGTTCATGATTCTCAAGCCAGGAAAGCTTAAGTATAATTAGCCACAAACATCTCAGTTATTTAGTTAGCAAAGGAGGTCCAAAGTTGTTGTTCAGGGAAACCCAAGTTAATTAGCTAAGACCATCCAGATTCATTAGTCAAGAAGGTTGTTTTCAAGGATTGTCCACCGCAGATAGAAGGAAAGTCTGATGTCACCGGCCAAGGTTATCAGTCTTTCGCTTGGACTCCGGTCCCCCAGGGCCTAGCCCTGCCTGTTTGGGAAGGGAATGGGCCACCTCTTCTCCTGTCTGTCTGCATGGCAGAGGCCTGAGCCATTTAGACTTTCACTGAGCCAACATTGACCCCCCTCTCCGGATCCAGGGGCCTTCAGCCCAGGACAAAAATGAAGCAGAAGCAGAACTAGTGACAAAGAGGCTGTGGGGGTCAGAGGACCAGCGAGGGGACACAGGGAGGAGGGGATGCTGACACCTCGGTGGGAACTGACCCTGGTGGGGAGACCCTCTGTCTCACCTCAGTGTGTCTGAGCATCCAGTGAGGGCCTGGGGGCTGCTGGAGGCTCCCAAACAGGCCCAGACCCAGGCCATGGGGCAGCAGAGGCCCTGGGTGGCTGGACTGGCCAAAGCTACCAATGGGCCTCAGTCCCAGCCTGCAGGAGCCCAAGCCTATTCCTCCCGAAAGATGCAGTAACAGATAATCAGTAAGACGGCAAGGAGGAAGATGAACAGAATAAGCAAGACCGCCAGCATGCTGATCATTCTTAGTGCAGGGACAGGGCTTGGAGATCCTGCAGGGCTCACCGGGCCAGCTGCTGGCTTCCAGCCTAGACCCTGGGCATCACCTCCTTCGGACAATCTGTCCAGCCAGCCGAGACCCCATCTCCCCGTCCCACCCATCTCCAGGCTCCAGGAATCTCTCAGCCACTGTGAGGTCACAAACTCCAAGATGATGGAATGCTGGCCTCCCAGCCATAGCCCAATCCTTTATAAATGTGACCAGTATGCTGAAAGAGGGACTTCTGGTATGTCATCATAAAAACAATTTTTTTTTGCCTGTCTCTTTAAACTTTCTAAGTGGAAGTATCTTTTCACTGCCCCTAGAAAAATATCAGGCAGTCGTCATCAGTCTTCTGATCATTCTTAGGTAACAAGTCTTGTATTACTGAAAATGGGGAACATAGTTTTCATTCAATTATTTTAAATGTCTGTCTCGTGTATCAATCGTGTTTTCAATGATCATTGATAGCTGACTTCTCTGCTCTCCACCAACTGGCGCCAAGCACAGGGTGGGTTGCTGTCTGCTGGGAGGGGATGGGAACCTTCTCCCCTTACTTATCCAAATGTGTTTCTCTTCACCAGGTTTCTGCCCACTCTCCCCAGCCCACCCCCACTCCCAGTACCTGCAGGATCAGGATCAGATGGAATGACGAGTGAGATGGGGGAACATTTCTCTCCAGGCTGGTCATGAAATTAATGCTGAGCATTCTCCCTCAGCCCCTGTTTCAGGGGTTCTTCAGAGACCCCCCTCCTGGTGCCCTTTGACTGTACCCCCAGTGATGTGTACAGGCCCTCTTCTTGGGGTCCCCTCCCCCTAGCAGGCTCCCTGTAGGGCAGAACCTCTTGGGCAGCAGGTGGACAGTCCTATCCCAGATTTTACACTTGTTGAAGGAGACAATGAACTTTTTTTTTTTTTTTTTTTGCGGTACGCGGACCTCTTACTGTTGTGGCCTCTCCTGTTGCCGAGCACAGGCTCAGGATGCGCAGGCTCAGCGGCCATGGCTCATCGGCCCAGCCGCTCCGCGGCATGTGGGATCTTCCCGGATCGGGGCATGAACCCGTGTCCCCTGCATTGGCAGGCGGACTCTCAACCACTGCACCACCAGGGAAGCCTTATTTATTTTTTTAAATTAAAAAAAAAATTTTTGGCCATACCTCATGTGGCATGTGGGATCTTAGTTCCCTAACCAGGGATGGAACTTGTGCCCCCTGCAGTGGAAGCATGGAGTCTTAACCACTGGATTGCCAGGGAAGTCCCTAAATTTTTTATCTTTAATTTATTTATTTTTATTGAAGTAGAATTGATTTACAATGTTGTGTTAATTTCTGCTGTACAGCAAAGTGAATCAGTTATGCACATATATACATTGTTTTTTATAGTCTTTTCCATTATGGTTTATCCTAGGATATTGAATAGAGTTCGCTGTGCTGTGCAGTAGGACCTTGTTGTTTATATGTTCTGTACATTTGGTACCTTTTTAATGTGGCTCCTGGAAGGTTTAAAATTACACATGTGGCCGGCCGGCATTATGTTTCTACTGGAGAGTGCTGCCTTAGGCTCTTCAAATACAGCACACTCTCTGCCTCATAAATAATCTCACCGTGTCCTCACAGTGACAGAAGCCCTGGGCTTTCTCAGAAATACCAAAGTATAGCAACTACCGCGCTTGGCCATCTGCTCTGTGCTGTGTTCTCGGTGTGCATTGTTTCACTTAATTCTCGCAGCAACACTGTTGGGGGAGGGGGGACTAAGACTCTGCCCATTTCCAGAAAAGGAAAACTAAGGCTGGGCAAAGTTAGGTCACTGAGCCAAAGCCACAGGGAGAGTAAGGGCAAGAGCAGGAGGCAGCAGAGGAGAGGACACTGGGGCTGTGTGCACACCTGACCCCTTTGTCCAGTATCCTCCCAGCCACAGCATCCCATGGCCCCTCCTCATCACGGAGATCCCCAATGTTCTCACAGTGTTAGAATCCCACAGGCTCCTCTCAGGTACAGAAGATGGAGTGTTCTCGCCCTCAGAGGCCCCCCCACCCCATTTCCTTCTCCGCGGCATCGGTCAGGCCTGGATTTCCACATTGTGCTGACTTAGTGAAGTGCCAGGAATCTGAAGAGGGGAGACGCTTGCTCGGACACAAGCGTGGGCTGTTTGCACTTCAGAATGTGGACCAAGTTAGTGGCGGGGTTGCCTCAGGTCTGAGAGATACACCCGGCCTAGGATGCAGGCAGTGTTAGTGCTTGTGGGACTAGGGGCCGTGAGCCCCCCTCTCAAGCCTCTCTGCAGTGCCATCGGGAGTATGGGACCTCTGTCTGTCTTCTCTGGCACAATGCAAATCTGACCAGGTCCCCAAAATGCAAATTTGATCAAGTCCCTCTGATTCAAGACTGCTTTTACTTTTAGGATGGCATTTTAGCAAAGCACCTGCCCACCTCTGTAGGCTTATCTCCTTGTCACCCTCATGATCCAGTTTCAGGTCATCTGAACAATATTTTAGTCTGGTGATGTGTCCAAATAACTATATGGCCAGAATTCATTCATTTGTTCAGCTGTGCCAGCCACTAAACTCAATACAATGGTCAATCGGACAAGATGCCTATTGTCCACACAATACATGAGTTCTTCAACCTAAATATCCATCAACAGATGAATGGATAAAGAAGATGTGGTACAGATATACAATGGAATACTACTCAGCCATTAAAAAGAATGAAATAATGCCATTTGCAGCAACATGGATGGACCTGGAGATTGTCATGCTGAGCGAAGTATCAGACAAAGACAAATATCATAGGATATTGCTTACATGTGGAATCTTAAAAAAATGATCAAACAAACTTATTTACAAAACAGAAACACAGACTTAGAGAACGAATTTATGATTACCAGCAGGAAAGGGTGGCAGGGGAGGTATAGATTGGGAGATTGGGATTGACATGTACACACTGCTATATTTAGAATGGATAACCAACAAGGACCTACTGTATAGCAGGGGTAACTCTGCTCAGTACTCTGTAATAACCTAAATGGGAAAAGAATTTGAAAAAGAATATATATATATATGTAACTGTATAACTGAATCACTCCGCTGTACACCTGAAGCTAACACATTATTAATCAACTATACTTGGATATTAAAAATAAAAAAGAAAGAGCTTTTGCTAATTAAAGCTCCTCATGTGGAAGAGTCACCATTCCTACAGATTAATGACATATCAGTGACAACAAACAGAACACACGCAGAAAAGCAAAACAGGTGAGGAAATGTTATTTTCAAAATTTCAGACTGCTTCTGGAAATTACCAAGTCATCCTGACGCAGAACTCGGGCTCCGATCCACCAGAGGTCGCTGCAGGACCGCGAGCGAGGGATCCGCGCCCGGCGATGCCGCTCTAGGCCGCAGGCCTCGACTCTGCTGCAGTTCCGCCGCCGCTGAGCGGGTGGAGGAGGTTCCCGGTTCCGGTGGCTTCTGTTTCTCTTGGATCCACGCCATCTCCCAACATCCGCGGACATCCGCACCTTCCCGCACTGGCTGCTGTGTTTCCTCCTCTGTCCCGCGCCATCTCTCACGGCGCCCCGGGTGCGTTACTGAGGGGAGCGCTGGGCACGTGGTCTGCTCCGCTCCCTCCTCCCACCCTAAGGGGAAACTGAGGCCCGAGGGGGCGGGGAGGGCCACATGTCGACTTCTCGGCCCTCGTGTCTTCGACAAAGAGGCCTCGGGTCACCGCGCCACCGGCCGGCGCCGTCTCGGAGCCTCACCCGCCCCGTAGGGAGACTTGTGCCCGCTGATGTTGAGAGACCGGTCGGGTGACGCGTGGGCCCGAGGTCCCGCAGGGGGTCGTGCAGAGCCCGTGTGAACCTGGCCGGAGAGGCGCCAGAGCCCCTGATTCACTGCCCATCACCTCCGACTCCAGCGTTTCAGGCCCCAAAGCCGCTCGTCGGTTACCGGCCAAATACTCTGGTGAGCGTTAGCCCATTTCCCCCTAATAAGCTTTAAGGGAAAGTGTTGAAACCTCCATTTTCCAAACGGGTGTTTGAGCTTTAAAGTGAGGGCGCCCCAGTCCCTTGGGCAAGTGCTGCTCCTGAGGGCCTTGAACTGGGGGGCCTTGGCCTTCCTGCCCCGCTGCAGACGGGGTGGTCCCTGGGCTCAGGGGGGTTCTGGGAACTGTCTTGCAAAGCCTTGTGCAGGAGAGTGGGGCTGGGTTTGGGGGCCAGAAAGGCCTGAGTTCAGATGCTGACGCAGCCCCTCGTTAGCCGTGGAACCTCGGGTGAGTTACTTCATTCTCCTGAGCTTTCCTTTCCTTCCAGGGGGGAAAGAGCAAGCATTCCGGGAGGGCAGAGGCCTGGTCTGTGTCTTTGAACCCCCAGTGCCTGGCAAGTGGTTAGTAGGTACTTAGTTGGTATTTTGTGGGTGGAGGAGTACTTGAGGCATTTTTACGAGAAGTTGGTCTTCCTGTGGCCTCTGTTGATGAGGGGAGATGGAGTCTTTCCATGAAGTGAGGATAGTGTTGGGGTCCCGGGCTTGGCTGGGCAGCTTTCCCCTGCCTGGGCGGAGCGCCGGCTGCTGACGTGGGCTCCTCTGCCTGGCTCTTCTTCTGCCCTTTGTTGCCCCTGCATTCGGAAGTGATCGTGGGCTGGCCGTGTCCTGGTCACTGGTAGTGCCGGCAGAGGAGTTGCTGAAAGCGTTTCCCCGTGTTTGGAGGGTTCACTCCTGTCCCTTCCCAACTCTGGAGCTGTCCCACTCGGCCGTCCTCCCGCCGCGTTTCTATTATTTTACTATTTTAATAATTAACTGCACACCGCACGGCTTGCCGGATCTTAGTTCCCTCACCAGGAATTGAATCAAGGCCGTGGCAGTGAAAGCGCACGGAGTCCTAACCACTGGACCTCCAGGGAATTCCCCCCAGCACCTCTTTAGATGTTTCCTGGCACCTGGTGTCTGTTGAGTGCCCTCTGCCTGGCTTGGTGCTGGTTTCTCTGAGGCTTTAAAAAAGGAGAATGGGAGTGGGTCTTGCCACAGCTGTGGTCTTCTGACCCTGGTCTCCAGGCTCAGCAGCCCTGTGTTCTTTTCTGCCTCTGGATTTGAAGTGGTTACAGGCTGCCTGTGTCCTGGTCACTGGTAATATGGGCCGAGGAAAAGTTGCAAGATTTTCCCCATGTTCAGGGGACCCATACTTGTCCCTTCCATACAGGACAGCCTTCAGTGACTAGCAGTGACCAAGCATGAGGCAGTCTGAGGATGGAGGGAGTCAGGCTATAGTGCGTTCATTGCCTAAGACCCGAATCCCCCCAACACACATACCGTGTTTTCCTATCGATGAGCATAATGGTTTCCTGCCAGTTGGGCAGATCACGTGATGGCTTCTTGTCCCCTGCGGGAGTGTCACATGGCTGCTGTTGCATGAGACGTGTCGTCAGGGAGAGCCGGGACTGAGTCCCAGGTAAGTGGTGTCCCGCCCGTTCTCTAGTACTTGAGTTGTGTGCAGGCTGTGAGGCCAGAGATGTTGGGTGCTGAGGTGTGGAGAGTGAGGGTGCAGTGGAGGCTTGGGCCCCATTCTGCTCCTGAGAGCCTGGATGGAGGCTGCTGTGATGTTGAGAGGACAGAGATTCACATCCAGTGACCAGCCAAGTGCTCTTCTGTGAGCCTGAGCGAGAATTCTGTCAGGTGTTCAATCCTGGTGCCACTTACCCACATTCCTTCAGGACCTAAGAGTTCTCAGGATTTCTGCCATTAGTCTTCTCTTCAGCTCTTGGCAGGGACTGGTGAGTAATCGGGTGGTTCTGTCATCTTAGGCTGGAAGTCTGGTCAGTGACCTGTCTGCTGGTCTGTTCCTAGGCCAGGCCGTTTCCCAGGATGCTGGCAGTGGCCTCCCTTCTCCGCTGCCGCACTGCCCTTTTCTGCCCCTGCATTCGGAAGTGATCGTGGGCTGCCCGTGCCCTGGTCATTGATAGTGCAGGGAGAGGAGTTGCTGAAAGCCTTTCCCCGTGTTTGGAGGGTTCACTCCTGTCCCTTGCAAACTCTGGAGCTTTCGTACATGTCTTTCTTCCCACTGATTTGTGCTGCTTCCTGGTCCCTGGCGCTGTGTGCTCACTGAGTGCCCCTTTTCCCAAACAGGGTCCTGCCTTAGCAGTTCACAGGCTGGCAGTGGAGGGCTCCCCTCTGGCCGTTTTCTCTGATTCCCCATCGCACCCCTTCCTCATCCCGCATCCTCAGCCCCGCCCCTCAGCGCTGATCGCACCTAGAAAGTGTTGATTTGCTGATCGTGCCCCTTATGCTGTAATCTTGAGGGCAGCGCCTCCTTGTTTTGCGTTGCGTCTGGTGCCTGATGCACAGAACCTGGACCAAAAAAAAAACCCAAAGAGGTGGAGATGACCCATCTGTTGTGAGGTGACAGGGCTCCTCCCATTGCAGAGTGTCAGGGAACCAAGCCCTCCAGCAAGCCAGCCTGCCGGGTCAGCCTCCTTTTCTCCACTGGAATTGTTTCTGTAATGAAAGGTAGACTTACTATAATCTAGGTAGACTTACTGGTCATGAGCAGGGCCCGTGGTCCGCTGTGGGTGATTTTCTAGTGACCGACCTAGACAAAGCCCAGTATAGTTGAGGATGCATATGTAAGTCGCCCTTATACTACGTAGCAGGCACGGGGCCCTCCCCCCACCTGTTACCCCTCCCGGTCCATTCTAGTCATTGCCAGGCAGCCACAGCCTGCAGACCAGTTAGCAGCAAATTGATCACAGTTGGCACATAGGGTAACGTAGGTATTATTCCTGTCAGAGATGACCTGCAGACCCCCTCGTAGGGTTAAATCGTCCTTGTTCCTGAGACCGTAGTGTGGCCGTTCAGGTACTGCAGTAACAGCCTGCCTTTGTGGGTGCTAGAGACTGCCAGCTGCTGTGCCAAGTGTTCTGTGTGTCCCCCAGGGCCTGCTGTGAGTGCCCGTTCACCGGTTTTCCTTTGCAGCTGGGTCTGTGTGCACAGAGGCTCCACAGGAGGCGTCATCTTCGTGTCAGCCAGGTGCTAGGCCCTGGGGCCCCAGGTAAGGCTTTTGGACCTTCCTCTGGAATGTTGTGTTTTTTGTAAAGTCACGTGTGTGTTTTCTGGGACTTGGGTGATCGTGTAAGGGGAAGTGCGGTGACAGTAGCATCCTGCTGTGGGGCAGTCCCCCACATGCCTAGGGGAGGGCCCTAGAAACCTGCTTGAGTGAAGGGCTCCCCGGGGCATCTCCCTTCCGAGCCCTGGGGTGTCAGTGCAAGTACCGTTGTGATGGAGACCGGTCCCACCTCACAACCTATCTAGCGCTGTGACCCCATCCCAGACTCCACATCTTCATCTGAAGAGCAAAGCTGGGATAGCAGCAAAAGTTCTAAAAAATTTTTCATGGTGTTGCCATGACCACATGATCCTGATCTTTTCAGCCCGAAAGCATTTGCAGTTTTTTATGCTGGAAGTGTCTTGACTCCCCCTGGCAGAGAGGTTTTGTGGGGCCTTGGCAGGACACGACAGAAACTGCTGGGACCCGGCTAGGCTGGGCTGCTCTCCCTGACCCAGGCCCCTGGCTCCAGCCTCCCGTCCTTCCTGGCTCTTTCTGCCCTTTTCTGTTCCTGCATCGAAAGTGATCGTGGGCTGCCCGTGCCCTGGTCACCGATAGTGCAGGGACAGGAGTAGCTGAAAGACCTTTCCCCGTGTTTGGAGGGCCCAGTTGTCCCTTCCAAACCCTGGAGCTTTCACACACTAGCTTTTTGGTCCTGCCATTTCCTTCAGAGCACGGGCCTTTGCCGGCTCACATGTGATATGGTGACCGGGCTGGGCCCCGGACTTGTGGAGGTTCACTTTGTCTTTGAAGTAAAGGAGCCTCCGGACAGAAACCAGTCCATACATTTGTATTTGGACCTCACACTGGAATAAGTTCAGATAATGCTGAAGGGCACATGGGAGAACTGTAAATCGTGGGTTCTGCTCTATGAACTTAACAGGAATGGAGGACAACCCATAATACATTATTCAAGGCAGCCCATGACCGACATGCTTGTTTGTGTGTTGACTTTGCTCCTTTACTCTTTTGGTTTTTTTCCCTTTACTGTTTCTTTTTTTTCTTGTTTTTGCGGTACGCAGGCCTCTCACTGTTGTGGCCTCTTCCCGTTGTGGAGCACAGGCTCCGGATGCGCAGGCCCAGCGGCCATGGCTCACGGGCCCAGCCGCTCCGCGACATGTGGGATCTTCCCGGACCGGGGCATGAACCTGCGTCCCCTGCATCGGCAGGCAGACTCTCAACCACTGCGCCACCAGGGAAGCCCCCCTTTACTGTTTCTTGAGCACAATGTGTATTGCTTCTCCAGGAGCAGCCAGTAGTGTCGAAAGAAAAATAAAGGTGGGCCAGATGTAGGAGCAAAGAGGGGTTCTACCAATTCTGAATCATTCAGAAAGCTTCCATTTGTCATGGTCTGCCAGAAGCCCGAGGAGTTCTCTTGTCAGTCACTGATGAGAGAAGAGTGCCTTGACACACCAACCTCTTTGTCGCCCCTGCTTTTAATCTGTGCTTTGGTGGGTTCTCTTTCAAAAAGGGTGACCCCAGGTGTTCACTAGAGAAGAAATTCCAGGCCTGTGGATCTGTGAGTCTGTGTCTGTAGACTCAAGGCTTGCTTTCTGGTTCATGTTAGGATGTGGTGTGGCAGGAGGACTCTCCCGCCGTGTAGTCAGCCGTCAGCAGCGGGCTGCCCTTCTGCCTTTCTGCGCTGCAGATGTATTGGGTGGAGGCCGCAACCCTCCCCCGGCGCCTTCACTTATTAGACTCTGCAGGGGCAACGTGGTGCTCCCAAGAGGCATGTCTGGCTCCCAGACAACAGGTGAGGTCAGGTCCCACTCACCCCCCACTTTTGGCCTGAGGGCTCCTTTTCTTCCATCTACATTCGAGTTTCTCCTGTTTGATCCTGTTTTGCCAGATGTTTTTGTTCGCATCTCATGATGATGTGAAGGTAGTGAGACTAATATTTGTGAACCACCTGGTCCTCAGTAGCCGTCTAACAAATCTGAGACTTCCCTTGTCTTTCAAACCTGCCCTCTGCCCCTTTGCATCAGAGGCTTGTCCTGTCCCACAGCCTAGTTCCTGGTCCTGGGGCTCCTCAGCCAGCCTGGAGCATTTAATGGCTGGTGGTGACCATTTTGAAAAGACTTTATCTACCCCCCGTCCCCCCCCCATCCCAGACCTGGCACTTTAAACCTCTGGGTGCAAAGTCCCACATGTTGAGTTGGGGGTCACTTGTGTAGTGTCCTCAAGCGTTAATGATATTTTCTCATTATTCCTTCAAATGGGCCTGGCAGTGTTGATTTTCACCCATCTGGGCACCTAATGAGTCTTTCTGGAAGTTTCTCTTTCATTTGCCTTTCTTGGGTGGGCATATTAAGTGGGTCTTTGCAGAATAGGATGACAGCTACTGGGGCCTTGGGATGGACTGGGCAGAGGAGTAATGACAGTGGTGGGAGAACTGCTGAGGACGATGGTCCATCCTTTGATCAAGATGCAGTGGGAACTCGGTGTCAAAGTCTCTGACAGTGAGATCAGACTGAGCTCTGGTGTATCTGGCCAGTTGCCTTTATTGGGAGCTGTTTGAAAGAAAATTGTTTATTCTAAAAACCGAACCTTTGAGGTGTTTTCCTTTATTATCCCATCTATTCTGGTGATATCTAAGGTCAGTTTTTTTTGTTTGTTTGTTTTTAATATTTATTTATTTGGCTGTGCTGGGTCTTAGTTGGCGGCATGTGGGATCTAGTTCCCTGACCAGGGATCGAACCCGGGCCCTCTGCATTGGGGAGCGTGGAGTCTTAGCCTCTGGACCACCAGGGAAGTCCTATTCTGGTGATAGCTAGTAGGGCCTAGTCTATTGGGACCCTCTCAGTGATGTTACTTGGGGAGAAGATGGTGCTGCAGATTAAATGCTTGTATGGTTCTTCTCCCTCCTAGGTCAGCGTTCGATCTGGAGATCGTTGAGGAAGTCCCAGGGCCATGAGTCAGTGACTTTGGGGTGACTTGGGATCTGGCATTGCTGGTATTTCTCCCCAAGGTGAGTTAATGCCACGGGCTGGGAATCCACCGCCAGAGGGTTGGCTGGTTTGAGTTTATGCAAATGGGAACTCCCAACCGTTGGTCTCGTCTGTCCTTTCTTGTAGACTCCTTTTGGTCGTGGACACCAGCGGGGCAGGGAGTGGAGACTGCAGTCCACACATGAAGAGCTCCCCGCCGCCTGCTCAGAGTGTCATGGGAGAACTGTTCACTCAGCACGAGAAATCAGAGCAAAGCGCTGGGACTGGGGATTGGGGCCCCCTTCAGCTGGCTCTGGGTCCCGACAGCAGTGCCCTTGGGCGCCATGGACAGGCAAGGCTGGTCCCCGTCCCTCTGCCATGCCTGCGTGACTTCAGTGACCAAGAGTTTTTCTCTTGAGTTGGCAGCTGCTCATCATCACTTTTCTCTCCACCCGTCCGTCAATAAACCGTACGCACCCACCCCACCTGCGTTTTAAGTCAGTAACAAGCCGCATGCCAGCGAGGCTGGGCAGGGAGAGAGTGGGTCACAGGCCAAATCCTGTTTCCACTTTGAGCCTTTCCGTCCTGCTCCTGAGGCTTGGCACGCGGGCTGTTGTTTGAGGTGTTCTGTTAGGACGGGGGTGAACAGACGCTGGTGGTTGGCTCAGGTTAGGACCTGTGAGAGTTGAGGGCGTCAAGGAACAGTCAGGCCAGGGCTTGGGAAGGGTGATGGGGACCGGAGTGAGACAGGTGCTGATGTCATTGGGGAAGCTGTGGGTGCCTGGCTCATGAGTACGTACCTGCTTGTGTGACCAACTGGCCTAGTTTGCCTGGAATTGAGGGCTTTCTCAGACATGGGACTTTTATTGCCAAAACCTGGAAAGTCCTGGGCAAACTGGAACGAGTTGGTCAACTTATCTGGGTGTAAAATACATGGTGTAAACTTGAGAGGACAGGTCACTGAGTAAAGGTGAGAATGGTGAACGTGGAGCTGCCATTGGTGGACTCCGTCTTTTGGAGGTGATTGGGGTAAAATCAACAGTTGCACTGAGGACATGTATGTGAACTTTTTAATCTCCATTTTATAGATGGAGGCGTCTACGTGAGGAAGTATGTCCCAAAGGCTGTGATGAAAGGCTCTACTTAATTGTCCAGTTTCTGCATTTGGAATTGAAACCACCTTGGCTAAGCTGAGGCAGGATTCAGGCTGTCAGGCCTGCCTGGTGGCTTTGACACCCTGAAGGTCTGGGGCAGGCATTCTTCATGGCTGAGACGTTCTGCCCTGCTAGCCATTCTTCGTGGCTGAAATGTTCTGCCCTGCTGGCCAGTTCCTGGTAGAGGCATCCAGAAGCGGGCAGTCCTTTTTCTGTCTCACTCCAAGGACTGTCCTCTGACTTCTGTTTGCCACCTTTGTGCAGCTGGTTGTAGCTGCCTGGAAAGACGCCAAGAGGAGGAGTCTGGTCCCACTGGAGATAGCTGTGACTGAGCGTGATGCTTGCTGCCGTGCAGGAACAGCAGCAGCGGGGCACAGGCCAGTCCTGAACAAGCGTTCCTGGGGACACCGGGCACTGGTCATCGTGCTAGCCCTGTTCTACTGCAGTGTGCGAAGCAGGAGACATCCCAGGTCTGTAGGGCCTGAGGAGATCTGAGGAGAGCATTCATCCAGGGTGACCCAGGAAGCAGGCTTAAGGTCAATAAGGCACAAACCTCGGCTGGGAAACCAGGCCTCACTGGAGCAGCTGGTGGGAGATTAACCAGACATCATACTAGACATAGGGGTACAATGGTGAATAAGACAGTTTGTGCCCTAAAAGGGGTCACCAATAAATATATAGATAATGTCTCCACACACCAAACGTTACAGGACATGCACTGCTGGGCACTGTAGGTGTTGGGGATGCAGCTTTAAACAAAACGGGGTGCCTCCTGGAGCTTGCTTAGAACTGCTGTCCATTATGGCAAGCCACCAGACACTTGTGGCTCTTTTAATAAAGCTTAAAATTCAGGTCTTCAGTTTTATCAGCCACATTTCAAGTGCTCAGTAGCCACAAGTAGCTGCGGGGTTGGACAGTGCAGATACATAGAATATTCCCGTCACTGCAGGAAGTTCAGACAGCGCCAGTCTAGAAAATAAGGAGTTGAGTTCCATGAAAGGAGTTGCTGGGACACCTTTACAGAAAGGCTGTCATTTGAGGAGTCCAAAGAGGGCTGCTGTGCCTGGCGCTGCATTCCTGTGATTATGGGGGGGAGGGGTTGGATAAATCGGGGGCATCAGCCCGGAGGGGGTGTGAGAGCACTGGCTTCCGAGTCACAGACCTGGGGTCTAACCCAGCAGGGTGACATAATGTGGGTTTACATCACCTGACCTCCGTTTCCCCTTGTGAAATGAGAACCACACCTCCACAGGAATATGGTGAGGTAAGGATTAAACAGACTTGTATGTGGAAGCCTGTGTAGGGTGTGGCTTCAGAAAGTGTTCAATAACTGATGGCTATTATTATTTATTGAAGTTTTCTCTTCAATTTTTTTTTTGTCTTTTTTCGGCCTTGAGGCTTTCAGGGTATAGCCTGTAATGCTGAAGTTTCCAGGAAAACAAAAATAGTTCCCCTCCTTTTACAACTTAAGATATGTATAATGCAATGGTTAATAAATATCTAGAAACATATACCCCCAAATTAGAGGATATATGCTTTTCTCAAGCACCTACATTTACAAATACTTTTTATGTTCCAGGTTACAAAACAAGTCAAAAATACCAAAGAATCAGTTATACAGATTACATTTGTATCATACTACAGTATAATTAAGGGTAATAACAACAAAAATGGGTTTGGAAAAATCCATATATTTGGAAAATTTAAAATGTTTAAAAATAACTCATCAAAGATGAAACCAGAGGGGAATTAGAAACTACTTAGAACTGAATGATAATGAAAATTTCTACATACCAGTACTTGTGAGATGTAGCTAAAGTAATTCTGAAGAAGTTTATGCCTCACGTGCTTATATTAGAAGAAAGGCTGAATAATTTTTATTAATAAGTAATAAAAAATAGAAGTAATGAGGATAAAAATTAGAGCAGAAACTAAAGCAGAGGGCAAAAATACAACAACGATCAACATGGCTAAGAGTTGGTTCTTTGAAAAGTCATGAAACTGATGAAGAAAAATAATTTCAGGAAGGGAGAAGGACATAGGACAGAACTGGGATTTAAAAAAATACAGATTACTTTTCGCCTATAAAAATTTAAACTTTGGGAATTCCCTGGCGGTCCAGTGGTGAGGACTCTGTGCTCTCACTGCCGGGGCCAGGGTTCAATCCCTGGTTGGGGAACTAAGATCCCGCAAGCTGCATGGCGCGGCCAAAAAAAAAATTTTAACTTTGACAAAATGAGCACATTTCTAGAAAACATCCAAAAAAGTTGCCTCAAGGAGAAAGAAAACTTCAATAGTCTGATAAAGACCACAAGGGAACAATAAAGTCAGATTTATTCGCCTGTTGCAGCATAAACTTTTTTGGTCACTGTTAAAGCTGTGACTTTCTCACAAGAGGAATTTTTTATCCTTTCTTGAATAGGCATAATGACCAAAACATATGTCCCATTGTTAAGGGACAATTGAATGCAGTCCATTTGGAGGAGGTTGAAGGGACACTGAGGCTCTGGCTTCAGACTGTCCGCAGTTTTGTCAGAATTTGGCTGTAGACAGGACATGCATGAGAAACATCATTGGTCAGGCCTTTAAAATCTTCCCGCCAATGTTGGCTTTTGCTTACAAGAACTTTCTGATCAAGTCTATTATTCTGCATAAACCCAGTCAAGCTGGGTGTCTGTCACCTATAATCCAAAGCATCATCGATTCTTTTTCTAAGCTTGTCAGGTATGATGCTTATTAGGGTATCCTATGATGGGCCCGGCCCTGGCGTGAGGCCCAGCAGGTGTTGTACTTCTTCAGGAAGACTTGCCCGCTTGTGGTGCTGGCCTAGCTAACCCAGGAGTCCAGAAGGCAAGGGGACCAGCTGATCCGTTTAAATAAGTGTGTGTCAGCTGTCACTCCCAGCTTCCAGACAACGATCCGTTCTCAGAGGCTCAGCCTTGTTTGTCAATCTACCTACGTGTCTGCTGACATTAAAAATAAAACAGCAGGGCCTCCCTGGTGGCGCAGTGGTTGGGAGTCCGCCTGCCGATGCGGGGGACACGGGTTCGTGTCCGGGTCTGGGAGGATCCCACATGCCGCGGAGCGGCTGGGCCCGTGAGCCATGGCCGCTGAGCCTGTGCGTCCGGAGCCTGTGCTCCGCAACGGGAGAGGCCCCAGCAGTGAGAGGCCCGTGTACCGCACCCAAAAAAAAAAAAATAAAATAAAACAGCAGGCATGCCTCCTGCCAGTGGGAGAAGAGTGTGTGTGTGTTGGAGGGGACATGCTTCTACCCTGAAAATCCAGGAAAGTAGGCAGGGTTGTCCGATGACCTTGGTCGGGAAAACCCATGAGAAACTGGGGAACCTATTGCTGCCAAAAGATGCAGAAACAGAAGGAGGGGCCAAGGAGACTGGAAAGTTTTTATAATACGTTTTTTTCAAATAGCCCATGATTAGAGCAGAAGATTGGATACAGTAATCTTCAGGAAAAATCGTAACTTTCTTTGCTAACTAACCAAGCATTCCAGGATAATATTTGGCATTGGTTCATTATCTTTCACCATCCTTGCCAAAAATCTCACGTCTTTACTCTTAGGTACCTTGGGTTTTCCTGGCCAAGGTCATCAGACGTCCCTGGCTAATTCCCTAGGCCTTCCAAGATAAAAACAACACCTCTATGATTTCACCAGAAGAATGACATTGGTTGATGGTTTAAGATAGATTTTTTTTTAATTAAAAAGTGTCCTCCTAGTATATTATGGAATTTTTAATAATTAAGAATGGATGATGATAACTATAATTTATCGATCTAGCTTAGTGTGAGCCAAGAATTGCCCTGAGCAGTTTATATACCTTATTTCAATGTATTTTCTTTATGTCATGACACCAAATGACACGTACAACTAAATTGTTCTATATGTTTAATGTTGACCAGGGTGCTTTGGGCGGCATGGTGATTGGCCGCTTCTCATGCTATTTTAAAACTGAGGAATCTGGGGTTTGGAGAGGTTTAGTAAATTTTGCTAAGAGAGCAGAGAGGTGATGGAGCCACAATTTGAAAGCAGGTCACACTTGCCCCAAGTCTATGCTCTTTAGTACTCTTGTAACCAGGTATGATGTGTTAGTCACAAAGATTTATTTTTCAAGCGAGTTCAAAGATTACTTGGGCTTCACTAAATATGAACATTTTTAAGTGTATAGTTCTGTGGCATTAAGTACATTCACATCATTGTGCAACCATCACTGCCATCCTTCTCCAGAACTTTTTCATCTTCCCAAACTGAAACTCTATACCCATCAAGCACCTCCTTCCCATTTTCCCCTCCTCCCAGCCCCTGGTAACCACTGTTCTACTTTCTGTCTTATGCATGTAACTACTCTAGGTACCTCATATGAGTGGAATCATGCAATATTTTTCCTTTTGTTACTGGTTTCATTCACCTATCATACTGCCTTCAAGGTTCATCCTTTTATAGCACATGTCAGTTGTATTCACTGAATAATATTCCATTGTTTGTGTATATCACATCACATGTTTATACATTCATCTGTTGATGGACATTTGTGTGGTTTCCACCTTTTGGCTACTGTGAATAATGCTGCTATGAACATCAGTGTACAAATAGCCATTTATGTTCCTACTTTCAATTCTTTTGGAGAACGGGGTCTAGGCGCGCGGGCTTCAGTAGTTGTGGTGCATGGGCTTCAGTAGCTGTGGCTCGCGGGCTGTAGAGCACAGGCTCAGTAATTGTGGCACAGGGGTTTTGTTGCTCCGCGGCATGTGGGATCTTCCCAGACCAGGGCCCGAACCCGTATCCCTTGCATTGGCAGACGGATTCTTAACCTCTGTGCCACCAGGGAAGTCCCCACCATCTCTTTTTGAGAATAAAATGTTATTGGGACACAGTCACACTAATGAATTTACCCATTGCCTATGGCTGCTTTCACACTACAACAGCAGAATCGAATAGTTGTGAAGATATGGTCCATGATGCTGAAAATATTATCTGTCCTTTATAGAAAATGTTTGCCAACATGCACTTTAGATGATTCCTGAATGCATATTTTAAGTTTTGATAGAGAATTATTTTAGTCTATTTGAGGAAAAAATATAACCAGGATGTCAAAACTGTGGTTTCATGAATGTTATTGTTTGGGAGGAAACTGAGTTTAAAGAGCGTGCTAATGTAAAGCGGGCTTAATGAAATAGTACATAGTGGTACAGATGGTCTTTGGCTCAGGCAAAATTGTGAAGGTGGGGAGGGAGGGCCTGATACTTGAGGCCCACTGGACCGTGCAGGTGCTGGGCGATAGCGGTAGATGCTGAGCATGACCAGAGAGCTTCAGGCCAACCCCTCTGTCGGGAATGGTGGCTGCTGCTCTTTTCAGTTAACAGTGATAGTAAATAATGGGCTGTTATGCCTGGTGCTTTCCATTTCTCAAAGGACTTTCACGTCTATTATCTCAAATGGATATCATTATTTCCACTTAGCAAATTCATCCATTAATTCCTTACCAAGGATTTATTGAGCATCTATCATGTGCCGGGTGGTATTTTAGATGCTGGGGATAAAGCCATGAACAGAACAGGCAGAGCTGCTACCCTATGGACCTTAAATTTTAGTAGGGTGGGTATCAGGATTTTGGCAGCAAGGAATCAAAATCCATGACGCCCTCTGGCTTGGGCAATAAGAAAATTTATCATCTGTCATGACAAGAGGTGCAGTGTTAAGTTGGGCTGCAGGCACAGCGTGCTTTTGGTTTTGCTCTCCTTCCCCGTGATTCTCTTGAACCTGCTCATCGCCATGTGTTACCATCCTCTGGTGGGTATCAAGTTTGCTTTGGTGTATCCTGACATGATAGCACCCACAGGAAAAACAGAAACACTGTTTCTTCCTTGTGTCTCTTTCTTAGAAATGAAAAACTTCCCCAGAAGCGCCGCTGCAGACGCTGCAGACTTCCGCATGTGTCTCATTGCCATTGTATTATTTAAATTTAGAATGGACTGCATATTACAAACAATGGTTCAAAGAAGTGTTAAATACAAAATGGAGACTGGACTTGAGAATTCCCTGAGCAGACAAAACCATTTAAGCACACAAGCAAAACGAAATCCAGCTTATTTCACGAACACAAGTGAAAGTTAAGTTAGGTTATTTCTTAAAAATGCCTCTGACAACATCATAAAAGAAACTTAAGTCATCTTCCTGAAAATGGTATGAGATATTGGGTTGACCAAAAAGTTCGTTTGGGTTTTTCTGTAAGAGGATACAAAAACCCGAACGAACTTTTTGGCCAGCACAATAATCGCTTTTTAAAAATGCAATGCAGTATTATTAACTAGAGTTACCATGCTGTACATTATATCCCCATGACTTATCTATTTTATAACTAGAAGTTTGTACCTTTCGACTCTCTTCACCCATTTTGCCCACTCCCTGCCCGCCACTTCTGGCAATCACTGATCTGTTCTCTGTATCTATGAGCTTGTTCTTTCTTTCTTTAGATTCCACAGATAAGTGAGATCATACAGTATTTGTCTTTCTCTGTCTGACTTATTTCACTTATCATAATGCCCTCAAGGTCCATCCATGTTGTCACAACTGGCAAGATGTCCTTCTTTTTTATAGCTGAATATATATACCACATTTACTTTATCCATTCGCCCTTTGATGGACACTTAGGTTGTTTTTATATCTTATAAATAATATTGCAGTGAACATGGTGCATATATCTTTTCAATTTAGTGGTTTTGTTTTCTTTGGATAAATACCCAAAAGTGAAATTGCTGAATCATATGGTAGTTCTATTTTTAAATTTTTGAGGAAACTCCATGCTGTTTTCCATAGTGGCTGTACCAATTTATATTCCCACCAACAGGGCATGCACAAAGGTTTCCTTTTCTCCATGTCGAGCCGAAACTTGTTATTTCTTGTCTTTTTGATAATAGCTATTATTAAATATTATTTGATAACAATTCCAACAGGTGTGAGGTGATATCTCATTGTGGTTTTCATTTGCATTTCCCTGATGATTAGTGACGTTGAGTATCTTTTCCTGTACCTGTTGGCCATCTGTATGTCTTCTTTTGGAAAACATCTATTTAGATCCTTTGCATATTTAAAAATCAGATTGTTTTTTTTTCATTGAATTTATGAGTTCTTTATCTATTTTGATTATTAACCTCTTATCAGATACATGATTTGCAAATATTTTCTCCCATTCAGTAGGTTGCGTTTTCATTTAGTTGACAGTTTCCTTCACTGTGCAGAAGCTTTTTAGTTTGATGTAGTCCCACTTGCTTATTTTCGCTTTTGTTACCTCTGCTTTTCATGTCAAATCCAAAAAATCAGTGCCAAGACCGATGTCAAGGTTACCATCTATGTTTTCTTCTAGAAGTTTTCTGGTTTCAGGTTTTACATTCAAGTTTTTAATCCATTTTGAGTTAATTTTTGTGTATGGAGTAAGAGTGGGGTCCAGTTTGATTCTTTTGCATATATATTTCCAGTTTTCCCAACACCATTTATTAAAGAGACTGTTCTTTACTCATTGTGTATTCTTGGCTTCTGTGTTGTAAAGTAATTGACCTTATACACGTGGGTTTACTTCTGGGCTCTCTATTCTGTTACATTCATTTATGTTTCTGATTTTATGCCAATACCACACTGTTTTGATAACTACAGCTTTGTAATATAGTTTGAAATCAGGATGTGTGATGCCTCTGGCTGTGGTCTTATTTCTCAAGATTGCTTTGGCTATTTGGGGTTTTTTTATGGTTCCATATAAATTTTAGACTTGTTTGTTCTATTTCTGTGAATTATGTCATTGGAATTTTGATAGGAATTGCATTGAGTCTGTAGATTGCTTTGTGTAGTATGTATGTTTTATTATTAATTTCCTTCCAGTTTTATTGAGATATAATTGACATACAGCACTATATGAGTTTAAAGTGTACAGCCTAATGATTTGACTTACATACGTCATGAAATGATTATCACAGTAAGTTTAGTGAACATTCATTATCTCATATAGATGCAAAATTAAAGAAATAGAGGAACTTCCCTGGTGGCACAGTGGTTAGGAATCCGCCTGCCAACACAGGGGACACAGGTTCAAGCTCTGGTTTGGGAAGATCCCACATGCCATGGAGCAACTAAGCCCATGCACCACAACCACTGAGCCTGTGCTCTAGAGCCCGTGAGCCACAACTACTGAAGCCCACGCACCTAGAGCCTGTGCTCTGCAACAAGAGAAGCCATCACAATGAGAAGCCCGCACACTGCAATGAAGAGTAGTCAACGCTTGCTGCAACTAGAGAAAGCCGTGTGTGGCAACAAAGACCCAATGCAGCCAAAAAAAAAAAAAAAAGAAAAAACGTTTTTCTTGTGATGTGAACTCTTAAAATTTGCTCTCTTAACAACTTTCATATATACCGTACAGCAGTGTTCATTATATTTATCATGTTGTACATGATATCCCTAGTACTTATTCATCTTATAATGGAGAATTTGTACCTTTTGACTGCCTTCATTCAGTTCCCCCTTTCCTCACCCTCTGCCTCTGGTAACCACAAATCTGATCTCTTTTTCTATGAGTTTGTTTATGTGTTTGTTTTTGAAGTATAACTGACCTACAACACTATGTTAGCTCCTATTACACAACATGGTGATTTGGTATTTCTATTCATTTCAAAATGATCATCACCATAAGTCTAGTTACAATATGTCACCATACAAAGATACTGAATAGTTATTTACTGTATTCCCCCCACTGTATATAGCAATCTATATGTGATTATTCTGAGTTCCTGGTCTCTTAAGTTCAAATACATTTTTACAACCCTGCATTTTTACTTTCCCCACCCCCACGTTTACTGTTTTCGACATCATATTTTACATCTTTTTTTGTGTGTATCGCTTAACTACTTATTGCAGTCATAGGCGATTTTACTACTTTCGTCTTTCAACCTTCACAGTAGCTTTACACACTGCTAATTTACCTTTATTGTGTATTGGCCTTTATCAATGAGATTTTTTCCCATTGTAATTTTCTTGTTTCTACTTGTGGCCCTTCCTTTTTCACTTAGAGCAGTCCCTTTAACATTTCTCATAAGGTTGGTTTGGTGGTGCTGAACTCTTTTAGCTTTTGCCTGCCTGTAAAACTATTTTTTTTTTAAGATATTCGCCATGTATTTCTTATTTAGGTCTTCTTTAAAAAATTAATTTATTTTTATATTTATTTTTGGCTGTGTTGGGTCTTCGTTTCTGTGTGAGGGCTTTCTCTAGTTGCGGCAAGTGGGGGCCACTCTTCATCGCGGTGTGCGGGCCTCTCACTATCGCGGCCTCCTTGTTGTGGAGCACAGGCTCCAGACGCGCAGGCTCAGTAGTTGTGGCTCACGGGCCTAGTTGTTCCGTGGCATGTGGGATCTTCCCGGACCAGGGCTCAAACCCATGTCCCCTGCATTGGCAGGCGGATTCGTAACCACTGCGTCACCAGGGAAGCCCAGCCTGCCTGTAAAACTTTTGATCTCTCCATCAAGTCTGAATGAAAAGAGCCTTGCTGGGTACAGTGTTTTTGGTTGTAGCCTTTCCCCTTTCATCACTTTGAATATGTCATGCCATTCCCTTCTGGCCTGCAGAGTTTCTGCTGAAAAGTCAGCTGGTATTCTTATTAGAGTTCCCCTGTATGTAACTAGTTGTTTTTCTCTTGCTGCTTTAAATATCCTCCCTTTAATTTTTTCCATTTTAATATAATGTGTCTTGGTGTGGTCCTCTTAGTGTTGATCCTGTCTGGGACTCTCTGTGCTTCCTGGACCTGGATGTCAGTTGCCTTTCCCAGGTTAGGGAAATTTTCAGCTATTATATCTTCAAATATGTTCTCTGCCCCTTTCTCTCTCTCTTCTTCTGGGACCCCTATAATGTGAATATTAATATGCTTGATGTCTCAGAGATCTCTTAAACTGTCCTTATTTCTTTTTAATCTTTATTCTTTTTTCTTTCAGCTTCATTGGTTTCCACTAATCTGTCTTCCAGCTTGCTGATCAATTCCTCTGTATTATTTAGTCTACTGTTGACTCCTCCTAGGAAATTTTCTAGAAATTCCTTCTAGGTATTTTTCATTTCAATTATTGTATTCTTCATCTCTGGTTCTTCTTTATATTTTCTAACCTTGTTAAAAAATTCTAACTTCTCACTCTGTTCATCCAATATTCTCCCAAATTCTCTGAACATTTTTATGATCATTACCTTGAACTCTCTGTGGGGTAGATTGCCTATCTCAGCTTCACTTAGTTCTTCTGCTGGGGTTTTATCTTGATCTTTCATTTGGAAGATATTCCTCTGTCACCTCATTTTGCTTAATTTGCTCTTTTTATTTCTGTGTATTTGGTAGGTTGTTTACATTTCCCATCCTTGGAGAAGTGGCCTTTTGTAGGAGATGTCCTATGTATCTCAGCAGCACACTCCTCTCTGGTCACCAGAGCCCTATATGCTCTAGGGGTGCCCACTATTTGGGCTGAATGTTGTGGCAGACTGACTGCTGTGGGCCATCTGGTAGGTGTGGCCGGCACTTGGTCTGGTTTGTTGTCAGGCCCTACCTTGTGTAGACGCTGCCAGCCACTGGTTGGCTGGCAGGGCTGGGTCATGGGGCTGCTGGCTATGTGATCCTGGGGGGTTCTGGAGCTAGTGCTGGCTCACTGGTGGGCAGGGCTGGGTTCTGGAGTGGGTGATTATGGGGCTGGGGGCCTCAGATTTAGTGTCAGCCTGTTGGTGGTGGGGCCAGTTCCTGATACAACTGGCTGCAGTATCTGGGATGTCCCAAGGCTAGTGTTGGCCCACTGGTGAGGGAGACTGGATCCTGGACAGATGGCTGAGGGGTCCAAGGTGTCTCTTCTGTGGACTTTGGCTTGCAGGGGGAAAGGTGCATTAGAGGGAACACTGAGGACAGGAGGGAAATCATTTACTCTGCTTCCCATTTAGCAATCTGAAAGAAGCCACTTCTTGAACCCCGTCCTATTCTGTAGTATATCCAGGACAACTGGACAGCCCGGTAGGGTCAGGCAGAGGGAGCTATCTTCATTATCTTGGGCTGTCAAAACAAAATACCATAGACTGGGTGGCTTAAATAAAATAATTTACTTTCTCACAGTTCTGGAGGGCAGGAAGTCTAAGATTATTGTGCCAGTCAGTTTGGTTTCCTGTGGGGTCTCTCTTCCTGACTTGCAGATGGCCGCCTTCTCACCATGTCCTCACATAGCAGAGACAGAGAGAGACAGAGAGTGGCCTCCCTGGTGTCTCTTTTTGTTGTTGTTATTGTATTCATTCACCTGTTTTATATTTTAGGTTTCACGTATAAGTGATAACATACAGTATTTGACTTTCTCTGTCTAACTTATTTCACTTAGCATAATACCCTCCAGGTCCATCCATGATGTTGCAAATGGCAAAAGTTCATTCTTTTTTACGGTTTAGTAATATTCCATTGTATATATGCCTGGTGTCTCTTATAAGGACACTCATTTTACCAGATTAGGGCTTCCCTCTTATGACTTCATTTAACCTTAATTAGTTCCTTACTCCAAATACCAGCGCACTGGGGGTTAGGCTTCAACTTATGAATTTTGGGGTTACATAACTCTGTCCATAGCAGGAGGCTTTGAAATTTAGTTTCCCTGAGCTGCCTGGGATCCTGAGTGGTCTAAGTAGACCTAGAGATGGCTGTGGAGCTGGATGGAGAGCTTGCTAGAAGGGACCACAGTACCAGAGTGAGGTACCAGATCTGCCCTCTGCCTAAAATTCAGCATGTGCCATGGTGAATTGCAAATGTTTATTAAAAGAATCAGTTGACTGTGCCTTCTTTTTGTAGGTGTTACATGAGTGTCCCAAGTTCTCCAGTCTTCAGGAGTCACCCTTTCCTTGAACATCCACTGAATATCAGCTCCCAGATCTGCAGGAAATCCATTCAAGAGCCCAGTACATGCTGGTGTGTTTCCATAGATCCATCCTGTCGCTGTTGCATTTTTCTCTGCATGGCTCCATTGTGCCAGGCCTCTTTGTGGTCACCTACAGCCATTTCTTCACCTCTTCTCTCAGTTGCCGTTCTTTCCCTAAGCTATTTTGCTCTGAGCAGCCATGGCTGGCTCCAGGACAGCACAGACTCCAAACTCTGGCCTGATCTTGTTTCTGCCTCAGAAGCATGTGGTGCTGTGGCCTCAGATGCCATCAAGGTGTCTTCTAGCTCATCCAGGCAGGCCTGTTCTCAAACGTTCAGCTGGGAGAATGTGACAATTTTCTGGAGTTTGATAATCTTCCATCTTTCTTGGTGATCCACGGATGGTCTCACAACCCAGCTGAGTACTTATATTCAATCCCAGGAGATTCTGAGAAGGTGTTGGTTTGTAGAGGAGAAAGGATGGGAGATGATGGGGAGGAAGAGAAGATGTGGGGAAGCCAGAGAAGACAGAAAGAGGAAAACGTATTACAACTTAACCGAATTTAACTCAAACTTGAATGTGCATCCAAATCACCTAGAAGGCTTGTTAAAGCACAGCGTGCTGGATCCCACCTCAGAGTTTCTGATTCAGTAAGTTTGGGGTGGGGACCAAGACTTCGCATTTCTAACAAATTTCCAGGTGATACTGATGCTGCCGGTCAGGGAACCCCACTTTGAAGACCACTGACTTCATCCCCAAACCGTATGGGAGGCAGTGCACCCCCTTCAGACACAGTGTTTTGCTTCTCACAATGGGTAGACAGATCCGTTCCTTCTTAAATATCCTTGTGGCCAACAGCCAAGTCCATCTGTTTGTTCATATAGTAGCAAGATGTCCAACAAATCCCTAAAGAAACTAATGAGCAGCTTGGATCCAACTCTTTATTGTCTGCCAGAGGAAAGGCATCCATGCTTGGTAATGAGCCTTTGGTCTCTCTGCCAGGCTCTGTGGCCAGAATTAAGCACTTTGTCATCTAGCTGGTAAAGGACTTTCTTGACAGTATTGAACCAGAAAGCCTAACCAAGTCATGTACTTACATCCCATTATATTGGGGGAACAGTGGATGGTCTCTACTCTCAGAAACCTGTTAGTTTCCATCTTGGTGGTGTGCAGGACAGGAGAGGGTGTGTGTCCCACATCATGCAAAGTCCTGGGACGTGATGGCCGCTGCTCCCGTTCACACATTCCACCAGCATTTTGTAGCCTCCTGCATAGTCTGACTCTGAACTAAGTCAGAACAGGGCACAGTGACAAAATACATCCAGGATCTGCTTCAAGGCTAGGCCTGTGACACAGCTCCATGCTGGGTGTATAGTGAACCCCCACGAAATGTCAGCCTTGATTATTATGAGTTTGATTAAGAGCAGAGTGTTCCCATCACGATCTGGTATAGAACTCTCTTGCTTGATGCAATTCACAATCTCCTTCTGGGAGGAAATTAGCATTCTTGATAAATGTTTAAGCAATTTTCTGATAAACTCTAACAAGATTAAAACCTCCTTGGAGAAATCAGCTACCCAAACACTCAGTTGATTATCAGACATTCTTTATCTTGTATTCAAGATACAAGTTTAATAATGCTTCTCCAACCATTCTGTTTTCCTGGGAAACGTCCTTAACAAAAGGGAACTCTGACTTGGCTTTGTGGCATGATCAAAGTAAAACTTTGTCACAAGCTTATAACTAATTTATCTGAAAAAATTTAAAACAGTCATTATGGAGGTAGGACACAGGAATAGTAATTAACATTTTTAAGTACTTGCTGCTTGCCACATATTATAGGAAATGTCTTATATAGCTCATCTTTCTTTCTCTTTATAATGAGTTGGGTTATCGTAGCTCTGTTTTACTTATAAGATGCTCAGAGAGGTGAAGTGACTTGCCCAAGATCACACAGCCAGTAAACGGCAGAGCCAAGTTTCAAATCCAGGTCTGTCTGAGTGCAGAGCTGGAGCCAGCAATAGCTTCCCTCTTCTGCCTCTGCCAAAGGATTATAGCGGGAGATGGAGAATAGGATATTCTCTGACAGAAGGACAAGTATAGGGCTGTGGGACTGCACAGCAGGGACAGGTCCCTCCTAGGTACAGGGCTTGGGAAGGAGCTATGGGGGAAGAGGTTTCTCAGCCCAGAAGAGGATATAGGGGAGGGACACTAAAGACAGCAAAAAAGGCAGTCAGGAGCAATGGTCTGCACAGAGGCAGAGTCAAGGCCCAGGTATGTTTGGAGGATATGGTAGAGTTCAATCTGGCAACTGCAGGAGTGGTCCCCAGTCCTTTCAATAATGAAAACCGTGTCTTCTAGTGTTGTGGACCCTAAGTGCTGCTAGTTGGATTCTTATGACTCTGGATTGACAGAGCCCATCCCAGTTCTGTCACCTACTGGCTGTGTGATCTTGGGCAGATTACTTCACCTCTCTGAGGTGAAGCTTTCTTCATGTGAAAATTGGAAGGTAATAGTAGCATTTCTCTTATAGAATTGCTGTGAGCATTTAATGAGATAAACCATGAAAAGCACATGTCCAGCACCTACTAAGTGCTCTGTAAAAAGGTGAGGTTTTAATGTGTAACTGATTTATGGTGGCATTATGTCACTATTTTCTCAGTAGGGCTGTGAAAATTTTTTTTCTTACTTTAGTGTAATTTCAGACTGCTAAAAAAGTTGCAAAAAGAGTACAAAGACTTCCTGAACACGCTTCATCAATATTATACATATATATACATAAATTTCCCTCCTGAACTGTTTGCAAGTCAGATGCAAACCTGTTGGCCTTTTACCCCTAAACACTTAAGTGTGTATTCCCTAAAAGCAAGGACATTCTCTTATATAGTCATAGTACAATGATTAAAATCATGAAACTGACACTTATACAATACTATTTTCAGCAGACTATATTCAGATTTTGTCAACTGTCCCATAACATCCTACATAACGAATGAAAATCTTGGATCATATATTACATTCAGTTTTCCTTTCTCTTTAGTCTCCTTGTAACAGTCTCCTGGTAACAGTTTCCCAGTCTTCTTGTCTCTCATGACCTTGACATTTTTGAAGAGTATATATAGGCCAGTCACTCTCTTTAGGTTTGTCTGATGTTTCCTCATAATTAGATTCAGGTTGTGTTTTGGGCCAGAGTGCATTTCAGTGCATCACATCATTGTGAATATTTTTGTTCATGCCTTGAAATAGGGTCCCCTCATGGGAAGAGGTGGGGGGCACTGGACCACCAGCACAAGAATCCACTGAAAGACTCGATAAACATGCAGACACCCCAGTACCCCTGAGAGTGGGGGCCAGGAATCTACTTGATGAACCAGCAGCAGTGTGACCAGTTGTCTACTTGTCTACGTTCCTTCCAAGACATGGCCAGGAGATGGCGGTGCAGTGTGCACTTTCAATGCATCTTCTGCATTTCTGGAAAGATCTCCTTGTGAAACTTCCTGTGAATTCAAGTTAACATCCACCAGGAGAGCTTGGCTGCTTAAGCTGCTCTCCCCTCCTGTCCCTTCGGAGTGACTTCTCTTTTTTTTTTTTTTTTTTTGCGGTACACGGGCCTCTCACTGCTGTGGCCTCTCCCGTTGCGGAGCACAGGCTCCGGACGCGCAGGCTCAGCGGCCATGGCTCACAGGACCAGCCACTCCGCGGCATGTGGGATCTTCCTGGACCAGGGCACGAACCCGGATCCCCTGCATCGGCAGGCGGACTCTCAACCACTGCGCCACCAGGGAAGCCCCAGAGTGACTTCTCTTGATGCCCCAGGACCTCAAAGTGGTCAGAACTCACTTGGAGGTTCCTAAACTCCTCGAGGTGAGAGGCCCCTCTTTCTGAAGAGCTAGCCAAGCAACTGTAAAATCATAATACCCCAACTAGCATTTACTGAGAACTTACTGTGTGACTAGCAAGACTCTCACCTTCTCATTTAACTCTCACAGCTACCCCTGAGAAGGAGATTGTTAACCTTCCCACAGTCACACAGCAAGTTCCCATCACTACCTCCTGTTTCCGTCTTGGCTGGAACTTGTGCTTGAGTCAGAGTTGCAGACTGGGAGCAATAATGTCTGTGTCTCAGGCCCAGGCTCTGAGAGCTTGGGGAGCGTCCTGAGAAAGGAGGGGATGCCCTTCCCTGCCTTGGGGGCCAGGGTGACTGGGCAGGGAGCTGCAAGGGACAGACACTGGGTCAGTCCCCCTGTTAAGGGGGCTTCAACTGTTCAGGGAGGCAGACACGACATGGGTCACAGCACATGGAGGGCCAGTGGGCAGGCTGTCTAGAGACTCTGAGAGGCTGGAGGGACTGGGGGGCTTTCAAAGACTGGGGGTGAAACCGCACAACTCAGGTTGGGATTTGAACCCATGGGCCGGGACTCGAACCTGGCCAAAACCCAGATGGGGACTTGAATCCACTGTCTTTTAATTAAAATCACATATCTGGTCTCAGGACCTACTGAAGTTCAGGGTCTTTATGTCTCAGCAATTCAGTGAGAGACAAAGGAATAGGTAAAAACTGGATTTACTTAGAGGGATACACATTCCATAGACGGAGTATGGTGTGTCTCAAAAGGTGAGAGTGGCCCTGGGAGAAACACCCTCCACAGACAGAGTGTGGGCCATCTCAGAAGGCGAGAGGCCCCGAAATATGGGGTGGTTAGTTTTTATGGGCTGGGTAATTTCATAGGCTAATGAGTGGGAGGATTATTCCAACCATTTTGGAGAAGGGGTGGAGATTTCCAGGAATTGGGCCACCGCCCACTTTTTGGCCTTTTATGGTTAGTCTCAGAACTGTCATGGCCCTGGTGCCATTCAGCATATGCTAATGTATTACAATGAGCATAAAATGAAGCTCAAGGTATACTGGAAGTCGAATCTTCTGCCATCTTGGACCTAGTTGGTTCTAACCAGTTTATGTCACATCCAAAGGCTATGTCATTCTTTTAAAGGTTGTGCCTTGCCCCCCCTTCCCACCTGTTTCAGGAGGACACTGTGGGACATTCAGTCTGTGTAATGCTCATGATAGAGCAAATCATACTTGTTGAATTTGTTTCCGCTTATTTAATCCTTTTCTAAGAGGACTGGGGATTTTCAAGGGAAGGGATCCATGATATCGGGGAGGATGGTGTGAAATGAGCCTGGAGACGTGGACAGGTAAGAATGTTTACTTGGAGATGTGGGAAGGTGGGGATTTTCACCAATGGGTGTGGTCAAGGGAAATGTCCTAGAAAGCAGAGAAGTTTGACTGGAGATCTGGAAGGCATCCTTATCAATATGTACTTCTGTTGAGGTCAAAGCTGCACATTGTTTACGCAAGACCTCAACTCCCCTTCTTTGTTGTTAGCAGAACCCTGGATTAGTTGAAGTGGCCACCTGCCCAGCTAAAGAGCTACATTTCCCAGCACTGACAGCTAGTCCTGGCTAATGAGATGTGAGCCAACAAAACTGGGCTGGTGTATTAGTCTGGATTCAATCAGGAGAGAAAAACCGCATGATAATTTGAATAGGGAAAGTGTAATATAAAGAATTATTGACTATAACAGAGGATTGAAATAATGAGGGGTTGCCTAGTAAGAGGTAAGGAGAACTCTGAAGAATACAGGTGAAGTAGCAGATACAAGGAGCAGTCATGACTCTCAGGGCTGAGAAAGAGCTTTCCCTCCCCTATGCCCTCCCCCCAGTGCTGGGGTCCAGACTTTGTTGGATTGGGCACAGCTATGGTTCACTGAACAGCAGAGAAGTTACTGAGGTCTGCCCTAGTGGAACTTGCCAGAAAACTGCCCTCTATCATACAAGGGAAAGCTATCCTGATACCACTGAGGTATCTCAATGGAAGCACTTGAATACAAAATTGCCAAAGGTGGGGGTGTTGGAGGAAGCTACTGGCCTTTCAGTGCTTCTGGCTGCTGTAGACTAGGAACAGGTGCTGGAACAGCTGCCTGTGCTGTAGGAGGCTGCTGAGTGACCCACCTGAACCAGGAAAGGGTGGACTCCTGGAAAAGCCCTCTAAAAGGGATTAGATTTGGCTAGTTTGTCCCTTTTGCACTTGGATCTTCCCTTTCTTCCTGCATCCTGGATCCAGAATGAAGAGAACTTGGCACAGAGCTGCAACTGACATGTCACGTGAGTGAGAAATAAACCACTGTGGTGGTCAGACACTAAGATCTTGGGGTTGTTTGTTCTGCAGCACAACATGCTGAAACCTGACCAATACACATGAAGAATGTTTATATAATAATTGCCAGTTACAGTAAATAGAAATTTCCTGTTTTGTAAAATACTATGAGGAGGTGAGAATTATGGTTAAAGAAAGAGCCAATAAGATCTAAAGCAAAGAAAAAGAGTCATAAAAATACTTCCTGAACATTAGAAACACTGATGCTTTCAAATTTATTACAGGAACAGGAGAAGAAAGAAAAAAACAAAATGGGAAGGAGAAAGAGAAAGGTAAAACAGTAAAGAAAAAGCAAAGAAAATTTGAGAATACTGTGTTTATAGACAGCTCAACTGACTCCTTGGTATTGCTCAGGAAAATAAGAGGAATATTATTAAACCAGAGCAGCCCGGTTGCTGCTTATCTAGAAGCCACTTCGAATTGCCTGTGGGAGACACAACAGGGAGAATCTCTCTGTCCTCAAGACATATGATTGAAGCCATTGTGCTCTCTCTCAAAGGCGTCTTAACACGCCTTGTCTGTCCTCATCAGCAAGCACACGGGCTTCCCGCTGAACTCTAGTTTCAGAATGACCTTCGAGGTGTCCCCAAGGATCCATAAAGTGAATAGCTTTTATTCTGAGTCAGACACTTCAGCTCACAGTCTCTCAATTTAGTGAGGATCCAGCTATTGGCTTTCATAGAACGTGGCAAGAGACAGAAGCAATTGGCTTTAATGGGTATGAGGAGGAAAAGGTGGCAGAGTGAAAGCCCCGCTGACCCTCTCCAGCACCTTTCAGGTGAACAACAGCAGCAGCAGAGACAAATTGACGGAGCAAGTAACAGAAGCACGTGTCATCTGAAATGAATGCGGCAGAGTTGAGCAAATTGGCAAGAGTACCTTCCAGACACACAGAGATACCTGTAACACATTTAAGGAAGACATGGAGAGTCCCTGCCTATCTCCCGGATATTAAATAGGTACAGGTTTCCTAAAAGCAAGTAAGAGGGTCTTGAAGGGTCTGGCCAACATCTTTACTTGGAAAAATGAGAACTCGGGGCAAAAGAGGACTCAAGAGTGTTAGGGAAGGTCACACCTTGCGACTGTCTTCAAGCCCCGGGTTGATGGGAACCAGGGCTGTAAGGATGACCCTGTAACTTTACCACCCTTGTAATTCTCTGAGCTGGGCTCCTATATCAAGCCAACAAGCTAAGGGCAAGGTGAGGAGAGAGAGGTGAGAATCACACTCTGATATCACCCTTGTACAATGCCAGCTGAACAGAGATGAATCAGCTCAACAACACTGGCTAAAGGGCTTTACCAAGAGCCACAGGTCACAAAGGGATACAGAGGATCCGAATCAAATAATGAATCAGGTTGATATTAGTGATAATATGGCATCATGCAAACAAATGGATATGTAAACAGTGAATATGTCTCCCATTGAAACACCCATGAGAATAGTTACAAAGCTTGACCATGGCTATAAAGAAAATATCAGTAATTTTCCCCCAAATAGAAATAGTAGAGACTTCTTTAACCACCAAGTAATAAAACCAGAAATTAAAAAGTAGAAATGAGACAAAAGCCCAACCATATGGAAAAATTAAACCCCCTCCTCAGGACTTCCCTGGTGGTGCAGTGGTTAAGACTCTGCACTCCCAATGCAGGGGGTCTGGGTTCGATCCCTGGTCAGGGAAGTAGATCCCACATGCATGCGGCAGCTAAGGGTTTGCATGCCACAACGAAGGAGCCAGGGAGCTGCAACTAAGGGGCCTGCATGCCCCAACTAAGACCCAGTGCAACAAAATAAGTAAATAAATAAAATATTTTTAAAAACCCTCCTCAAAATTTATTTACTCATTTTAAAATCAAAGTATAGTTGATTTACAGTGTTGTGTTAATTACTGCTATACAACAAAATGATTCAGTTATACACATGTATACATTCTTTTTAAAAATATTCTTTTCCATTATGGTTTATCATAGGATATTGACTATAGTTCTCTGTGCTCTACAGTAGGACCTTGTTGTTTATCCATTCTCTATATAAAAGCTTATCTGCTAACCCTAACCTCCCACTCCATCCCTCCCCCAACCCCCTCCCCTTGGCAACCACCAGTCTGTTCTCTATGTCCATGATTCTGTTTCAGTTTCATAGATAAGTTCATTTGTGTCATACTTTAGATTCCACATGTAGATGATATCATATAGTTTTTGTCTTTCTCTTTCTGACTTACTCCACTTAGTATGATAATCTCTAGTTGCATCCCCTCCTCAAAATTTAAAACTCCATTTGAGAACAAAAGAAAGTCAAAATTGTAAGTTCAAACAAGATTGGAAAACAAAGATGAAAACACTATGTGTCTAAAACAATGAAATACAGCTAAAACCATTATGGGAGGGACTTCCTTGGTGGCCCAGTGCATAAGAATCCGCTTGCCAATGCAGGGGACATGGGTTCGATCCCCGGTCTGGAAGATCCCACATGCCACGGAGCAACTAAGCCCATGTGCCACAACTACTGAGCCTGCGCTCTAGAGACCTCGAGCCACAGCTACTGAGGCCCGTGTGCCTAGAGCCGGTTCTCTGCAACAAGAGAAGCCACTGCAATGAGAAGCCCACACACTGGAACAAAGAGTAGCCCCTGCTCACTGCAACTAGAGAAAGCCCACGCACAGCAATGGAGACCCAATGCAGACAAAAATAAAAAAAATTAAAATAAAATAAACATTATGAGAGGGAAATTTCTTCTTAAACACTTATATTTCTGAAAAAGAAAAAAGAAAGACAAATATAAATGAATCAAGCATTCAAAGCTGGAAGATACAAAATGAGCAACAAAATACATCTAAGGAAAGGGCTTCCCTGGTGGCGCAGTGGTTGAGAGTCCGCCTGCTGATGCAGGGGACACGGGTTCGTGCCCTGGTCCAGGAAGATCCCACATGCTGCGGAGCGGCTGGGCCCGTGAGCCATGGCCGCTGAGCCTGCGCGTCCGGAGCCTGTGCTCCGCAGTGGGAGAGGCCACAACAGTGAGAGGCCCGCGTACCAGAAAAAAAAAAAATAATACATCTAAGGAAAGAAGGGCAGAATGAAGACAAGCAGAAATTAATGAATTAAAGTACGAAACAAAGGTAGAATTGGTAAATGGAAGAGTTGATTCATTGTGGAAAAAAACCCTACACAGTAAAATAGAGAAGCCACTAGCCAGCCTAATCAAGAGGAAAAAGACCACATACAGAGAACACATAATTAGGATGAGAAATGAAAGACAAGCACGATAAGAGAACATTTTAATATGTATTTTTTAATTACATAAATAATGCACGGATACATAGGCATCAGAAATAAAACGTCAAAGAAGAAGAAAAAAATGAGTAAAAAGTTAAAGTCAGCTCAGGCTGCCAGAACAGAATACCACAGACTGGGTGTGGCTTAAACAGCGGAAATTTATTTTCTTATAGTTCTGGAGGCTGGAAGTCCAAAATCAAGGTGCCCACACATTTGGTTTCCTCTGAGGCCTCTCTCCTTGGGGTGCAGACAGTTCCCCTCTTTACACGTTTGCCCCTCTGTACATGAGCCTCTGGTGTCTCTTTGTGTGTCCAAGTTTCCTCTTCTTATAAGGATACCAGTCAGTTTGATTAGGGCCCAGCCTAATTTTAAGTTCATCGACACATTAAAAGGCCCCATCTCCAAATAGAGTCACATTCTTAGGTACAGGGGGTGGGGTGGGGTTTTGGGCTTTAGTATATGAATTTTGCGGGTCACAGTTCAGCCTATGACACACTCTCTCCCTTTTCCCCCCCTCAAGTTCCATGCCTCTCCCAGAAATAATATGATTAACCCCATGACATTTGCAGGGCCCAGGACAAGAGTCAAACCAAGGCCCACATACCATATATCTACATACTTTTTGTAAATCCAGCTAACAAACTATTAAATAGAAACGTTCTATCCTCCTACCTGGACAAATATACCTTCATATTGACCTGAGAGACCACGTTTGGATTTAGAATTCCTGGACTCTCCAGCATTTCTTCCTAGAATGTGGTGTGGGGCCTCCCTTCTCTTCCCTTGCCTGGCTCCGTCTACACCACCAGGGCCTCATGCATACACAGATGGAGACTCCAACCTGCACATCCAGGTTTCTCCACACACCCCTCAAACAGGACCTAGCAGTGGTCACAGCAGTGGTACACTCCATCCTCAGGAAGACATACCTGAGGCAAGGTCCCCACAGACTCTGGAAGGAATGCTGGGGTCCCAGGAATAGGAAGGCTGGTCTAGAAGGAAGGTTCAGACTCTAGATGGGCATGTCCTCTGTGGATGTGGTACATCTGGAAGGAGGATGAGCAGCCCCTCTAAAGAGCAAGCCCGAGGGGGAAGTCCCTCTTGCTCAGGTCTAAGGGGAATACTGCTACAACTAGATATTAGTGGGTATCTTTTTAGACCATTTTACATCCATTTAATACATAAAAAGGAGATTCTAATTCCAAAATAAAAGCTTATTTTAAAAAATGGATTCTCGGGCTTCCCTGGTGGCGCAGTGGTTGAGAGTCCGCCTGCCGATGCAGGGGACACGGGTTCGTGCCCCGGTCCGGGAGGATCCCACATGCCGCCGAGCGGCTGGGCCCGTGAGCCATGGCCTCTGAGCCTGCGTGTCCGGAAGCCTGTGCTCTGCAACGGGAGAGGCCACAACAGTGAGAGGCCCGCGTACCGCAAAAAAAAAAAAAAGAAAAAAAGAAAAAACTGGATTCTCTCTTTTTCTGAGACTTGCTTTTTTTCCCCATTCTATCTTGTAGATCTTTCCATGTCAGCATATATAGATCTACTTTATTCTCTTTAATTGTTGCATGATATTATACAGTATAAAGGTAAGGGGGAAATGATGAAGGCCCATTTAACACAATGCAATGTTAATCCTCTTGAAAATTTGGATGATTTAAAACCAAAATAAATTAAAAAAATAAAAATTCCCAAGACTGGCTTAAGAAGAAATAGAAAACCTGAACAGACTAATAACTATGGAAGTAGCTGAGGAAGTTGTCCAAGACAACCCCATGGTTGACCATCTGTAAGCCAGGAATTAGACCCTAACCAGAAAGCAAATTGGTGGGACTTTGATCTTAGACTTCTCAGCTTCCAGAACTGTGAGACATAAGTTTCTGTTGTTAAAGCCACCCCAATGTTTTGTTATAGCAGCCTGAGTTTACTAAGATAAATACCGAAAACTGACAAAGCAACAAAAAGAAATTCACAGACTAATTTAATCTACGAATATTGAAGCAGAACTTCTTCATGAAAGATTAAGAGGTAGAATCTAGTAATATAGTTAAAGAATAAAAAACTATAGTCAAGGGACTTCCCTGGTGGCACAGTGGTTAAGAATCCTCCTGCCAATGCAGGGGACATGGGTTTGAGCCCTGGTCCGGGAAGATCCCACATGCCGTGGAGCAACTAAGCCCGTGAGCCACAACTACTGAGCCTGCATGCTGCAACTACTGAAGCCCATGCACCTAGAGCCCGCGCTCTGCAACAAGAGAAGCAACCGCAATGAGAAACCCACACACTGCAAAGAGGAGTAGTCCCTGCTCACCACAACTAAAGAAAGCCCGCAAACAGCAATGAAGACCCAACACAGCCAAAAAAAAACATACTTGGAACAGCTGTGCTTATTTTGCAAACTCAGTGAGAAGTTGACTTTTGCATAACTAATTAAAAACCCATTGGTGGGACTTCCCTGGTGGTCCAGTGGCTAAGACTCTGCACTCCCAATGCAGGGGGCCTGGGTTCGATCCCTGGTCAGGGAACTAGATCCCACATGCCTTGAATAAGAGTTCGCATGCCGCAACTAAAGATCCCACATGCCACAATGAAGATCGAAGATCCCGTGTGCTGCAACTAAGACCCGGCGCAGTCCAATAAATAAATAAATGTTTAAAAAATAAAAATCCACTGATATTTTTATCTCAGCAAAAAGCCTCCCACTCTTGTGAAGTTGACATTAGGTGCCCATTTTATGGATAGGGGGAAGGAAGCATGGAGAAGATTAGTGTGTTAGTTTCCTAGGGCTGCTGCAAAAAAGTAGCACAAACTGGGTGGCTTAAAACAACAGAAATTTATTGTCTCACAGTTCTGGAGGCCAGAATTCTGAAATCAAGATATCCATGGGGCAATGCTTCCTCAGAGATTCTGGGTAGGATCCTTCTTTACCTCTTCTTAGCTTCTGGTAGCCTCAAGTATTTTTTGACTTAAAACTGCATGTCTGATCTCTGCCTCTGTCATCATCTTGTCTCTCTGTGGGTGTCTGTCTCTATGTCCAAAGTTATAAGGACACCAGTCATATTGGATTAGGGACCACCTGAATGACCTCATTTTAACTTATCTCTATCAGGATCCTATTTACAAATAAAGTCACATTTTGAAGTACTGGACGTTAGGACTTCATCGTATCTGTTTTGGAGGACACAATTCATCACATAACGGTAAGTAATTTTGAATCATGGAGTATTAGATCTAAAAGGGACTTTTTCTATGAAGCCACCCCACTCTATAGTTCCTCTCTGCATGACCTTAACCATGCCCAGGCTCTCCTAAAATGGAAAGTCACCAAGGAAATTCACCAAAATATTAACTATGCTAATCCCTGCAACCCTTGATGACCCTTTAAAATGTAGGCCTCTCAGATCCTCTCTTGTTTCCTGCTGACCTGGGTTTCCACCCTCCTGACTTAACATTTCATGGCTCATCTACCTCCCGAATATCCTCTGGAGCCCCAACAGAGGGCTTAGACCTGTCAGAAAGAACGAGAACCGGGTGAGATATCCTTTGGGGAGCTCTGTGATCTGAACAGGAGTGATATGAAAGTCAAATGCAGGGGCACTGGGCATGTGCAGCACAGCATAGACAAAGATATGGAGACAGTTAACAGCAGACTCTAAATTGGAGGAGCTATGTGAAAAGGGCCTGGGGCAGCCCATAGCTGGGGAAAAGATTGGAAAATTAGGTTAAGTGACAAGAGACTTCAAATCAAATCACCAGATACATATTAAGTGCCCAACTCAGTACTGCAATGAGGCATGGGTGATACAAAGACATATAATATCTGTTTCCTGCCCTCAAGGAAAGTATAATCTACTTACAGAGGTTAGACATAAAACTCAGGAGACGTAAGATAACAAAATATTTAAATAGCAATTCACAGTGCCACACAATCATTTGCTAAGTGAACTGTAGAGCTGATGACAAGCTTTTAGAATTCTGAACCAGGAGAGATTATCTGGTTATTTATGGTCTAGATAGGCTGCATATTTTCTTGCTGGGGGGAAACGAAGGGTTAACTGAGCAGGGCAAATCAATGAAACTAAGAGCTGCTTTTTTTACAGAGATCAATGAAATTGATAAACTTTTAGCTAGACTTAAAAAAAAAGATCCAAATAAAATCAGAAATGAAAGAGGAGACATTACAACTGATGACACAGAAATAAAAAGGATGATAAGAGACTACTATAAAAAATTGGGTAAACCAGAAGAAATGGAAACATTCCTAGAAACATACAACCAAGCAAGGCTGAATCATGAAGAAGTAGAAAATCTGAGCAGACCTGTAACTAGTAAGAGATTGAATCAGTAATCAAAAATCTCCCCCAAAAGAAAAGCCCAGGACCAGATGGATTCACTGAGAATCCTACCAAACATTTAAAGAAGAATTAATGCCAATACCTCTCAAACTCTTCCAAAATACGAAAGAGGAGGGGATACTTCCTAACTCCTTTTATAAGGCCAGTGTTACCCCGATGTCAAGACCAAAGTCAGTACAAGAAAAGAAAACTACAGGCCAATATCTCTGATGACTATAGATGTAAAAATCCTCAACAAAATACTAGCAAATCAAATTCAATGGCACATTAAAATTATCATACAACATGACCAAGTGGGATTTACCTGTGTGGGGCAAGGACGGTTCAACATATGCAAATTACACACCACATTAATAGAATGAAAGATAAAAATCACATGATCATCTCAATAGATGCAGAAAAAGCATCTGACAAAATTCAACACCCTTTCATGATAAAAACACTCAACAAACTAGGAGAAGAAGGAAATGACCTCAACCTAAAAAAGCCCATATGTGACAAGCCCACCACAAACATCATACTCATTAGTGAAACATTGAAAGCTATTCCTCTAAGATTAGGACTAAGGCAAGGATGCCCACTATTATCACTTCTATTCAACATAGTACTGGAAGTCCATGATACAGAATGATTCAGGAATCCAGGCTGCTCGAGGCTCTGTCATCGTCAGTACATTTATCTCAAGTTACCATGGGTGTCAAATCTGGATGGGGGAGGGGAGAGAAAGAGAGAGAGAGAGAGAGAGAGAGAGAGAATGAGACTCAAATAGGGGTGTTTATGGGCTACACCCATGGCACAAATCACTTCTGCCCACATTCCACTTGCCAAAGCTCGGCTACATGGTCACATCTAACTGCAAGGGAGGCTGGGAAACAGCTGTGAGCCCAGGAAGAAAGAGAAATGGTTTTGTGACTAGCTATCTCGTCAGACTCTTTCATACCTGCTCTTTTTCAGGTGAGGGAACTTAGGCTCAGAGAGGTGCTAGGTCACAGTGAGTAGAGAAATTGAGAGACCCCAGCTATATATAGTTGATGGGGCAAAAAACAAATGTGCGAACATAGTATCTGAAATTATAGACTGACCAACAGAGAAGCCAAAAATATGAAGTTACATAACTATTTTGAGAGAGGGACTGTAAGTGGGGCGGGTTAATGAAGTCAGTAATTTTGTTTAATATTGGTGAATAAAAAGAGAGAGAGAGAGAAAGAGAGAGAGAGAGAAACAGGAACATTACTTAATATTTGGAGGTATCCAGAACTAAAAACAGAAACGTTTAAGGAATTAAAAGTTGTTCCCTCTGAGACCATTGCTGCTTATTATGGACCCTTTTGTACATTGATGTTTTTGTTCTTTTTTTTAGTTTAATTTTTATTTTATATTGGAGTATAGTTGATTTACAATGTTGTGTTAATTTCAAGTGTACAGCAAAGTGCTTCAGTTATACATATACATATATCCATTCTTTTTCAGATTCTTTTCTCATATAGGTTATTAGAGAATATATTTTTTTAATATTTATTTATTTATTTGGTTGTGCCGGGTCTCAGTTGATGCATGTGGGATCTTCGTTGCCACATGCAGGATCTTTAGTTGTGGCATGCGGACTTCTTAGCTGCGGCATGTGGGATCTAGTTCCCTTACCAGGGATTAAACCGGGGCCCCCTGAGTTGGGAGCGGGGAGCCCTAGCCGCTGGATCACCAGGGAAGTCCCTATTACAGAATACTGAGTAGAGTTCCCTGTGCTATACAGTAGGTCCTTGTTGATTATCCATTTTGTACATTGATTTTTTTAAGCATGTGCCTAAATTGCTTTGATTGACATCTTACAATTTTTATTTTTAAAAAGTAATATTCGCTTGTGTAAAAAAAATCCAAACTACAAAATGGCACAACAAGGAAAATGAAAACTTCCCAACCTAATGAACCCTTTATTTCCACTCTTCAGAGGTAACCTCTGTTTCCAGTAACGGGTAACCTCCTAGAAATTTCCTGTGTACATATAAGCATTCATATGTCTATATCATCTTAAATAAAAGGAGATGATACCGTACCTACTGTTCTATAGCTTACACGTTCTACTTAATAATGCCTTGACGTCTTTTCATGTCTGCATATGTAATCATTCTTCCCAGTGACTACATAGTATTCTTCTGTGTGGATGCACCATAATTTATCTGTTAGTCTTTATCGAGGGCCACATGGGTTGCCTTCAGTTTTTGTTTTGTTGGGTTTGGTTATTGTTTTGCTATCACAAACAATGCCACAATAAACAGCCCATACAGCTCTGGTATAGTAGATGAATAAACCCAGAAAAATCGAACTTTGTTTCTAGGGAGCCTACATAACAAAAGACACTATAAGAAGTCTCATAAATACAGACTGACGCATGTTTTGTATGCTTCTTTGAATACATGCAGAAAAGTGTACAAATAATAAGTGTGCAGATAGATTGATGTTCACGGAGTGAACTCACCCATGTAACCAGCACACAGATCAAGAAGTAGAACACTGTCAAACCCCCTTAGGAGCTCTTCATGTCCTCTTCCGGTCAGTCCTCCTCCCAGGCAGCATGAGCACTCGCCTGACCTCTGCTTCCATGAATGAGATTCACCTGCTTTTGAACTTTGTGTCAGTGGACTCATCCAGCAGGTACTCCTTTGTGTCAGGTTTCTTTAACTCGGCGCTCTGCTTGTGGGCGGTGTCCACGTGACTGTGCGCAGCTGAGTTCTTTTGTGCTCACTGCTGCTTAATATTCTGTTGTGCGAATATTCCACCACGCATCCATCCACTACTGATGGACATTTGGGTTATTTTCAGTTGGGGGTTATGGTGAAGAGTGTATATGAACACACCAGTATGTGTCTTTGGTGAACATAGCTGGGCATTTCAGTTGGGTGTCTGACTGCTGGGTGATGGGGCACATCCATGTTCAACTGTAGCTTATCCTTCCAATGGTTGTACCAACTTACATTCCCACCAGCAGTGGACAAGTGTTCCAGTTACTCCACATTCCTGATAACACCTGGATTTTGTCAGGGGGGAGTTCTTAGAGAGGCACTTTTGATTGAACCGCAGGTCCTAGAAAGCTAGCTGGGGGTGGAGGGGTAGGGCTGAAAGAAAGCTGGGCTTGATTGGGTCTGGGGGATGCCAGTGATGGCTCTGGGACTAGCCCTGCACCCCAAGATGTGGTGGCAGTGGTGAGAGCATCCTTTCAAAAACAGCCTACCTGTCCCTGGGGTTTGTGATGATAGGTCTGCACTAAGGGTCCCATGAGATCACTTGAGGTGGGAGGAAAGCCTTCTCTAAGGGATGGAGAGAATCCAGCTCTGGGTTCTTTAGTGGCCATAAAGCAGACATCTATTCTGCTGTGTTTTAATCCTCTGTGGGCTGGGAAAAGCAGGCCCACGTAGATGTGCTGTGAGGGAAGTTATGTACCAGACTCCAAGGGAAATCCTCAGGATACCTTGACAGGTTCCTTTGTCACATGAGCCAGGTGCAGCCCCCTAATCCAGTCAGCTGGAGGTGAATGTCAAGCCTATAGTTATGGGACAGGTGGGGATCTCAGAAGAGAGGTCTGGACCAAAGGCATATACTCATGAGTGGGGCTCATGGCAACCACTGATGGTCTTCAAATCCTTGGAGACTGAAACCTCCTTCTTGCTTATATTAACCAGAGTGGATTCTGAAGTTTGAAGTTAGGGATCCTGACCAGTACAGGACTTGTAGCACCAAAAATAACAGAGCTGGGGATGAGTCAGGGGGACAGGAGATGAGGGCCCTCCAGGCCTGGTCAGACCACAGAGAACAGATATCAGTGTCACTGGCCTTGAGCTCAGTGTCTGAGGCCAGCAGTGTTTCGGAGCCGGAGAATACAAGACCCCTTGTGAAGTTAGAGGTAGCACAGTCACAAGACCACCCTCACTTCTGATATCAATTGCAAGTTTGAGGGTCCCCAAGACCACCCATAAGTTCTATAATTGGCTAAAAGGACTCTAGAACTCATGGAAATCTGTTACACTCCTGGTTACAGTTTGTTAAAGGGAAAGGATACCAATTAAAGTCAGCCAGTGGAAGAGGGGCAGAGAACAGAATCCAGGGAAGCTGCAAACACCGAGCTTCCAGTTGGCCTTTCCCTGTGGATCCGTGGATGGCCTTACTTTCTTAGCATCACACTGTGACAATATGCACAGTGTTGCCAACTGGGGAAGCTCACCCAAGCCTTGGTGTCCAGTCTTTACTGGGGCTCCATCTGTAGACATGGTTGACCACCCACGTGGCTGACCCCATCTGCAGCCCCTTTGGAGGTCCAGATGGTACCATGTCACCCAAAGTCCCCACCATAGATCACACCATTAACTGTCGGGAATGTCCAGTGCCCCCAGCTAGACAAGACACTCTGATCAGGCAGAACTTCCCAAGGGCCTAGAGATGACTTCTCAGGGGCTGAGGGCAAAGACCAGCCCCCTCTCTGAGCCAAGGTGAATTCTTTACTACATAACCCTCCCCCACGCCACTGCCACTGCCATGAGCCCATGTGAGTCCCCGCCCCTGCATACTCAGGAGGAGGGGGGAGGGTGAAAGAGGAGAGACTGAGAGCAAACACACGATTGCTAAATTGATGGAAGGGTCTCTTTAAATGGTTGGATTCCATTTCTGGACATTTATTTCACAGATGTACGTGCTCCTATGTTTCTATGGATGCATGAATAAGAAATGACGTATGGGTAAAGTTTTTCATGGAGGCACTATTTATTGTCAAGAGTTCAGCTGAACTGGAGAAAGCTGGGCTGCCAAGTGTCGGAGGAGTTGATTAAAGCAACGACAAGCCAAAATGAAAACCACAGTGAAACCTTCAGTCACTCACTCCAATAGCATTAAGCGAGCGGCTCAAACCAGAGAAAGCACCGACACCCCTGTTCCATTTCCTCCATGGGACAAGGTGCAGGTGGATCAGGGGTTTCGGTGCAAGTGCTGGTGTCGTCTCACTGATGAGGATCCCCAAAAAGAAACCACTGTCAGGTTCCTGGACCCTGAGCCAGGGAGGCAGGGGGAGGGAAGGGGGGAAGGGCTGGGAGTGGAAAAGTACTGAGTGTGAGTCATTATGGGGAAAATATCTTCAAGGTTCCCCCTTCTTTCCCTGACAGAGTCCTTGGCAAAGGCCTCTGGAAACCTCTGCCTAAGGTTTCAGGTAAAGAGACTTAGGAACGAGGGCTTCCCTGGTGGCGCAGTGGTGAAGAATCTGCCTGCCAATGCAGGGGACACGGGTTTGAGCCCTGGTCTGGGAAGATCCCACATGCCGCGGAGCAACTGAGCCCGTCCACCACAACTACTGAGCCTGTGCTCTAGAGCCCGTGCACCACAACTACTGAGCCCGCGTGCTGCAACTACTGAAGCCCGTGCACCTAGAGCCCGTGCTCCACAACAATAGAAGCCACTGCAATGAGAAGCCCGTGCACCACAACAAAGAGTAGCCCCCGCTCACTGCAACTAGAGAAAGCCCGCGTGCAGCAACGAAGACCGGATGCAGCCAAAAATAAAAGTAAATAAAATAAATTTATTTTAAAAACCCCAAAACTTAGGAACAAAGGCTTCTGGGCTAGGAATGCAAATATGCAAAGAGCATAACTGTCCAGGGTGTCTGAGTCCTTGACTGCAACTCCCCTCAGAGACCACAGTGCATTGTCTGGGCACCGAGACTGGGAGGAGGAGGGTAGCTTTCCTCCACGAGGCCTGTCCGGTAAAGCCTTTGTAATTGCCTATGGTCAGGCCCCAGAAATCACTCGTAAGATTTTGGTTAAAATGCTGGACTTCAGTTAAAATAAGGAGCTGGACTTCTCATTCATAAAAGCCAAATATCAGAAACAACCTAAGGACCCATTAGTAGGCAGTTGGTTAAAAAAATTGTGGTCCATCCCCACCAGGAAATCCGATTAATCTCTAAGAAAGCAGAAGTTGTCTTGTATGTCCACAAGTGTGGAACAGTGTGTAGCTGTAGGAGGGCTCTTGGGAAGTTAGTGAAGCACAGAGCAGGAGTCAGTTTGTAACCAGGAGGTGCAGCATCTCCAGGGTGGCGTCTTAGTTTGTGTGGGCGTGAGCTCTATGGCACCATAACTATCAATGGTTCTTCTATAGTCTCTCGATGGTTCTTTGATATACCAGAGTTCTGATCATTAATATCAGAATGTGCTGTCCCAAGGCCAGTCCTCCTATACGGTCTGAGCTGTTGAGGATACTTGCATGTCTATAGTCGGATTTCAGGGTGTCAGAACCTGCTAGGGGACCCCAGGGCCAGCAGTGGTTGTCCTGGAGCTACCCCAGCAAGACATGATGACACTAACTTGAGGCTCTGTTACTGAATGAATGTGTTTAGTCTCATTGGGTAGGAATGGCCTTTCCTTGCTTTGTGAATGAGAAATATTTTGTTCTTTCACAAAGAATTGTTTTTTTCCCCTGTTTCATAGCAAACCTGGCTGCCCCGTACTCATCAAGTACGTGCCTGGGCTTCCCGGAGTCCTTTCTTGGGGCCATCCCCTGGAATGTCCTGGAGCATTCTAGAATGCTCTGAAATGAAGGCTTGCTTGAAAACTAGGCTGAGTTTCTTACAAATATGCAGAGGAGACCAACCCACAGCTTTTCCAGGCAATGTGGCCAACAGTCTCACATCACATCCAGGATTTTGAGCTGGTGAACTCCTACCCTATTGTACAGCCACGCGTGGGCCCCACCCATCTTACCAGTCACACGCCAACCTGAGTTCTACTTGCTGCCACTTGCGTTTCTTTGCCTGAGAGGTTTCTACAGCTGCTAGAGCCCGCCCTGCCCAGACTAGAAGAACCAGAGAACTGATGTCCCCAGGAGCTCCCCTCAAACAGTGGTTGATGGGAGACGATGTACAAGCATCCCGGCAATCTCAGCCCTTGGGTGGATACTCTGAGTGTTCTACACTGGCTCCCAGAGTTTCCTGAGTGGGATTAAGGTGGTAATTGGTTTGATCATGAACACTTTAAAGGCTGCCTTCCCTTCCCCATCAAATTTCTTTTTTTACAAATTTTTAAAAATTAATTAATTAATTTATTTATGGCTGTGTTGGGTCTTCGTTTCTGTGCAAGGGCTTTCTCTAGTTGTGGCAACCGGGGGTCACTCTTCATCGCACGCACAGGCTCAGTAATTGTGGCTCACAGGCCCAGTTGCTCTGTGGCATGTGGGATCTTCCCAGACCAGGGCTCGAACCCATGTCCCCTGCATTGGCAGGCGGACTCTCAACCACTGCGCCACCAGGGAAGCCCGTCCCCGCCCCCCATCACATTTTCTCTGCTCTACTGGTTATTTCCCTGGGATCCTCTTCCCAGTAAACTACTTGTACCCGCCTCCTTGTTTCAGAGTCTGCTTCTGGGGAGCCCAAAGGAAGGCAGGTGATAATCGCATCAGCTGTTTACCAGGACCTGGTTATGCCCTATCCTCCCCTCACCCCCAGAAGCTGGACGTGAACCCACTGAGTCCCTAGTCACCCTGCAAGGAGGTATTCCCAGCAAATTTGACAGGGGAGGACACAGGCTTTAGAGAGGCCTTTCCCCGAGGCCCAAAGCATGTAAGTTGGAGTCAAGACTGGCTCTTTCCACGGTGAGGCAATGTCCTGAAAAACAGACATAGGAACTGGGTCTGTGCTGCCTCTAGTTCCTGTGTGCTGACCAACTCAGTGCCTGCAAACAGGAGGATGTTCAATAAGCACGTCCAGTCAATAAATATTGAATCCCCACTAGGGTTAAATAAATCCTTTTACATGGATTACCTAATATCACCATTATAAGAGTCCTAGGACATGGCTACTATTATTATCATCCTTATTTCATAGGATAAAGTGGGGGAAACGGGGAAAGGGACCAGTCCAAGGCCACGTGGCCAGTGCTGGATGAAGCCGAGCCCTTCACAGTCCATCACAGGATGGATGATGGTGGCAGACAAGTGAACAAAAGGGACGAGGCGAAGCCATGGCTCACCCCGCCTCCAGTTGGGTGACAGTGCATCGTCCCATATTGGAATGCATCTCTGTCACACACAGGGTAAATGGGTCTATTCCCTGTGAATTATCTGCTAGCCGGCAGCTCCATCCACCTGCTCATTTACACAATTAAGAAAGCATCCAACGAGCTTTCTGATGCCCAGTCCCCGGGGGCCCAACTTGGAAATGACTGTTTGGTAAAGTCTGATCAAAGGCTGGTTGTTCAGTAATTAGAAATCACGGCCTCTTCCTCCAGGCTTGGGGCTCATAAACAACAGTTGGATGAGTCTTTTATTCGGGTCGGACCCAAAACCTAGACAGATCCATTTCCTCCTAATTTACACCCGTTTCAATGCGGAGGGCAGCAGGAGGCTGAGTTTTTGCTCCTGGAGACCCTCTGGCTCCTGTGTCTGCAGCAGGCAGAGAGGGAGGGAGAGAGGGAGCACGTACTGAAATGAGCCCATGAACTGCCCCCAAACTGAGATGGACAATTGTCTTAGAGAGCCAGCATCAGCACCAGGTCCAGGGCTGAGCAGGGAGTGAATCCCATGTTCTCTCATTGAGGTCCCCACAGCAGCAGCGCTGAGAAATGGGAATGTGGTCAGGGTTCATCCTTGAAGACCACAGATGGAGCTGACCATCCAAAGACCCCTTAAATAAGAGAGGGTTGGCAGTAGGGGGGTTCAGCTAGAGTACCAGATGGTTCCTTCACTGAGCCATTCAATAAATATTTATTGAGGACCTACTAAGTGCAAGCACTCTGCTAGGCACAGGGATCTGATGGTGAATAAAAAAGACCTGCCCTTGAAGATAGTACAGGCTAGTGGGGGAGGACGGTCCATCCTGGTGGGAAAGTAAAATCCAGAGTTAGAGGGGGTGTGGGTGTACGTGCTGAAAAGGAGGAGTGTGGGGACAGAGGCCAGTCCCCCAGAGCTGATAACAGAAATGGTCTTCATCCTCCCAGAATCTCCAGGAATATGCTGCACATCTGGAAATGCAACTTGGCAATCCAGCTGTGGCCCCCAAGCCCTGTCTTTCGCCCTGTCCTCAAACTCTCAGGTACCGGACGTTGGTGCCCAAAAACAGGAAGTCCTAGGAGAGACAAGACAGGACAGGATGGTAAAAGCATCCTCTACTCCAAAAAGATGCATCTCTGATTTAAAGGGAGGCCCATGTCTGGGGAAGCACAAGCTCTGCCAGAAACCAGGTCAGTGCATAAATCGAGCGTGTGCCTCTGTCCCAAGGTCTCCATAAAGCACAGCTTTTGCCAGCTACCTTCTCTAACGTGGCAATTTATCTGTCATCTCCCAAGCTGCTGCTTCCTGGCAGACCTCATAAATGTCCCCTGTGTCACCTAAATTCTCTCTCCTTGGTGAATAAGACAATACTGTGAGCTGCTGGGGTTTATTCTCCTACTTCTTCGTAAGTTTCCATCACCAAAGGGGTGGGAATTCTGAACTCAGAGCAAAATCCAATTCTTTCCCACAGCAACCATCCCCTGCCTTTGGGGGTCAAACACATGGGCAGAGCTGACCTCAAATTTTTATTGGATATGATAGTATATACAGTTGACCGCTGAACAACTGCGGGGTTAGGGGCACCGATGGGTGGAAAAATCCACGTATAATTTAGAGTCAGCCCTCCATATCCACGGTTCCTCGCGGCCGCAGTTCCTCATACACGGATTCAACCAACTGCAGAGATGGTGTAGTACCATAGTATTGTATTTATTATTGAAAAAAATCTGCGTATACACGGACATGGGGCCATTCAAACCCGTGTTGTTCAAGGGTCAATCTAACAAATTTCTAATGACTTCCATGGTGCCAAACTGAGCTAGAAGCTCTAATCTTCATAACTGCCCAGTGAGGTTTGGGCTACACCCCACTTTACACAGGGGAAAACTGAGGCCAGCTGCATGAATTGTCACTCAGTCCTTGCTTTGAACAATGATCTGTCTCACTCCTTATAAACTCTCAACAATAGTTGGATGTTGAGTATCTCTGGATGCAAAAGGGCTTGGAATATTTGTTTTCAAATGTCTCGGTTGATCTCTGTTTCAGTGTTCCTGATCACTCTGCTGCCTGCCCCTCTCTTTAGTAGCTGTTGTTTGCTGGATGTTGACTATGTACCAGGCACAAAGCAGCCATCTCCTTTAATGCTCACAAGCCTGCCAACCCAGTCATCCCACCTTACGGATGCTCTTCTAGAAAGATAACCTGAACCGTGGGGCACAGATGGCGCATAAAATGCTTGGTCAGAAGAGTGGAGAGTCTGGTGAAGAATCAGACATATTCCTTGGTATTCAAATAGTTAAGTAAATTATGGTCCCTTGCATGCTTGGGACAGAATTTAACATTGGTGGGGGGAAGGAAGACTAGACTGCAACCAAAAGAAAACAGGTCTGAGCGCTAGCAAGGCAACTATCCACAACAAGAAAACAATTTCAAAAAATGCTTGGAGGAGACAAAAGGCTGGAAGGAAGTACACCAGAAGTCAAGCTATGAGTGTGGTGGGGCAATGGGTCTCTGAGGGACGGCACACCAAACATGTATCTATTAATACATCAAAGCTCTTCTACTTAAGAAATTAGAAGGAATTTTATTTTAATTAATTAATTAATTAATTTTGGCCTCACCACACGGCTAGTGGGATCTCAGTTCCCAGACCAGGGATTGAACCCGGGCCCTCAGCAATGAAAGTGCCGAGTCCTAACCACTGGCCCACCAGGGAATTCCCAAGAAATTAGAAGAAATTTTAAAAACTTACAGATGGCTTTCAGAACCTGAGCTGTTGGCATGGCTAGGATTGCTGTATTTTTAAAACGAGCTGGTCTTGAGGTTCTCCCAGGTCACCCACGGCCGGGGGGCGGGGCGGCAGGGGGTGGAAAGTTGTGACACAGGTTGTGTCAAATCCCTCCTGCCCCCATAGAGGTGGCACTTCTAAAGGACCCGTGGACGGCCTCATGGCATCCAGCTGACCCTGAACCATCCCACCCCCGGGGAGGCTTTCCCAGCTGCAGGGCTGGGCTGGGTCCCACCCACTGAGTTATAGCCTGCAAACCGGGAAAGCTAACCAACCCCCCTCCCCAATTCCTCAGAACCCTGCTGAACCCACTGACCTTGTGGATCTGGAGAACAGGGTCATAGAGCTGAATACGCTTTAGCAGAGGGAGGGGGAAGCCTTCTGCCAACTTATCTGGAGGTTGCGGCAGAACATCGAGAGACATTTGTTAATAAATAATTACAGAGACAATTTTACATCAAAAAGTTCCTCTCTGCAAACCCTATACATGGTATATTCCCATTTAATTATCACCAAAGATTGGGATTATTATTCCCATGTTACAGATAAGGAAATTGAGGCATAGAGTGGCCAAGTAACCTGTCCTAGGTTCCATAGCTAGAAAGTGGAAGAACTGGGATTTGATGCCAGGCAGACTGACAGAGGAGCCTGAGCCCTCAGCCATGGTGCTCTGTGGAGACAGTGGCAGGGATGGGGCAGCGTCTACTCATGATAAGAATCCAGTGGGCATTTGTTCTCTGCCCCCCACCTGCATCCTGCTTTCTACTGTAGCCAAATGAAGCAGGGTCTCATGCAAAGAGGGTTTAGGTCTTTAAGTTTTATTTTTTGACCAGGGAGATGGCAACTAACTGGGGAATGTGATTTTAGAGGTGGGCTGCCTTGTACCCTGTATATTAACTTGGTTCTCAGTCTCACCTGTCACTTCAGGGTGTGTGTGGGCACTTCTGTGAGCCCCTCTTTCTCTCTTAGGAGGAGGTTTACTGTGTTCAAAAAACTGCCCCTATCCTCAACCCTCCTTAGAGGCCTGGAATGAGGTGAGGCTGACTTCAACACTCCCGTCTCACAGACAGGCCACTGAAGCTCAGAGAAGAGAAGTGACTCGCCCAAGGTCACACAGCCTGCAGGAGAGCCCTGGTCCCAGCTTTCTTTCCCCGAAAGAGCAGTGTCCACTCTTGACTTGGAAAAATCCATAGTGATACTTACCATTGACCTTGGGGTAGAGGGTGTTGAGAAGGTAGTAATTGAGCAGCGCCTCCAACAGCTCCACCTGGTGGAGAATAGGAGAGGTACACCATAACCACATGTATCATCTTGCCCACCAACAAACCTCCAGAGAGGCCACCCCGTGGGTGGGGTGGTTTTGTATGTGTTGACATGGCAAAAGGCTTGAAAAAAAGCAAGTTTCAGGTAGATAGCTACATCATGCTACTAATTTATAAGATAAAACTATTTTGAGATGCACATTTATATGCGTACAAAGGGATAGAAAAATTTGGAAGACTACCCGCCCAACTATCTATCCTCCAGGAAGAACATCAAGGTTTGGCTTAGCCTTATCTTTAGTAGTTAATTTTTCTTTTTACAGTGGAAATGTTTTCCCAAGTTACTTATATAATAAAAAAGATTTTTAAGTCAAAACAAAAATTATGAAACCCAACTTTTAACACTCACTATGTGCCAGGTATAGGGCTCAGAGCATTACATCTACACCTGATTCAATTTACACTAGAACACTTCGAAGTTAATATTAATGTCCCCATTTCACAGATAAGAAAACTGAGGCCCACAGAATGAAAGTGACTTGCTAGAACTCGGGCAGCAGGGTCTGAATTTGAATCCAGATTTACCTGATTCTACAGGTCTTATTTTATTTTATTTTTTGTGGTACGCGGGCCTCTCACTGTTGTGGCCTCTCCCGTTGCGGAACACAGGCTCCGGATGCGCAGGCTCAGCGGCCATGGCTCACGGGCCCATCCGCTCCGCGGCGTGTGGGATCCTCCCGGACCGGGGCACGAACCCGTGTCCCCTGGATCGGCAGGCGTACTCTCAACCACTGCGCCACCAGGGAAGCCCTACAGGTCTTACTTTTTACCGTCGATGTTCTGAAAACATGACAGCATGTCTTTTTGTGACTCTTTACATATGAATAATTTACTTCATAGAACATTTTTACATGCCATGCACAGATACAATATTAGTGTGTCATTATTCACTTTAGCCTTTGTTCTCTGAAAGGAGTCATCCTTCAGGGTCCCTGTGGGCAATGTTTCTCTCCACACTTGATGTATTTTTTCCACTTCTACTTGAGGGAAAGTCTTGGAAGTGGGGGGCAGGTAAAGTGTGGTCAGAGGGAACCAGTATCCATAGGATGGTAAAAAGGAAGCCAACTACTGTAGATTAAAGTCTTTCCATCTCCTCCTTGGCTTGTGAGCAGCTGCCATCACCCCACCTTCCCTCTTTTCAGAAATCTCTCCTCGATTGTTTCAGCCCACATAAAACTTCCCATTCTTTTTCCTCCTTTAATATGGCACCACCCATTTCATCACTTTTTCCTCTTTGTGGAAATCATCTTTTGGTTTTGCCTGCCCAGCACTCAATTCCTTTTTTTAAATAATAGTCCCTATTTTCTCCTGGGGAACCCTCCTTTCCAGTCTCAGTCCATGTGGTTTGGGACTGCAAATCCTGGCTTGGGGAGTGTAGATTAAACCAAGCTCAGCCAACTGACCTTGTCCAATTTCCGACCACGTGATTGGCTAAAGAATGGGCACATGACCAAGATTAATCCAACGAGGGCTTGTTTTTTTTTTTTTTTTTTTTTGTGGGTTAAAAAAAAAAGAAACTACAGGAAATTTGTGAGTTTTCCACCAGTGGGAAGAACCTGCCTGAGAATGAAGCCAACACAGATGAAAGCAGAATGGAGAGATATTCTTTTTTTTTTTTGGAATATATATATTTTTTCTTTCTAAAAAATTGAATGAAAGATTCTTTAAATTCTGTAGTGCTCTACAATTTTCAAAAGTTTCACACACATGATTTTATATAATCCCTTAATAACCGTTTTCCCCCATCCCTATATCGCCCCTCTCCCCTTCCCTTGGAGATTCTTGATGTACTAATTTGAACACCTGGATCCAGCTATGCCTGAAACCTCTAGCCTTAGCTTTTTTGTTTTTGTTTTTTGGTTATGACCTATACATTCCTTCTGCTTGCTTAAGACACTTTTAGTTGGCTTTCTATTCTTTGCAGTTAAAAGAATTCTGTCCAATAGATGATTTAATTATACTGTCTTATATTGGGAGGTAACTGTTCCTCTGCCCTATGGTTCCTGTCTTCAAGAACTTCTATGCTTTTCTAGGGCAGAGAGTAACTCTTCTCCTTTTCTATTTTCTATTATAGGTGCCAAAGCATTATTTAGTAAATACTCTAAATTAATTATTACCCTAATCATTTCATAAATAAAAACAATAATAACTTACATTGACTACTCCAACTTTAGATTCTTTCAGTTCCACTTGTATCCTATAACAAATCAGAGAAGATTCAGAGATGTGGGCATTATGTTCAAGGCAAACCTAAGCAATGTAGGGATCCCCAGAAAGGAGGAGACACCAGCTTGAGAAGGCCCAGGGCCCAGGGTGTGGTAGCAGTGAGAGTGAAAAAGGTGATTGAGGAACCAAAAACAATGATACAACCTTATTGGGAAGACTTGCAGAGGGGAAGTGTGTAGCATAAAAGAACTCAGTCTCTATAATTTCAGGAAGTCAATATTGCCGATGTCTAAAATTCATAGATTAAGAAAAAGCAGTATTAGTAAATTCTTTAGAAATTTGGAAGTAATGGGGGTTAGGTGAAAAGGAAGTTTATGGAGGCAGATCCAGTTGGCCAAAGGAATTGGGCCAACTGGGGTAAAATTTAACTTTCCTTCCCAAACCGTGGGCCCCACGGTTTGACAGGGGGATCTGGTTACATCCCACCTCCAGCTACAGGGAATCAGCTGAAGCGTCAGATGGAGCCCAGTTGAGCGCCCCCCCATGTAAGTCACGAGGCTGACTTACTTTTCTGGCTTCAGGAATCCAGTGATCTTGCTGGTGTTGAAGGTCAACATGACAGACACATTAGTGGCCTGGTAATTCCAGTAGAAAGAAACAGGTCTAAATGAAGGAGGTTGTCATGTACAGAACGGATAACTATGAGGACCTGCTGTCTCCTCTAAGCAAACATCTCACTGAGTTAAAGCAGGAACTTTCCCACTAGATTAGACTCCCAGGAAGCTCATCATGGGTGCTCAATAAACATTTGAACTTGGACTTGAATATTTTTACTTGAAATTGCTGACTATGATAGCAATTAAACTTTGAACATACTACCAAGAGAAGGTATAGAGGCCTATGCCTGGAGATCTCTAAAGGGACCATTTCTAGCTATCTCAGGGCCAAGATTCAGCCCGAGTAAATAATAATAGTAATGATAATAGCTTATGTTTTAATTTAAAATATATTGGGGACATGTAGTTTTTCAGGGCAGAAGTCTGGTGTGTTCCCCTTTGCCTGGCAAAGCAATAAAGCTATCCTTTCCTGCTTTACCAAAATAATAAAAATAAAAATAAAAAATAATAAAATAAAATATATTGACAACAATTTTGATAACAATAACAACAATATCAAGTTGCAGATATAACATCTGGGAGCAATTACTCTTCTAGAAATTTGTCTTGCTGAGTTTCAAACCTGGAACAAGAGAGCAAAGTTCTCCATCCTGTGAGCAGGACCCCCAAAAAACTCAGAATCCCTTCTCTGTTTGACAGGGTCCATTGAGAAGGGAGACACAACTCTCAATATTTAACCAAGAGGGAATTTCATACAGGGGATTGGTTATACAAATGATGGAATTGCTGAGAAGTTAAAAAAGAGTTGGAGAGGCAACTCAGAGATTAGCAGGGGTGGGAAGCTGCTTCCACCCCAGGATTGGAGGAACAGAGGGAGGAATTGGGGAGGCACCATGGAGGAGACACAGTCAGTGCCTGAGTCTCTGTCCAAGATAAAGAGAGAAGAAGAAATACTCTGGCTTCTTCCTTCCTCCCACCCTCTGTTCTCCTGACAGTGTCTTCCATTGGCTGACCTAGCTGGAAGTCAGTGCAAGGAAGCCTGGGAAATGTAGTCTTCAGGGGTCAGATATAGATACAGAGCAGAGCAACAGGTCAAAGATCCCCTCTGCCTTCCTCCCCACAATAGCCCAGACTCACTTAGTTGGGCAAACATACATTAAGCAAATAAACCTGCAAACAGCTACATTGGTATCTTTACAATAAGTCCTATGAGGAAAAATAATAGGGTGCCACAAGAAAAAAAAATGACAAGGGGCCTAAGGTAGATCAGGGGTAAGGGCAACCAAGAAAGGCCTATCTGAGGAAGTGATACTTAAGCTGAGATCTATCTTAAGGAATTAGCCAGGTGGGGAGTGGGGGAAAAAGCATGTAGGAAAAGGGAACAATGTTTGCCAAGCCTTTGAACCTTACCACACCAAGCCGGAAGACTGGCTCCTTGACGGAGTTGGGCAGGAGCACAGAGGCCTCAATCTCCATCTGGGCAGCTGAGGACAGATTCCCAGGGCTGAAGTTCAGGAACGGGGCAGAGACCACTGTGCCTTGGAGCGTTAAGTTCGTGTTGGGGTACAGTCTGGCTAACTGAGGGCAGAATGAAGAAATTATGTCAGGAGAAGGAAGCGTGCAGGTTTCCTGGGAGACCCTCGAGGGAGTCAGATCAAGCTGAGGACACTTCTTGGTTGGTTTAATTTCCACAAGATGCTCTGTGCCTTTTTCTCTTGAAGGTATAACTGGACATCCTTCCACGTTAGACATATGGAGTCTGTGTCATTTATCTCATGGATGCATTGTATTCCACTGTGCATGGGTGCTGCAATTGATCTAACATTACTGCACATCAAGTTGTCTCCAAGGTTTTGCCATTTTAAAGACCACTCTCCTGTGTACCGTTGGCTATTATTTTGGGGGATACATTCCTAGACGTGGAATTGCTGAGTCCAAGGGCAGGGATTTTTTTTTTTTTTTTTTTTTTTTAGTGGTACGCGGGCCTCTCACTGTTGTGGCCTCTCCCATTGCGGAGCACAGGCTCCGGACGCGCAGGCTCAGCGGCCATGGCTCACGGGTCCAGCCGCTCCGTGGGGTGTGGGATCTTCCCGGACCGGGGCACGAACCCGCGTCCCCTGCATCGGCAGGCGGACTCTCAACCACTGCGCCACCAGGGAAGCCCCAGGCAGGGATATTTTAAAATCTTCTGCCAGTTATTGATTGCCAAGCTGTCCTCCAGAAAGATTAGGCTGACTTTTTTTCACTCCACACCCCTCCCTGGGCAGTGGGTGAGAGCTCTTTTTTCTCTATACCCCCATCACACTCAGGTAACTGCGCACGCAAAGCCCAGACATCACTGTTTCTGAAGCACAGCACACCTAGATCCCACCATTTCAAAGAGCTGGCAATTTTCCTTTTAATTAGAATTTAATTTGGGGTCAAGACTGTTCCTTTTACGGGGGAAGTTGGTGGAGGAACGACAGTCCCATGAGCCTTTTGGTTATGCAAATATAAAATCTACATTCAGTTGTAAAAGGGAGATCTTTAGAAGGTTGAGGAGGTAAACCACCTGACTAAGAAGGTGACCCGAGCTGCTTCTGTGTCAGGTTGATTACGATGTGAGCAGGAAGGGAGGGGAGAGTTTCCTCCTCTTTTTGGGCAAAAGGGATGTTGGAACCAGGATGAAGCCAAGGTCCCTCTAAAGCTAGCGCCGACAACATGGTGGCAGGTTGGGCTTTTGTGGGGCTCTAGGGAGAGAAAGGGCCTGCTGTGAGGGTATGTTATGGAAGGACGTGACCCAGGTACCGCAGTATTTAAAGTTCAACCATTCTCCCACCGTTATAATTCCTCTCAGCCATCATCAAGCCTTCTGCAAGGAACTTTAAACACTACCACCTGTCTGAGCTGTGTCTTGGGGGGACTCAGAAGGTAGGGGAGAGGCGACAGGACAGGTGGATTTCTGTGGGATTAAATGAGATATTGAACATGAAGAGCTTAGTCCAGCAAAGACCAAGCTACAGGGTTATTCACTGCAACACTGATGTAGCAAAAGACTGGAAACAACGTAAATGTCCTTCCATGGGGGACTGATTACCCAAACTATGGTCCATCCATAATACAATGGCAGACTGGATTCCCAAGAAAACAAGAGTGAGGAAGCTCTTTATCTACCTACATGGAATCATCTCCTGGTATACTAAGAGAAAAAGTAAGGTACAAAATGGAGTGTAAAATATACCTCCATTTGTGTAAAAAAATGGAGGAAAGACATACATTTGTTCACATATACATAGAATAGCCCCAGAAAGATGTGTACGATCTGACAATATTGATAGACTCAGGGTGTGAACTGGATGTTTAGGGGACAGGAGTGGATGGGACTTTCCACTCTATAACCTTCTATGTCTTCTGAATCTTGAACAATGAGAATTTATTATCCATTCAAAAAATAAGTTTTTAAAGCACCAAGAACAGTGCCTGACCCCTAGTACGCCCTCTGTAATTGCTTGGTGTTATTAATTAGGATACATTTTGTGGGACATGTCGGCATTCCTTGGTATTGTCAGAGATCATCAATGAAAGACTGGGCAGCCTGGGGTCCCACGAGACACAGGGCTCAGGCCCCTGTTATCTGGGCCTTGAAGGGAAGGGAGTCCCCAAACCTGTAGCACCACGGCCTTCACTGGGGGCCCCACTGCTGCCCTTCTGACTCTTGGTCAAGCTGAGAGGAGTGTGGAGGTTTTAAAGAAAACCCCTGAAGTATTGGGGGCTCAGCCTGCACCCTGAGGGCTGAGGGAAGTCTTACCCGGGGGCAGAAGGCGCGGAAGGACTTGGTGGTCAGTCGGATGTTAGAAGTAGGCGGAACCTGCGGCAAAGGAACACAAAGAAGTTTTAGGTGCTCCGGCCGGAGCCAAAGGTCTGAAGAGAATTGGGGAAGTGGGGGGATATTCAATAATGTAGCTTCTTTTTTTTTTTTTTTTTTTTGCGGTACATGGGCCTCTCACTGTTGTGGCCTCTCCCGTTGTGGAGCACAGGTTCTGGGCGCGCAGGCTCAGCGGCCGTGGCTCACGGGCCCAGCCAGTCCGCGGCACGTGGGATCTTCCCGGACTGGGGCACGAACCCGTGTCCCCTACATCGGCAGGCGGACTCTCAATCACTGCGCCACCAGGGAAGCCCAATAATGTAGCTTCTTGACTGCTCTGGGTTACCATGGCAATGGCGAGATGCCTGTTCTGCATTCACCATGAGCACACGAGTCCTTGGGATCCTGACTGCTCTCCTTGGGCCATAAGTGACACTCAGGACTCAATCAGAGGATCCACAAGGGTGAGATTTTCAATCACACAGATCTAGGTTTGACTCTTGGCTTCGTGACTATGTGATGTCAGGTGAGTGCCTTTACCTCTCTGAGCCCCAACTTCCTCACCTATAAGATGGAGATAATTATAGTCCCCACTTGTTGGGTCACTGTGAGGGCTAAGTGAAATGGTGGGTACAAAGCATCTAGCCCAAGGCTTAGCACATAGTGAGCGCTCAGTAAAACACAGCTACCGTGATCCCACCCACTGAAAGAAGGGACTGTACCACAGGTGGGAAGGGTGACTCAAACATGGCCATAGAAGTAAAAGGCCTGGGTGTGGGTGAGTCAAAGGACACATGTCACTCCATCCATCACTGCTGGTCCTCAATTTATTACCAGGGTAGGCTGGACCATCCAGTTTGGACTGCATTGTGTTTCCCCCACCCTCCCTACATTGTTCACGAGGCCTCAGCTTTTACAAAGAGCTACAAGAAACATCCATCTAAACCCCAGAAATATTAAAGAAACTGAAAGAAATATTAACCATGTGATCCACTCTAAAATTCAGTAACCTTCATACAAAGCCACATCTCTTTATACAAAGAGACAGTTATTTTAGAGCTAAGTGCTCGGAAGACTTTGTCTCTCTTTTTTGCTATGAATCACTAAATCATGTACCCTTTCCATTTTGGCTACAGAAAGCTCCTGCAGAGATTCGTGATATTAAAAAAAATCAATTTGGGGGCCCAGTGTCTTTTAAAATTGTGCTTTACTTTAAACTTGGTCTTTATTTTCTATTCTATGTAACTTTTGCATTTATCAGTGTATCTATTGTCCTGCCCCATTCACTAAAATCTTTTTTTAAACCTCCACAGACCATCAGGATGAAAGAAAGTATGAATTAGAATAACAGATCGAGTCTGGAGGGAAAAGTAAAAGACAGACAAGCAAGCCACAAAGTCTTCCACGATTGTTCTAAGGGAGAAAGAACTTTGACTTTGAGCTCTCTGGCAGCCAAAGTGAAAAGGGAAATCGTACTAACTTATATTTTCCTGCTCTTGATCTTTCTTTTAGTCATAATTTACTATTTCACTGATGTAAACGCGTGGAAAGGAAAGAAGGAAGGAGACAGTGTCATTTGTGGGAGCTGTTGTGCTATTATTCTCACCATGTCATCTGTGATAGAAAAGTTCAGGTATCCCACTTTGTGATAAACTAGGCTGGCGGTGTTGAAGGCATAATTAGAGATGGCAAAGTAGACCATTCGGCTGTGTTCTTCTGGAAGGCTCATGACAGGCGCAAGGAAGGCAACCGGGGAGCGGTGATCACGGCTAAAAATTTCACCCTGGAGAGAGAGATAGAATCCATTTGAACTTTTCTAAGTCTATCCCAGGGCTGGACATCTGAGCTAGGTAGTTGCCTATAGAGTCTGACGAGGGAACATGGACTGGAGGCACTGCCTGAAACTCCACCATTAAATAAGTTTTCCTTGGAATCTAAAAAAAAAGGGTACAAATGAACTTATTTACAAAACAGAAGTAGAGTCACAGATGTAGGAAACAAACTTATGGTTACCAGGGGATAAGGGAAGGAGGTATAAATTGAGAGATTGGGACTGACATATACACACTACTATATATAAAAGAGATAACTAATAAGAACCTGCTGTATAGCACAGGGAACTCTACTCAATGCTCTGTAATGACCTATATGGGAAAAGAATCTTAAAAAAAAAAAGGGGGGGGGGGGGCTTCCCTGGTGGCGCAGTGGTTGAGAATCTGCCTGCTAATGCAGGGGACACGGGTTCGAGCCCTGGTCTGGGAGGATCGCACATGCTCGCGGAGCAGCTGGGCCCGTGAGCCACAGCTACTGAGCCTGCGCGTCTGGAGCCTGTGCTCTGCAACAAGAGGCCGCGATAGTGAGAGGCCCGCGCACCGCGATGAAGAGTGGCCCCCGCTTGCCACAACTAGAGAAAGCCCTCGCACAGAAACGAAGACCCAACACAGCAAAAATAAATAAATTAATTAATAAAACTCCTACCCCCAACATAAAAAAAAAAGAGGATATATGTATAACTGATACACTTTGCTGTATACCTGAAACTAACACAACATTGTAAATCAACTATAATCCAATAAAAATTAAAAAATAAAAAGGATGTTTTCCTTTGGATCAAAATGTGTATCCAGAATCCCTTAATGAAACGATCCGCAGAAGCTTTGGTCTATTAACCTATAGGACCTCCTGGCCAGCTCCTCTACACCACTGAGGGCCAGCTCTGATTGACCTCACCTGCTTGGTGGGAAAGGTGAAAGAGGGGAGGAAGGGGGAAGGGAAGTTTCAAGGCCTAAGTGATGTAAGACAGCGTGGGCGGGGCTTCCTTTGTGGCGCAGTGGTTAAGAATCCGCCTGCCAATGGAAGGGACACAGGTTCGAGCCCTGGTCCGGGAACATCCCACACGTCGCGGAGCAACTAAGCCCGCGCGCCACAGCTACAGGCACAGCCAAAAAAAAAAAAAAGCTTAAAAAAACAAAAAAAGACACCGTGGGAGGATCCTGGCTCTGGGAACACCCCGCAGCAATCCATATCGCCCTGCCCTTGACACAGTGGGAACCACGGGTAGATGAGGACAGATCTGAAGCCAGGAGAACAAGAGGCCCCAGGAAGGGCTGACCCTGAGGCGACCCCGCACTGGGCCTGGGCCCGCCCAAGACCCCCGCCCCAGACCCTTTTACCTTAAGCATCACGTCCAGTATTTCCGCTGTTGCCTGAGGGGCCTCCATTAAGCTGTAATCAATCCCAGCGAAAATGTCCATCTCCATGGTGACTGAACAGGGGAAGGGCAGAATTAGGAGGCAGACGAGGGAGAAGGGGTGAGGGCTCTGGCTGACCCACACTCTCTGTGACTTTCTTCAGAGCCCCCTGCCCCTCCACCTTAAGACCCTCCACCCAGCCCAGTGCTGGGGGCAAAGAACTCCTTTGCCAAGAAAGAGTTGACATGGGTTCTTCGGTTCCACTGGTGATTTAGCCCCAAGGGGGCTGGTATGCTTAGCCCAGAGCCTGAGCAGTTTCCAGAGTCTCACATACTCAGACACACAGCCACACACACACACACACACATAGACACATAGACACACACACACATACCCTGAGGGCAGGAGGAACTCAGGTCTGGCAGCCCTTCCACACCTAGGAAGCCACACAATAGGAAAAACTCTCCAGCCAAAGCTATTGCTCCCCAAGTTTACAACCGAGACCTTGATCTTCCAGGACACCAGCCTCCTACCAGTACGAACCAAATAACCAGGAAGGCTGGGTCATGTCCAAAGGGCCCAGAGACTCCACTCCAAGGCCCTGGAGGGACGGGAGTTTTCTGTCCCAAGCACTTGGGTGTCTGTGCCTGCCTGGGTCTCTGTTGAAGGGGAATGTCAACAGGTGAGTGTGGAGGACCTGGGGGCCAAGGCATGAGAGAACACCTCAACAATTTGCCAGGGCCTGTTTCTGCCAACTTTATGTGTGTAGCCGAGATCCGGGGCCTCCACTTGCTACATTTGAAGGGGAAGAGGCGGTGTGAGGCGCTCCCTGCCCCGCTGTTGGCAATAGCAAAGGACGGCAACAAACCTACCTATCCAGCAGCTGGGGACTTATTAAATAAATGGAGACATCCGTTAAGATAGAACACTGTGCAGCTATTAAAATGAACTCCCTGATGGTCCAGTAGTTAGGACTCTGTGCTTACACTGCAGGGGGCACAGGTTCAATCCCTGGTCAGGGAACTAAGATCCTGCAAGCCATGTGGCGTGGCCAAAAAAAAAAAAAAAAAAAAGAGGTCTATTAAAACCACTTTGGAAAACTGTTTGGCAGGATCTGCTAAGGCTGAACCTATAATTTCTCTCCTGGGTATATACCCAAAGACATGCATCCACAGGAGCTAGAATGTTCACAGCACCTACCCACAATGGTCTAAAACTGAAACTACCCAAATGGGCTTCAATAGTACAATAGATAAATAAATGGAGAGACATGGACACGGTGGATTACACAGCAGGAGAATGAACTCATGATATGCAACAATATGGATTGACCTCATATTTTAAAGTCGAATAGGGCTTCTCTGGTGGCACAGTGGTTAAGAATCTGCCTGCCAGTGCAGAGGACATGGGTTCGATCCCTGGTCTGAGAAGATCCCACATGTCGCAGAGCAACTAAGCCCGTGAGGCACAACTGCTGAGCCCGCGTGCCACAACTACTGAAACCCACACACCTAGAGCCCGTGCTCCACAACAAGAGGAGCCACCGAAATGAGAAACCCGCGCACCGCAACGAAGAGTAGCCCCTGCTCACTGCAACTAGAGAAAGCCCGCGCGCAGCAACAAAGATCCAATGCAGCCAAAAATAAATAAATAAAATAAATTAAAATAAATAAATAAATAAAATGTGTATCCTTTAAAAAAAAAGTTGAATAGAGAAAGCCTCCAGCTCTTGATAAAAGACTCTACTGTATGGTTCCATTGATGTACAAAGTGCAAAGCTAATCTTTGCTAGCAGAAGCTGGGTTAGTGGTCAACCTGAGGGGTGGGCAGTGTCAGAAGGAGACACGGGAGGACTCTGAAAGGCCAGCTGTGTTCTGTATATTGATCTGGAAGCTGGTACGTGCATGTGATCAGTTCGTGAAAAGTTTCTAAAAACTCTTCACTTATGATTTGAGCACTTTTCTCTCTGTATTAACTTCTACACAAAAGTTTTAAAAAATGAGATCAATTTATATGTGCTGATGTAGAAAGATCTCCAAAGTATACAAGTTACAAAAGAACAATGTCTCTATTATTATAGACTAACATATATATTCATAATTATGCATATTCACATATATTCATGAACAAAAGGAATACATATGTGAATGTATAGTCATATGCTTATGTATGTGTATATTTATATTTGAACATTCAAAGGAAATAGGTTACCTCTTGGAAGAAAATTTGGGGAGAAAAGGGGATTTTAATTTTAACTTTCAACACTTCTCTTCCATGTAAGGTTTTATAAGGTACACGTATGCACTTATAAAAATTAGTAAAAATCAAGTATCCCAGGGATGGGTGGGGTGTCCTACCTGGCAGAGTTTGGAGGTAAGGCTGTAGGTCAGAGGTCACCGAGTCCTGGATTATTTTGCAAATCTGAAAAATATGGGAAGAGAAAGCCTGAGTGAGTTCCCTGGCTTTGGTCTGGCCCTGTGCTAATTGCCTTAGTTCCATTATTTCACTTATTTGCTAATTGGTCATTGATTCTACAAAAATGTATAAGTGCTTATGATGTACTGAGAAAGTAGAAATGATCAAAAACATGTCGACCCCAAAAGGGTCCAGCTGGACCTGTCAAAGTCCATCCCAGGACTGGAAATCGGAGCTAGGTAGTCACCTACGCAGCGGATGAGGGGACATGGCTAGAGGCACTGCCTGAAACTCCATCATGAAGGACCTTTGCCTTTGGGATGCCCTGGTCTCCCAGGGTCTAGAGCTGAAATAGCAGAACTAGACGATAAGTAGCAATGGCCACACAAATAAGTGTACAGTTAATGCAGATACTTCTTAAATGTCATCACTTAACAGGTTAGCTGGACTGATCAATAGTCCCCATGTCCCCTGCTGCCCGTGGAAGACTGAACCCTTCCACCCAGCGGACTACCGCACGCACTAAGCACTCAGAATTTTTTGCCCCAGTTGAACGGCGTGCGTCTCAAGAAAAGGAAATGTGTGTTCTCTAACCTGTTTGCTTTCCTTGTTATTGCAATCACTCAAATTATTTCTTATGTAAACCCATGAAATACGACTGAGACAAGAGTCGTTTCTATGAAAACCTACGTTTCCTTTCCTTCTTCTTCTTTTTTTTTTTTTTTTTTGGCCATGCCTCAGGGCTTGAGGAATCTTAGTGCCCTGACCAGGGATCAAACCTACACCCTCGGCAGTGAAAGCGCGGAGTTCTAACCACTGGACCACCAGGGAATTCCCAAAAACCTATAGTAAGTGTTTTGGAAAGGTGAGTTGCTTAAAGAAAATGCTGGTAAATTGGTGTGGACCAGAAAAGCTTACAAGGAAGACAATCATAAAAATCTAGAAGGATTCTGCATTGGGATTGCTTTGCAAATGTCTTTAGATTCTCATTGTGGTTAAAGAAATCTGAGCTGGAATTTGTAGCAGATGCCTGTTGAATGAAAGAAGGACAGTGCAATGCCAATCAAGAGACTGTTTGCAAAGAACAGTTCTGGGCCTAGGTCAACTGCATTTACATTTACTGTATCTTAAAACATTGGATTCATATGTAAATATTTTCTTTGTTCAGGTGTGTATGAGTGAGTCCTCACTTTAAACAGCTTTTTTGATTAACCAGCTATCACCTGTGGTGCAAACGGATGCACAGATACAGTGGAGGGAGGGGCACGTGGGCAGGGGGGTCCAAGAGCATGGATGGGGCCCTGGCCTAGTGAGGGAGTCACCGACGGCTCCCTTGAAGAGGTGGCATTTTAAGGGTAAGCTAAAGGGTGAGCAGGCATAAACCAGGCACAGGGCTGTGGGGAAGGACTAGGCTGGGGGTTGGGCAGACAAGGGGTGAAATCTTCACCTCCCTTTGCAGCTGGCCTAGTTTCTGGGAGAAGAGTTTGGTAGTGAGGAGCTGCCAGAAATAAAGGAAAGAGGTGGTGAGGAACCTTCATGGTTGGTTTCAAAGGAGCCAGGAAACTCTGTCGACCTCACCCAATGGGGGAAGGGAGGCCTTCAGGTGCTTCGGCTCCAGACACGCAGTACGGTCTCCCAGAGAGGCAGGTTGGGGCAGTGGTTAAGGGTGTAGTAGGGAAGTCTGAAAACCTGGGTTCAAATCCTGCTAAGTCTCCACTGGCTGTGTGACCTTTGCAGAATCTCTCTCTGCTTTGGGGTCCTCACCTCAGGATACAGTGACAAGGCCCAGTGCTTTCCAGGGTGTTCGGCGGGGGTGGGGTGAGGTTATAAGAGGATGAGTGTGTATGGCCCAGAGAGTAAGCACTCAGCAAGGACTCATTATTCTTAGCCCTGCTAGTCAGATACCACATTCCTCCCTGAATGGGAAAGTCAAATGGTCCTGCACCAGGCTCTTAGTTGCCCTGGGAGAAGGAGATTTCTGAAGCCCTATAAAGATCAGGGGTCAGGACTTCCCTGGTGGCGCAGTGGTTAAGAATCCGCCTGCCGATGCAGGGGACACGGGTTTGAGCCCTGGTCCGGGAAGATCCCACATGCGGCTGAGCAGCTAAGCCCGTGCGCCACAACTACGGAGCCTGCGCTCTAGAGCCCGTGAGCCACAACTAGTGAGCTCACGTGCCACAACTACTGAAGCCCGTGCGCCTAGAGCCCGTGCTCTGCAACAAGTGAAACCACTGCAACGAGAAGCCCGTGCACCACAACGAAGAGTAGCCCCCGCTCACCGCAACTAGAGAAAGCCCACGCACAGCAACAAAGACCCAACGCAGCCAAAATAAATAAATAAATAAATTTAAGAAAAAAAGATCGGGGTCGGGGAGAGAGATCTCCATCTTTCCTGAGACACCAGCCCCGACAAGGCCTTTGGTACAAGCTGCTCCCAGCTCCAGAAAATTCAAATCCTGACCTAGCCTCCTGTCAACAAGGTGACCACCGAACAAGTTACTCCACGCTCAGAGCCCTCTCCCTCAGATGTGGGAAACGGTATCTCCTTCAGAGGCTGTGGTTAGGATCCGGCGGCATTGCCTATGCGAAGTGATTAGTACGTTATTCTTAGCCAAGCCACAGGCTCAACAAATAGCCACCATTATTATTATAAATAAGAATAGTTATATAGAGTGACCCATTCTGTATAACATTAATTATATTAATTTATCAAAATAATAATCATCAGGGTAACTTATTACCCTGATAATTATTATATTATTATTAATTGTAATATGGTACTATTTTTATATATTATTATTATTAATCATTATTATCTCCATCATCAGTAGGGGAGTATAAATCCAAACCACTGAAGAATATTATGTCCCACTCAGAAAGGCATGGCAACATGGCAATGGGGTGCTTGAGAAGGAGGCTGGCATATTTCCCAAGCTCACCTAGACCCCAGGACACCAGGATAAGACAGGGAACAGAAGGCAGCTTGCTACATCCGATCTGTGGGGTCTGCATGCTATTCTCTCTTCAACCACCAGGAGGCACTCAAAGCCAAACCAGATGTTGTACCAAGAGCGGTGTGTGCGCCTGTTTTTTCCTCTGTTACTTTCTCCTTCCCAAGCACAGTCATTGCTACAGACACAGCTCCAGGTATATGATACCCCAGAAATGGGATTTTGGGGTGAAGTAAGTGAGTGCAAGAACTGAAAGTTAACATGAAACCTCTTTCTTTGAGCCAGAGATTCCAAAATTTGGAGATTTCACATAATTTTTTTAATGGGAAGAACTGACACTCTGTTGCTGCTTCCGCGTACAAAGCAGGTGCTCATCGCCCAGGTAGGAACCAGAACTCCCACCTGGTCCACACACTCCCAAAGTTTCCTGCTTTGTCTCTGAAGCCACCTAAGTGTTGATTTTCTTTTTTGCGTTTGTGGACTGCAGGGCCGGGGTGGGCAGTGAGCAAAGCCAAGCAGGCGTCTCCATTTGGTCCCTTGGCCAAGCATCTAACCCTTTTCTGTCTAACTGGATAGACTCGGAGTCCAGAGACCTACATTTTGCCCCCAGCTTTGCCGCACACCAGCTTCATGACCTTGATTTGTCCTCTCTGGGCCTTGAGCCCAAGTGTGCCTGGGCCAGCCCCTAGGGCTGTTCAAGGCCAGAGCCCATTAAGGACTTGGGCCCAGCCCCTTGAGTGGCTCGGCAGCGCCAGCCACTTGGACATTCTTACCTTGCTCTCCAATACTCTTCGGAACTTGGACTCGATCTGATGGTGGAAGAGATTCAGCAGCCACCTGGGGAGAGAAGCACAGTGGATGATCAGCTGTGTGCCACTGAATGCAGGGACAGTGGGGCAGTAGGGAGAGCCAGGCCAGTCACCAAGGGAGCCCTCCCCACCCCATTCTGGTCCCCTGCTGTGTCCCAGAATCCTGGATGGGATGAATATGCAGAGTCCCAGTTCCCAGCACACTCACTGATTCAGTGCATCTGGCATCCCAGCCCCCTGCTGTGCCCCAAAGTCAGATTTGGGGGAGGGGCTGGAGAATCCATGTTTTTCTAATCTAGAAAACTGAGACTTGAAGAGACTTGCTCAAGGGTTTATATATTTTCCACAAACTCTCCTTTGGCTAAAAGCCTTCGTGTTTCTTCAGTAGCCAGATTGCACTTGCCTGTTGGTGGTGAAGTTTGTCTTTTGGTGGAAATGGCACACCAGTACTCCGAGCTTAAATCTGCTTCTGTCAATTTCAGCAGGTCCCCCAAAGAATTACCTCCAAGTGCACGTGATATACCCATGCATTACGCCTGGACCCTCATGCTTATCGGTGACCAGGCCTTGGGCTGAATGGGCCTGTGGCTGCAGCCAGGGGTCAAGCTGGTGAGTGTCCCGATGGTGACCTACCCCAAATCTCCTGACATGTGCACCTCCACATCACGGATGTTGCTGCTGCAGCTAGAAACGGCGACCTTGGGTCTCCCAGAGGGCTCGCTGCCCAAGAGAAGATTGACTGAAATGGTGATGCCCTTGACTGTCACGTCAAAGGAGCCGTCTAGTTTCCTAGAGGAGATAAGAGAAGTAGTAATTGATTCCTAGACTAGGGTCGGCCACCATTTGGGGGGAAAATATAAATCTCAATTCTTACCCCCAAATAAGTGAAGCTGCAGTAAAAATTTAATTACAAAAATTATTACAAATATTTATTACAAAGCAAAGATTTATTACAAATAAGCCCATAAAAGATCAAGAAGAAAGCTTGGGTTCATTTACTTATGGTCAGGGATGGGCAAAAGCCTTTCTAGGTTAGATCTAAGTCTCAGCAGCCCTAAAGGAAATGGTGGATAAACTTGCCAGCACTGAAAATTAAAACTTTAGTGAACAGCAACAAAAAAATTCCATACGCAAAGTAAAAAAAAAAAAATTGCTTCTTGATCCAGGCAAAGAGCTAATTTCCATGACATGTGAGCTAATATATGAGTTAATTTCCTTAATACACAAAGAACAAGCCTATACAAAGAAATAAGGAAAGGACAAGAGGGAAAACAAGGGATCAAAGATATGAACAGGAAGTTCAATTGCAAATAAGCATATGAGAAGTTATTAAAAATGAAAATAACAATGCTGCCAGTTTTCACCTAACAGGTTGATAAAAAGTTTAGAAGTTTTCATACCCAGTGCTTGTGAAGATATGGGAAAACAAAACACCGGTTGGGAAAGCACATCTAGAACACAAGCTGGTGGGATCTATCCTGATTTTAACCACAAATCTTTGGCCCAGTAATTTTGCTTCTAAGTCTTTACTCTGTGGCTCGTCCAGTCAAGATGTATGTGTGGGGCAGCTCACTGAAGCATCATGGGTAATAGCAAGAAATGAGGAAACAACCTTAAATGTCAACTAGTTGCGATAGGTTCAATAAGTTGTGGGCATCTATGCTCTGCAGCCTTTAAAAAGAATGAAGCCAAATGTGGTCTAGTTATACAGTGACATATTACCCATCCATACAAAAGGATAAAGCACTGATGCATGCTGTAGTGTGGATAAACCTCAAAAATATTGTGCTACATGACAAAAGTCAGAAACAAAATGTCACATACTATACGATTTCATTTATATGTCCCGGATTGGCAAATCCATAGAGACAGAGGCGGGTTGGTGGTGGCCCAGGACTGGGGGAGGGGGAAATGGGGAGTTAGTGCTTAATAGGTATGGAGCATCTTTTGGGGTGATGGAAATATTGTGGGACTAGGTAGAGGTGGTGGTTGCACAACGCTTTGAGTGTACTAGATGCCACTGAATTGTATACTTTAAAATGGTTAATTTCATGTTATGTGAATTTCACCTCAATAAAAATATTACAGGGACTTCCCTGGAGGTCCAGTGGTTAAGACTTCCCCTTCCAATGCAGGGGGTGCTGGTTTGATCCCTGGTCGGGGAGCTAAGATCCCACATGCCTCGTGGCCAAAAAACCAAAACATAAAACAGAAGCAGTATTGTAACAAAGTCAATAACGACTATAAAAATGGTCCACATCAAAAAAAAAAAATCTTTAAAAAAGTTACATTAAAAAAAAGTTAAAAAAAAAAGAATGAGGTAGATAGTCATATGCTCATATAAGAGATCTTGAAGAGTATGGCCTCATTCCTGTCATGGAAATTGAATAAATATGCAAAATTAGGTGACCTATATACTGAGCATCTTTCTAAAGCAGTGTTGTCCAACAGAAATATGTGAACTACATGGGTAATTTAAAATTTTCTAGTAGCCACATTAAAAAATGCAAAAGGAAAAAGGTGAGAATCATTTTAATAGTATATGATTATCATTTCAACATGTGATCAATGTAAAAATTATTAATGAGATTTCTTATGTTCTTTTTTGTGCTGAATCTTCAAATATGGTATTTCACACTTACGACAGATCCCCATTTGTTCCAGCCACTTTTCATGTATTCAGTAAGGACATGTGGCCAGAGGCTACTGTATAGGACAGGGCAGGTCTCCAGTGTCTATATGGCCAGGTCACCCATAGTTGCCCTCCTGTTATGGGCTGAACTGTGTCCCCCCAGATTCAAATGTTGAAGGCCCCTCAGTAAGCAGAATGTGACTGTATTTGAAACAGTGATTCAGTTAAAATCAGACCATTAGGGTGGGCTAGAGTCCAATCTGTCGTTCTAAGAAGAGGAGATTTGGACACACAGAGAAGCACCAGGGGTGCAGGCTCATGGAGGGATGACCACGTGCAGACATGGCAACAGAGCAGTTATCTGCAAGCCCAGGAGAGAAGTCTCAGAAGAAACTAAACCTGCCCACATCTTGATCTTGGACTTGCAGCCTCCAGAAGTGTGAGAAAATAAATTTCTGTTGATTGAACCCCCTAGTCTGTGACATTTCATTATGGCAGCCCAAGGAGACTCACCCACCTTCCATCCAAGGACCTCAGAGGTCAGAGAACAGTTCAAAGTGCTGGAGAGGTCGTGCCCCTGAGAGCTACCCTTGACCAATGGCAAACAGGAGGTTGGGGTACCTCAGAGGTGTGCTCTGCCTACACTGTCCCCAGGGGTCCCCGGGAGGGTTGAGCTCCAGTAGCTGCCAAGCTGACCTCCTTCTTCCCCACCTCATTTCTGCACACACCCTCTATGTTTCCTTAGGTTGCTCCCCAGATAAAGTATTTGCACTTGAATTCTTGCCTTGGGGTCTGCTATGGGGGAAGTTAGGAACACCTTGGACCCAGGAAGGGTGGAATGAAAGCCAAAGCCAAGGTTCCGAGGGCCTGGAAGCAGAGTCAACTTACAGTATCCGCTTGCGCACCTTCCACTTGCCCTTGACTCTGATGAAGGAGTCGGAGATGGAGAAATGCAGACCGTGGCTGGGGAGGGGCTTCAGAGCAGAGCCGAGCAGCTCACAGCTGTGGATGTTCAGGCTGGAGAGAGACCCACAGAAGCGGCATCAGCCTGGAGGCAGAGGCAGGTCCAGCCTCAGCAGGGGTCTTGCTCTCGCCCCCATCCTACGGGGACTAGACCAGCTGAGCCTGCATCAGACAGGCTTCTGGCTCCCCACACGTACTTGCTGTGTGCCCTGCGCTGACCAGGCAGCCATGCCAAGTACTTTACATGCATTATGTCAGTTTGTCTCACAGAGGGGTTCAGCACTGTTCAGGTTCCCTTTTTACAGAGGGGGACATAGAACCTCTCAGAAGGGATGCATTTGCCCAAAGCTGCACAGTCAGGATCAGAGCTCATGCGCCCCTGGCTGGGATCCTGAGTAGGGTGCATAGATGCACCCCATCATCACTTTCCTCCACACCTCCAGGTGGGGGAATCAGATTCAGAAGAGGCCGAAGGCAGCCTCAAGAAGAGACAGAAAAGGGCTGAGAGAAGCAAACCAAGATGACGTGGATTGTGGAGCCATCAGTGGGAAGAGAATGGTCAAGTTCCATCTTCTTTGCCCAGTACACAGTAGGTGCCCAATAGATGTTTACTGATGGACTGAATAAAAAAAGGACTGAATGAAGCCATCAGTGGTGAGCAGAGAGGTGCGTGATGAGCTGTGGGCTCAATTGCCCCCGTTCCATTGTCAATCCTTCAAAAAGTGTTTGATGCCTTTTTTTTTTTTTTTTAAATTAATTATTTATTTATTAATTATGGCTGTGTTGGGTCTTCGTTTACTGTGCGAGGGCTTTCTCTAGCTGTGGCAAGTGGGGACCACTCTTCATCGCGGTGCACGGGCCTCTCACTATCGCGGCCTCTCCCGTGGCGGAGCACAGGCTCCAGACGCGCAGGCTCAGTAATTGTGGCTCACGGGCCCAGTTGCTCCGCGGCATGTGGGATCTTCCCAGACCAGGGCTCGAACCCGTGTCCCCTGCATTGGCAGGCAGATTCTCAACCACTGCGCCACCAGGGAAGCCCCTGATGCCTAAAAAGCATCCGCTGCTCAGGTCTAAACATCCTTTGAAGACGCAGCTCAAATGCCACCGTGTCCAGGAAACTTTAGCTGGCTCCTCCAGATGTGCCAACCTCAGGGCTAAGAGGGCTACTACATCTAAAATTTAAGGTTTATTTAAAACAATGTTTAAGGTCTATCTTCCCTTCCAGGCTACATCCAGTGGCCAGGCCAGAGCCTGGATTATCACTCCAAAGAGGCAGCAAGTTAGCCCCATTTTACAGATAAGGAAGCTGAAGCTCAGGTCACACAGCTAGCGGGTCTTCATTAATATTTGTTGTATGAATGAATGAAGGGGCCCAAGTTCCTCCCAGAACTTGCCTCTGAATTCTGCGAGGAACCATCCCACCGTCTGCCCCAGAGATGTCCCGAGCCAGTCCTGGGGCTCTCCCTCCCTTCCTCTCCGGACCCCCCGGCCCCTGCCCAGTCACCTCAGAGCCCCACCTGTGGAATTCATAGTGCGCATTGCCGAGGTATTTGATCTTGGCGTCCCCACTGAAGTTGGGCAGCGTGACATCATGCAGTTTACTCTGCAGAGTCACCAGCTCCTCTTGGGCCACTGTGGATGGGAAAAAGCTGGGAGTCAGCCTAGTCAGCCTGCCTCCCTCCTTCTAAACCCTTCAGTGGCTCCCACCTGCCCTGGGGAAAGAGGTCTACTTCCTGATTAGCATTAATTGCAGTTGCAGGTTATTGAGCCCCTCTAGAGCACCAAGTAGCAAGAGAAACACACAGGAGCATCACTGCATTTCTGGTGGGGTAGTTATGTTCATGCCCATGTTAGGGATGAGGACACAATGTCTTTGTCAGTAGCTCCGAGAGGGAGGAGTGCTGTGTGCTTGGAGGGTGGCCCTCTTTCCTGCCCTTCATGGCATCTAGCCTGTGTAGAATAGACTGTAAGGATTTTAGGGCTAGGATTCTGGTGTTGGCACCTTTCTGGGTGGGTGACCTTGAGCAAGTTTTCAACCTCGGTGTTCTCCGTCGGTCAAATAGCAATGATAATAATACTTTCCTCATTGGGATGGCATGAGGGTTAAAAGAGATCATTGCAAAGCAAAAAGGGGCTGACAGGATAAAAAGCACCCTTGCTTATCCTTTTTGACCCACCTCCTAGAGAAATGGAAATAAAAACAAAAATAAAAAAATGGGACCTAATGAAACTTAAAAGCTTTTGCACAGCAAAGGAAACCATAAACAAGATGAAAAGACAACCCTCAGAATGGGAGAAAATATTTGCAAATGAAGCAATGGACAAAGGATTAATCTCTGAAATATACAAGCATCTCATGCAGCTCAATATCAAAAAAACAAACAAACCAGTCCAAAAATGGGCAGAAGACCTAAACAGACAGTTCTCCAAAGCAGATATACAGATTTTCAACAAACACATGAAAGGATGCTCAACATCACTAATCATTAGAGAAATGCAAATCAAAATTACAATGAGGTATCACCTCACACTGGTCAGAATGGCCATCATCAAAAAATCTACAAACAATAAATGCTGGAGAGGGTGTGGAGAAAAGGGAACACTCCTGCACTGTTGGTGGGAATGTAAATTGATACAGCCACTATAGAGAACAGTATGGAGGTTCCTTAAAAAACTAAAAATAGAACTACCATATGACCTAGCAATCCCACTGCTGGGCATATACCCTGAGAAAACCATAATTCAAAAAGAGTCATGTACCACAATGTTCATTGCAGCTCTATTTACAATAGCCAGGACATGGAAGCAACCTAAATGTCCATCGACAGATGAATGGATAAAGATGTGGCACATATATACTCTGAAATATTACTCAGCCATAAAAAGAAACGAAATTGAGTTATTTGTAGTGAGGTGGATGGACCTAGAGTCTGTCACACAGAGTGAAGTAAGTCAGAAAGAGAAAAACAAATAACACACATATGTGGAATCTAAACAAATGGTGCAGATGAACCCAGCTGCAGGGCAGGAATAAAGACACAGACATAGAGAACGGACTTGAGGACACAGGGGGCGAAGGGGAAGCTCTGACGAAGTGCGAGAGTAGCACTGACATATATACACTACCAAATGTAAAATGGATGGCTAGTGGGAAGCTGCTTCATAGCACAGGGAGATCAGCTCCGTGCTTTGTGACGACCTAGAGGGGTGGGATAGGGAGGCTGGGAGGGAGGGAGACACAAGAGAGAGGGGATGTGGGGATATATGTATGTGTATAGCTGATTCACTTTGTTATACAGCAGAAATTAACACAGCAATGTAAAGCAACTATACTCCAGTAAAGATGTTAAAAAATTAATTAATTAAATTAAATTTATTTCAAAAAGCACCCTTGCTTGGTGCCTGACACATCAGGTACTCAGTAAATGCAGGGTTTATGTCATTAAAAATATGGAAAGGGGCTTCCCCTGGTGGCGCAGCAGTTGAGAGTCTGCCTGCCAATGCAGGGGACGCGGGTTCGTGCCCCGGTCCGGGAAGATCCCACATGCCACGGAGCGGCTGGGCCCGTGAGCCATGGCCACTGAACCTGCGCGTCTGGAGCCTGTGCTCCGCAACGGGAGAGGCCACAACAGTGAGAGGCCCACGTACCGCAAAAAAAAAAAAAAAAAAAAAAAAAAAAATATATATATATATATATATAGTAAGGACCAAAATGTCCAACTCTGGAGGACTGGTTACATTTACACAGTGGAAAGGAGCAAGAGGCAAATTTTGCCTGATCTAGCGTTTCAATATAAACAGCATTCGGTAGGACCTTCTGTTTATCTGAGGTATGAGAGACCCAGGATTCTGCCCTCAGGGAGGGTGTGTATACACAGATGACCAGGGGTCTCCCTGACTCCGCCTCATACCACTTTGCAGTCCTCCCTCCAGCAAATGCATGAGCCGGTCTCTCTGCCAAAATGCTATCTCTTGTCCGTAGTTAACGTATCTTTTCTACCTCACCTCCTCCAAGAACCCTTCCTTGATTTCCCTCTCTCTGTCCCCAGCCAATCTGGGCTCCCAACAGCTCTACCTGAGGGAATATTATTACCCCAGTGAACAGCTAAGGCAATTGAGCCTCCATAAAAGTGAGGAGCAGCCCTCCATCAAGTGCTAAGGGGAGCGGTATATAAATACCCTAGATCCCTTGCCCCTTGGACAGGTTATTTCAGAGGCTTTGTTTTAGCATCTTTTTTTTTTTTTTTTTTTGCGGTACGCGGGCCTCTCACTGCTGTGGCCTCTCCCGCCGCGGAGCACAGGCTCCAGACGCGCAGGCCCAGCGGCCATGGCTCACGGGCCCAGCCGCCCCGCGGCATGTGGGATCCTCCTGGACCGGGGCACGAACCCGCGTCCCCTACATCGGCAGGCGGACTCTCAACCACTGCGCCACCAGGGAAGCCCTGTTTTAGCATCTTTTAAAAAAAATGCTACAAATGAATCTATATACAAAACAGAAACAAACTCACAGACATAGAAAACAGCATGGTTATGAAATGTGTGGGGGAGGGACAAATTAGGAGTATGGGACTAACAGATACAAACTGCTGCACATAACATAGATACACAAGGATTTACTGTAGAGCACAGGGAACTCTATTCAGTATCTTGTAATGACCTATAATGGAATATAATCTGCAAAAAAAAAAAAAGCCTGAATCAGTTTGCTGTATACCTGAAACTAACACAATATTGTAAATCAACTATATTCCAATTCTTTAAAACTGAGGTATAACATCCGTAGAGGTGTAACCTAAAGGGCACTAATCTTAAAGGTATTGCCAGGTAATTTTTACATGTTTATGCACCCATGTAGCCACCGCCCAGAGCAAGATGCAGGGCATTCCCGGCACCCCTGTAGGCTCCCTGTGCCCCTTCCGGGTGGTAACCACCATTCTGACATCAATTTTTAAAATTTATTTATTTATTGGCTGCGTTGGGTCTTCGTTGATGCACTTGGGCTTTCTCTAGTTGCCGCGAGCGGGGGCTACTCTTCGTTTCAGTAAGCGGGCTTCTCATTGCAGTGGCTTCTCTTGCTGCGGAACACGGGCTCTAGGCATGCGGGCTTCAGTAGTTGTGGCGTGTGGGCTCAGTAGTTGTGGCTCGCCGGCTCTGGAGCGCAGGCTCAGTAGTTGTGGCACACAGGCTTAGTTGCTCCGCAGCATGTGGGATCTTCCTGGACCAGGGCTCGAACCCGTGTCCCTGCATTGGCAGGCGGATTCTTAACCACTGCTCCCCCAGGGAAGTCCCTAGTTTTGTTTTTTTTAAAAATATATATATATTTTTTGTTTGTTTATTTTTTGGCTGTGCTGCACAGCATGTGGGATCTTAGTTCCCCGACCAGGGATCGAACCTGTGCTCCCTGCACTGGAAGTGCAGAGTCTTAACCACTGGACCGCCAGGGAAGTCCCTGACATCTAGTTTTAAGGCATATGTTTTCAAACTCGAGCAAAAATTTTCCAGCGGAACTGTTCCCATCACTGAGGCGGTAGCTGGTTTAAGGATACGCCTCTCCTGGCCACCTTGCCTTTCTCATCTCACATCACTACTCTCTTACAGTGTTTCCCGGAATCATCTCCCAAATCAACTACACGCACCCAAATATTTATCTCTGTTGGCTAGTGGGGAACCCAGCTAAGACAAGTAACGTGCCCAAGTGGCCCAGGGGTTGGGCGATGAGGCCAGAACCCGAGCCAGGTTTGCCTGGCCGGGAAGGCTGCACCACCCCAAGGGAGAGAGTCCCCTCTGTGTCCCCTGCCGTACCCAGCACCGCCTGGGGCCAAGCGGGTCAGCCAAGTCCAGCCAACAACCACAGCTCCTTACCATACTCCAAGCCCTTGTCGGTGATCCTGGCGACCAGGCCAGGGTTGGCACCCAGGGCCCCAGGGGTGGATGTGAGCAGTATTCCCAGCAGGAGGGAGGACAGGGCCCCAGCCGAGGTCCCCATCCTGGGCTCCCAGAGGGCTGGGCCAGGTCTGTCGCAGCCTCAGGCTGGGCTCAGCTCTCTTAAGTAACTGAGGCCAGAGCCCTGGGGCAGCTCCTGAGTGGGGCGGGTTCCTGGAATCAGGAAGGGGAGGCCTAGTGACTGGAACCTGCTTGCGACACTGTTGGGGTCATGGGTCATACTTAAAAGCCTGTTGTCGCCGCCCCGAGTGAGAGGATGGGTTGGCCTGGGCCCAGGTGACACTGTTTGTCCCCTCTTCCCACAAAAAGACCCCACGTTCATTTCCAGGAAGGCCCGGTTTTATAGAGGCTCAGAGGGGCCAGGTCACCGGCTCAAGCTCACACACCCGGCAGGTGGCAGAGCTGGGAGTCCAAGCCAGCTGAGTTATATACTCACCTGTTTATGTGAAAAAGAAATCTCCGCCCCACACCCTTGCTTCCCATCCCCTATGGGAAAACAGGCTTCTCAAGCCTTGCTAGTGGTAAAATCTTCTGGAAGGCAACTTGGCAAATCCTTAAACACCTGCATGCCCAGTGACCCAGTAATTCTACTGCTGGAACTTGACTCTAAGTACATAGTTAAGTCAGTGTGGAAATATGTCACAGCAGTAAGATGCCCTTTGCTGCTCCGTGTGACATCGGCAAGGTCAGAGTGGGACCCTAAGGCGTTCAACAAAAGCGCACTGGGTATACCAACTCTCATACATTTAAAGCGAGGCTGCAGAAATAAACGTATTTCTTGATACTTCAGAAAGATGCTTATGAGGCGCCCACTGCCAATGGCATCATAGGGTGAGGTTCTATTTCTTTGTTCTATTCTCACGTTTGCCAATCTGGAAAATTCTTAGCAAGGAGTTACGAGGGATTGTTTCTGGTTGGATGGGCAGGATTATGGGTGTTTTGAAAATCTTTTTGTTTGCTGGTATTTCAATTTTTATTTTCTTGGGATATATTGTATTTGCAGTAAGTAGAGAAAATAAAATTTTATTTTGGGAAACAAAATTTATAGTAGGGATTGTGCTTAATTTGTAGGGATCTCTCCCCTCCCAAGGACTCCCTATATACGTGAGTTTTGTTTTGCCCCCACCTCCAGGAAGCCTTCCCCGATCACCTCAATATTTCCCTGGATGAGAGGAAGGTCCTCCTCTGAGATCCCAGAAACCTTTGCGCTTTCTCCATCATAGCATTAACCACTCTGCTTTTCTGTAATTGTGGTACTTTAAAAATATGTCCACAAAGTCTTTGATGCTCTTTCCATCAAAAGGTGGGGTCTCTGTGTCTTCATCTTGAAATTGGGTGGGTCTTTGGACTGCCTCAATACACTGACTGTGGCAGGAGTGACAGGGTTTCTTCCCAGTGGGTCATAAAAGGCACTGGATTTGGGGTTGGGATCAGAACTTCCCACGCTGAGCACAGGGAAGCCCACACTGGGGCCTCTCTGCTCCTCTGTGTCCTATTGTTTCTGTCCATCAGGCTGAGGTTTTTGGGCTCCTGTGTCCCACCCCCCAATCCCCCTGCAAGAGGCCTGAGTGCTGCTGAGGGCAGGGCTGAGCCTTGTGAATCCTATGATCCTTCCAGCTTCGGGTGGGAACTGGCAGGAAAGCAGCATTTATTGAGCGCCTACTATGTGCGGGCCACCATGCTGGTTATGCCACACACCCCCTCTCGGCCCTGCAGCAGCCCATTATGGTGAGTATTGAAGTCTTGTTTTGAGCTGAAAAAACAGGCTCAGAGGAGTGAAGTGATTAAGCCATAGTCACCCAGCAGGGCTTTGAACCCGGATCAGTGGGATGCCATTCCAAAGCGATGGTCAGAGAAGGCTTCTCTGAGGTGACATGCTGAGCTGGGACCCTAAGGATGAGGACGATGTGGCCTTTGGAAGAGCCATTCCAGGCCAGCAAAGAACAAGGACAAAAGCCTGGCAGCAGTGTGCCTGGGGGCATCTGCTCCCTGGACTCTGCCTGCGGAGGTAGGGAGGGGCGCTGGGCTGGGAGCCGGGAAACCAAGGTTCCGATCTGGCTTCTGCCTGGCCATGGGGCCCTCAGCAAACCTTGTCTCCTCCTGTGCCCAAGTTTCCCTCTGTAAAATGAGGGGGACAGAGCAGGTGACTCCCATGGGCCCTTCCAGCTTGGAGACGAGGGAGGACATTCTAGAGAGTGAGGACCTCATGGGGACACAGATATCACTCTTCCTCTGGCAGAGGTCTGAGAATGTCCAGGCTGGGGGCTGTTTGCAGGGGCGGGAGTTGCCATAGCAGTGAACTTTGGACCTTAGAACTCCCCGGCTGGCCAGAGTGCCCCATGGGCCCAGGCCCAGCCTCCACCACCACAGGTGCCCACCCCCAGGTCAAGGTCCCTGCTGGTGACCCAGGACCCAGCAGAGGCCCCTGGGAGCAGCATGAATCCAACACTGTCAGAACCCCTGGACTTTTCTCCTACCAGTCTGTCCATCCACCTCCACGAAAGCCAAAGCCACCATCAAGTCCTACAGCAGAGAAAACGCTCTCCCTTTTAACAGGAACGGTGTTCAGTGTGTTCTGATTACAAAAGCCTCGAAAAGAATTTGGAAACCACAGTGCCTGGAATACTGAGCAGCACATAGTAGATAATTGAGTGAATGAACGTAAATGGGAAAAGTGAAAGGTTAAGGGCATGGATGCTGGGACCAGGTGGCCTGGCTTTGAATCCTGGCTCACCCACTGGGTGACCTTGGGCACGCTGCCTCAGTTTTCTCATCTGTAGTTGGGCTCAGCCAAAGGCCAGCACGGCAGGAGGTCGGAGGTTAGGAAGAGAGCAGGGTCAGGCCCTTCTCCCTGCTTCCTCCTTGCTTTGGGTTTTAAGTCTGGCCATGGTTGCATCACTCTTGACACTCCTCTCACCCTCGGCTCCAGCCTCCCCATCTCCCCCCCAGGCTGGGACTCCCCTACTGCTTTCTTTGCTGCTTCAAGCCTAGGGAGGCTAGTTCCTGGGGGCCTCCCATCCTTCACAGGTTTCCTTAAGCCTGTCCCCCAGCTCTGTAAATAGCCCCTTCATTCGAATTCCGAGAACCATCTGAGCTGGATTCTGATTTCCTGCCTAGACCCTGATGGACACAGTTGGTACACTGAGTATTTCTTCTGTTATTGACCTTTTGTAGCAAATGCCTCCCTCTCGTGGAGAGCTCTGAATTCTTTTCCAAAGTCTGAACAGGTCTTGTGCGGGAACAGTAGCCTGTGAGACAGAACTAAAAGTACAGAGCAACCCTCACGCTGCCACCAAGGATGTCTCTGGGGGCCATCTTCCATGGGGAGGCGAGATCCTCTTGGGTCTTGTAGGTCACACGTGGTTTTGCAGAGGAGAGAGCCGAGAGCGTCCAAGAGAAGGAAGCAGGGTGTGTCGAAACACAGAGCCAGAACATGTGACGCACTGGCAGCAAGGAAGCCTGGGTCCCTGTCTAGGCTCTGCTCCTGATGTGCTGTGTGACACGGGGTAAACCATGCCCCTCTCTGATCCTCACTTTGCCTCCAAATGCAGATGAAGGTGTTGGACTAGGACAGTGTTCCTCGGATCCCAGGGATCTCATTTATTTATTTTATTTTAAAATTTATTTTCATTGACATATAATTGACAGGTAAGTTTAAGCTGTACAACGTGTTGACTTGATGTATTTATATATTGTAGTACGATCACCACTGTAGCGTTAGCTGACACCTCTATCACAGCACACAATTATCATTTCTTTTTTGTGGTGGGAATAAGTAAGATCTAGTTTCTTAGCAACTTTGAAGTTTATGATACAGTATTGTTGTCTGTAATCACGATGCTGTGCATTAGCCCTACAGGACTTATTTATCTACTAGTTCCAAGTTTGGACCCTTAAATATCATCTCCCCAGTTCCCCCCTGCCCCAGGCTCCCAGTAATCACCATTCTACTCTCATTTTTACGAGCTCAGCTCTTTTAGATTCCACATATAAATGATATCATACAATATTTATCTTTTTTTTTGGTTAGCATAATGCCCTCAAGGGCCATGTCGTTGCAAATGACAGGATTCCCTCCTTTTTCATGGCTGAATAATAGTCCATTGCATATAGATATACAAATTCCAGATGTGGAGATAAGGGAATGCTTGTAGACTGTTGGTGGGAATGTAAATTGGTACAGCCACTAGGGAAAGAGTATGGAAGTCCCTCAAAAGATTAAAAATAGAACTGCTGTATGATCCAGCAATTCCACTTCTGGATATATATGCAAAGGAAATGAAAACAGGACGTTGAAGAGATATCTGCACCCCAGTGTTTATTGCAGCATTATTCACAGTAGCCAAGACATGGAAACAACCCAAGAGTCCGTCAACGGATGAATGGATAAGGAAGTTGTAGTATGTATATATACACCAGGGATCTTGTTAAATACAAATTCTGATTCATCACGTTCCTTTGGTAGCTGAGACTCTGCTTGTCTAACAAGCTCCAGGTGGTGCCAATCCTGGACTGTACTTTGAGAACAATGGACTAAGTGGGCTCCAAGTTCCCTCCAAGCTCAGTGATTTTATACCTCTGTTCACTCTTATTTTCGGCGCAGTTTTCTATGATGGTGCCTGCACTCCTGAGCACATCGGCTCTAGTTGAAGAGAAGGATGTCGTGAAGACCTGCCTTTTTGGAGCTCTGTAGGCACTTTGGAGTTTGATGTCTATGGCTGCCCCCTCTCTCAACCCAGTCACCTGCAGATCTGTGATGTGTGTGCATGAACACACACACACACACACACACACACACACACACATGCATGAGCCCTGAGGCATGTGGATTTACAGAAAAAAAAAATAGTACTGTCAGTGCCGATCCAATGTGGTTTGAGACTGTGTCACCTACTTGGGATGCCAGGAGATGTCACCTACTGAAGCAGGGCTGGCCATGAGGACACACAGCCTCTCACCCCGGGGAAACTCTAAGGAACTTGAAAGCCCTCCCATGTCTCCCTCCACCCCTTCTCCGCCTCTGCAATTGGCAGCATCTAAAATCCGAGCCATAGCCTCATTTCACCAGGTCTTAATAGCTTTTGGGACCCTAAGGAGCTTCTGTTAAAATGAAAATGTCTCAAAAAAAAAAAAAAAAGAAAATGTCTCAGTCAGCAAGAAAAGATTCTTTAATAGTTGCCAGAGTTCACTTTATTGGATTCCTTTCCTGGAAGTCCAGAGGGCCCTTCCTTTTACAGAAGGGGAGGCTGAGACCGAGGGAGGGAAGACCAGCCACACAGTGAATCCATCACTGAACCCAGATTTCTAGCCAGGCAGTGATTCTGATTCTTGGGTTCAGGCCCATCCAGGCAGGCAGCCCTGGATCATACTTTGAAAATCATGACAAAGTGGTTTTGGATTCAAGTCCTAGATCATTTAAAAACTAAATATTTATAGAGTGTCACCCGTACAGCAGGCATTGGGCAGAGAACCGTGGCAAAGCCAGATATAGTCCTTACAGTAGAGTGAGGGTCAGTGGGTTTATTAACATTTAGTGCCAACTTTGATTACTGCTCGTCAGACACTGTACCACAGATTTCACGTAGATTTGATTCTCATAACCACGCTTTGAGATGGGTATTATTATGATCCTAATTTTACAGATGAGAAGATTGAAGGCCAGAGGCTTAATTGCTCGAGGTCACACAGCTGGTAAACAGCAGAGCAGGGATTTGAATCCACGGTGTCTGGGACCACAGCTTCTGCTTTTAACCACCATGGCATGAGCTCATCAATGGTACCACTCATTCCTCACAACCACCTCACGCCACAGGGGAGGGTAAGGTTTTACCTCTACTTTTCAGAGGAGGAAATAGAGGATTAGAGAGGTTAAGTGCCAAAGGGATTGGGTTGACACCTCTTCTTCTCCCCCCCTGTAGGGTACCCCTCCTTCATATTTACGTCAGCACTGCCAAAAGGAGCCCCAAGTGGGCAATGCTTAACCAGAAGTGAAGCTGCTCTGATAATGAGCTTTTAGGCAGTCCACAGTGGACAGCTCAATTCTTTTTTTTTTTTAAACACCTTTATCAACATATTTCACATACCATAACAGCCACCCACTTCAAGTGTACAGGTCAATGGGTTTTAGTATAGGGTTGGCCAAAAAATTCGCTCGGGTTTTTAACGGAAAGAGCCCAACGAACTTTTTGGCCAGCCCTATATATTCACGGGGCTGTGCAACTCTCACCGTAATCGAATTTTAGAAGATTTTCTGCACCCCCACCACCCCGCAAAGAAACCCTGTACCCATTAGCCATCATTTGGAGTGAGCAGTGCCTAGCCTGAAGGGAGAAGCCGCTCTAACAGTGGTTTTGTAGGCAGCGTGGCAGATAATTTGGAGTGTGTTGCGGGGATGCCCCTCACATCTGACCTCCAAACAACTGCCTATTTCTCAGCCACTAGTAAGAGGTCTCCAGGGCACACTGTGTTCCACTCACTAGTCTTTTTTTTTTTTTTTTCCGTTGCTGTGCATGGGTTTTCTCTAGTTGCAGCGAGTGGGGGCTACTCTTTGTTGTGGTGCGCAGGCTTTTCATTGCGGTGGCTTCTCTTTGTTGTGGAACACAGGCTCGAGGCACGTGGGATGCAGTAGTTGTGGCGCACGGGCCCAGCCGCTCCGCGGCTTGTGGGATCTTCCCGGACCTGGGCTCGAACCCGTGTCCCCTATATTGGCAGGTGGATTCTTAACCACTGAGCCACCAGGGAAGTCCCACTCACAGGTCTTTAGATCCAAGAAATAATTGTACTTTTTTCTATAGAAAGTGGGGCACGGGCTGCCTGAATGTTTTGGAAAGTAGAGGGTAGGCGTGGGAAGGGGCTGACCATCTCCAAAGAGAATGCTGGGAGACGAAGTGAGGGTGGGAAAAGGCAGGGTTATGTCCCCTTACTTATCTGTTATGCTCCCACCCCAGCCAGAGGGATCTTTAAAAAATGAGAATTAGATTGTGTCCTTCTCCTGCTCAAAACTCTCCAATGGCTTCCCTTATCTTTTGGAACAAAATCCAGAGTCCTTAACAGTCCTCAAGGCCTTCCAGCCTCATCCAATGCTGTGCTCCATTCGCCCTCTTCCAGCCTAACAAGCTGATTCTCTCTGTTCCTATTCAGTGCCTCCATTAGTCTTTGGCCAACAGAAAAAGTGCACCCTCTTGGAGGACAAATTAGAGAAAGGGTTTTGTTCCCTCAGCCTGGTGCCTTTTTTTTTTTTTTTGCGGTACGCGGGCCTCTCACTGTCGTGGCCTCTCCCGTTGCAGAGCACAGGCCCCGGACGTGCAGGCTCAGCGGCCATGGCTCACGGGCCCAGCCGCTCCGTGGCATGTGGGATCTTCCCGGACCGGGGCACGAACCCGTGTCCCCTGCATTGGCAGGCGGACTCTCAACCACTGCGCCACCAGGGAAGCCCCAGCCTGGTGCCTTTTTACAGTGCACCGCCTAGGCAACTGAAACCAGTAGTCCTGCCTTCAATATGCCAAGCCCCAAACAGGCAAGATTTGGACATCTGGGAGGAGTGGAAAGAGCATGGGCTCTGATGACATAAAAGTCAGGAATCCCAGCTCAGCCACTTACCAGATGTGTAATCCAGGGAGTGACTCAATCTACAAGGACTGAACAAATCTCACCCTGGGGGATGGAAAGTTCTGTGAGGATTAAATGAAATCATTAGGGTGCTGTGCTTGATCAACGTCCCTCCCTTCCCCTGTGTTGCCCCAGAGTCTCTACCTCCATTTAACAGAGAATCAATGATGTTAGCAGAAGCATGTACATTTTTCTTTTAAAATTAAAAAATGTCTTTTATCTGCTTTTCCTCACTGCAGTGTTTCTCTCCATTTTTACTAGCACCAGCCTGGATGAATTCTGAAGGACAACAGACTCCTAATTTGTGCCCACCCTCTTCCACTCTTGCCCCTCTAATGCTTTCAGAAGTCACACACAAAAAAACATATTTAAAACGAAATCTGGTCATGTCATCCATACACCACTGCCTGCTTCAAACTCTTCTTCATTTTTCTGGTCTCAGACCAAATGTCAACATCTAAGGAGGCTTTCCAGGAATGTTCCACCAGTTTCAAGTACAGTGCTATTAGGCTCCAGCTAATGGCCTGAGATAGCCACACCTGATGTTCCATGATAGGAAATGGCCCAAAGTCCCCAGGGAAACTCACCAAGAGTCCAACAACAGTCTGCGCTGGTGATCGGGCTTCCATACCAGCCTGGAGAGTCATGGGGAAGTGTTAACTGCAGCTGAGAATGTGACTGACTAAAAACTCCAAAGGTCTCTGTCCCCTGACTCAGTGTTCTGCTTTGGGCCCAATGGCTGGGCAGGAAAGCATGGACTAAGAGAGCCATCAAGGTGGAGCCCAAGTGTGGGGCAGAGAAAACGGGCTGTGCAGGATAAGCGCCCGACAGCGACCCCGCGTGGTAGTGACAGGAGCAACAGCCGCGGTAGATGACTGCACAGGAAGACAATGGGCGGTGCGGAATCACTGTTCAACAGCGACACCATGTGGCAGTAGCAGGAACAACAGCCCAATGGACAGAGCCACTCTACAGACCTCTGCCTGACATTAGGAAGCAAGACCCACTCCCTTTGGACTAAGTAAACCCCAATTATTCTTGGGGATTGTTGAATGAGGGATGCCCTCAAAAAGGGACAGTGGGAGTTTCTGCTAAGGAAAGCATGTGGGGGGCTCAAGAAATGAATTAGAGAACTAAAAAGAGGTGATTGTATCTTGGCCACACTGCGTACAGCCAATGAACGAATGAATGGACATAAAACAAGAAGAAACCATACCATCACACAGAATTCCACAGAAAAAACAGGGTTTTTGTTATTTTTCTTTTTTAATGTTGTGTGAAGCACAAAGAGAAATATTGTGATTACAATTGAAATGCAATCCCTGGAGGAAATGTCCATGCAGCCTTAGCCCTTGAAAGAAATTCATAATCCCTAAAATACACACCACACACTTTCCCAAGAAACAAGGTTCCCATGTTTAGATCATTTCTGAACCTGAGTTCAGAGACGTTTGCAAGAGTCTCCGAGTCAAGAGCTAGAGAGGGAAGCCTGGAGGGAGGCAGCCCGTGCCCCATGGGGCCTGTCGGGGTTAGGGTGCTGACAGCCCCTCACCTCCCGATGTGATTGACAGCCCCCAGCACCCATGGGGACTTCAGCTGTAGCGGACATCTGCACCGAACAGGAGGAAATCCTGGGGGAGAGATGAGAAGGCTGTCATCAGCCAGAAGTGTACCCCTCATCTGTGAATATGGGGATGCTGGGTTTTTAGAAGGAAACTCTGGGAGCCTGTCTGTCGGGAAGGAGAGAGTGGTGCCTGTCTGCTGACAGAAAGGCAGGAGTGAGTGGGGCGGGGGGCACCTGGCATCCCACCCCTGGGGTCTGCACATCAGTGGCTGCCAAGGCCCGTGAATCTGTCAGCAGCTTCTCTGCCAACTGTTTTCTTCTCAGACGTTGAGACCCCTGGGCTGCTGGGAAGGCCTTCACTTGTCATCCCTGCCTCTTGGCAGCTCCAGGGAGCCCTCCTTGCAATCACAGTTGCAAAACCACTTCTCTTTTGCTCCTTCCTGCTCTTCACTCAGAATTTTCAGAAATGAAGGAATTAAATTGTGCCTATGGGGTCATTTTTTAATTTTAAGGATGAACTTGGTAAAATGTAGGGAACATGGGGAATGTGTTTCCTCTGCTCGCTCAGCTATTTCTCTACTGTCTCTTAGCCCTGGTAGTTTTCCCATTAAGTTTAAAGAATCAGGGATTGATGGGATGGATGTGGGGGGTGAGGGAGAGGGAGGAAGCTGGGCGGAGGTTTCCCAGGAGGGCCACCAGGTCATCAGGAAGCCATGGACAGCGGTAAGGAATGTAAGAGTGGGTGATGGTTTCCTTGCAGAGTTATCAGCTTTGTTGGGACACAGTGGGTTTAAGGATGGAGGCACTGAGGAAACCAGCATATGTACACTTTGGGCACGTAGAAGAGACTGGAAGCACGGCCGGGTCACTGGGCGGCACAAAGGTGGCTGTTGAGCCTGAGTTGATGAAAGTGACCAGAGAAAGCAATAGCGGGGGAAGGGCGGAGGCTGGGGCAGGAACCCTGGAGAACTCCCACTGGTAGGGGAAGGAGGAACCAGCAAAGGAGACCAAACAGCCCAGTGAGAGGTGGCTGGAAAACCAGGAGAGGGAATCTTCAAAGCTAAGAGAAGAAAGCATTCCATGGATGGGGAAAATAGTGTCAGAGGCTGTCGGGGGGGTCAGGGTGAGGGAAAGGGAAGATGAGGCCTTTATACCCCAGGGCCTAGAAGGATGCTGGATGCAAAGGAAGGCACGTGACACCTACTTGTCAAGTATTTAAGTGCATCCGCCTTATAAAAGAGGCTTTGGGGCCACCACGTGAGTTCCATTTTTACCAAGGGGAGGGTGGGAGTGGTGCAGCCCATGGTTAAAAGCAGGGACCTGGCTTTGACTTTGGACTTCATGTAATGGCCGTGTGGCTTTTCTGAGTCTTAGCCTCTGTTCTCTGTTTAGTAACAGCGCCCACCCCCTGGGATTATTGAAAGGGTAGAAAGCGCTTGATCCAGAGCTGACATGGAGGAAGGTGGCTATTGTGATGGGAGATTTGGCGAAGGAGAGCTTGGGGACTCACCTGGTGAGGCTGAAGCACCAGGTTGAAGAGCTGGATGGAGGCGGGCAGCGGGAGAGGGAAGCCTTTCTGCAGCTTCTCTGCATTGGAGGTTAAGGTAGAGGTTAAGGTTAAGGTACTTCCTCTGTAGGGAAGAGGGAGGTAGAGGGAGCAGCAAGGATCTGAGACAGACAGCCCGGCTGGCCGGCAGCTCCCCTGGCCCGGCTCTGGGAAGAAACCTGTGAAGAGGCTGCCTGGAATCTCCCACTCTCTCCTCCACCGCGCTCTGAGCACCCAGGACTGGTGAATTCCCGCCCCCTCAGCCCCAAGACCACCCTCCTGAGGGTGCCGGCACTGCTGGTGCACACCCAGCCCGAGTGACAGCCGGAGCGGCTGCTTGCTGGGCTGTGGAGGGCCCCCCGGGGACATGTGATGGATATGCACGTGAAGCCCCTCCATGTTTAGGATGAAACTGGAAACGGGGTGTGGTCCAGCTCCCCCATCCCGCCACATTCTGCTGTGAAACTCTGGAGCATTCTAAACTCCAACCTGGTCCCTCAGGTCATTATGAAGCTGCATTTGTCAAGGTAGGAGGAGAAGCCAGAGACTATACATAATAATTTGTTGTCTTCATTTACAATTTCTAAGTGTTCTAGTTACACAGCATGGGGGCCGCTATTTGTGCCCGTGCCCCTGGCTCTGCAAAGGTCAGGGGTTTCACCAGTGAGTGAGCTGAGTGGAAGCGTTATCCCAGGTTCGCCCTTCTTCCTTGATCCTTCTCTCTCAGAGGTGGAAAAAGACCTAGAGCTCTGGCTTCAGGGCTGGGATCAAATCCCAGTTCCATCTCTCACCTTCTCTGTGACCTGGAACAATCACTTAACTTCTCTGATCTCCCATTTCCTCCTATGAAAACTGGTGCCTTTGCTATCCCCTGTCTCTAGGGGCTGTCTCAAAGGCTGGATGGGCACATAGGAGGAACTCAACCGTTTTTCCCATCCCTTTTCTGGGTCAGATGCCATTTGAGGCTCATTTGAGGGCACCACCTCCAGCTACCACAGCTGGGGCTGGGTATTGGGTGGTTTCAGGACCGAACCCCACCCCCACCCCGCCTCTTCCCCAGGACTGAAAATCAATCCTTTCTCCAAAACTCCTTACTGTTAATCTTGGGAATCATGACAGTGGGCACAACGTAGTTCATGATAGTCTGCAGCAATTCAACCTGGGGGTCACAAGGACGATGGGACACACATCAGGGCACTGTAGCATCAGCTGTCCTCCATCACCCTCCCTCCCACCCAGGGCAACCTCACAGCTGGGAAAACCGCTGAGAGATGGACACAGAGGTGACGCGAAAACTCTGCAGTTCGAACAAGGTCACCAAAGTGACCCCTTTTGCTTTAAAGGTTCCAGATACAAATCACATTCTAGACTGTAGGGGGCAAGGCTGAGGTAAGGAAGGTCGTCACAGAGTATTTAAATGTGAAAAACTTTGCATAAGAAAATGCACCCGCTCAGACACTGTGGGCTAGAGAGCAAACTAGTTCAAACTTTTGGAGGGCTAGTCGGCAATGTTCATCCAAAGCCTTAAAAATGTGTGTGCGTGGTGGGCCAGCAAACATGCCTCTAAGGCATTTATCCTAAGGAAATGAAGTAGTGCGATAGATAGAACCAAAACAATAAATTAACAGCAACCTACATGTCCAACAATTGGGGAATCATCTGGGGAACATGGTGGCACTTTGATACTAAGAGATACTATGCACCTATTAAAAATGATATTGTAGAAATATAATTATCAGCACAAATTTTTCGTGATATATTTTTGAGTAAGAAAAAGCAGGCTAATGTATAACTGATTCACTTTGCTGTACAGCAGAAACTAATACAGCATTGTAAATCAACTATTCTCCAATAAAAATGTAAAAATAAAGAAAAAGTAGGCTACAGAAACCATGTAATTCCATTCTGTTATTAAATATGCATAGAAAAAAGTCAGGAAGGATGTACTCCAAATTATTAATTAAGTGGTGAAAACAGGAATGGTTTTTATTTTTTGTTTGTTTGTTTTGCAAATCTGTAGGTTCTGACTCTTCTATAATGTATATGTTTTGCTTTTGCTATAATTTAAAAAATTCAAAAATAATGTAACACCCTCAAGATGATTGCCTGTAGTGGTGACATTTACACCTTGTAAATATGTACATTTTTGTTTCTAGAACAATTGAGTTTCCTTCCCCAGACTGTAGTTCCCTGGGCTCATCAAATGTGGTGCCTTTCTTCTCATGAATCTGGGAACTTTAAATTTTTATTTTCTGCGGAAGCAGAAGTTAGTTACCGACTGAGTCCAGTTGCCACCATGAGAGCCTTGGCACCAGTAAATCCATGAAAATACAATGAGGTTGCTTTGGGTCCTTCTGTCTGTTGTACTCTTATGAGATGGAAATGGCTGGCTGGATTTCCATTGGATTTGGAGGGGATGTTGGGACTGATTTCAGGGCTGGGTGGCTTATAAGGCACCCACTCAGCAGAAATCTTGGGGGGCATTTCAGAGATCTAAGGAAATGTTCTCCAGAGGTTTAGCAAGAGGCTCTCTGGAAGATTCGGGCCATGTGCAGTAGAGTGCTGTGGACAGAATTAGCGCACTGTGGTTTCTAATGGAAGCCACAAGAGCGATGCTCATTCAGGTCAGCTGTTGAAGTACACTTGACCTGCTATCTACACGGGCAACTCCCCACCAGTGCCAGAGGGTGGTGATGGGGGAGCAGCAGGGGTGAGTCTATTTGATGACAGTCTGTGATTCCGGGTAGTGGAATCATCTACTTGGGCTGGCAAGACACCTGTCATCTCCCTCCCACCTGTCCTACTCAATCTCTAAGTGACTCTGCCATTCATTCGCCCAGCTGCTCAAGCCAAACATCTAGGAGTCATTCTTCATTGCCTTTCCCCCCCCACCACACACATCAAATCTCTCACCAAGTTCTAATTCTACTTCCAAAGTGTGTCTCCAATCCACCATCTTTCTCCTTCTTCCTGGCCTAGACCCAGCCTCCATCATCTCTCACATGGGCAAATGCACCTGCCTCCCCAACGATCCACATGGTCTGACTCTCGTCCCCCGTAATCCATTCCCCCCATCCCAGCCAGAGGCATCTTTTATAAAGTATACATCAGATCATGTCACTCCATGCATGAAACGTTCACCAGCTTCTCGCTGCCATTTGAACACAACCTGTTCTAGTCCAGAAAGCTCAGGCGAGCCAGCCCCTGCCTGCCTCTCTACAGCCCCTACTTGCTTTTTCCAGCCACACTGCTTCTCTGCATTCCCCAAACATGCCAAGCTTGTTTCACAGAGCCTTTTCTCCTGCTATTCCCTCTGGCTGCAACAGATCTTCACCTTGCAGGCTCCTTCAGCCCAAATATCACCTCCCCAGAGAAGCTTTACCTGATCACACGGTCTAACCCTTAACCTCCCCCATCACTTTCTACCCCACCTCCACTTAGTTTTTCCTAGCATTGATCTTGACTGAAATGATCTTCTTCATTTCTTATTGTCTGTTTCTCTACTACAATGTAGGCTCTAGAAGAAGTCACTTCTTATCTAATTCATCAGCACATTCCCACACCTGGGGAACAGTGCCTGCCACATAGTAGGTACTCAATAAAGTAATTAACTCGTTTATTCAACAAACATCTGTTGAGCAGATTTTCTGTGCCTGACTGTGCACATTTAATCCCATTTAAAACTCACCACACTAACTCAGGTGGAAAGGATTATCCCTGATTTGTGGGGAAGATATGAAGTTCACAGAGGGGAAGGGACTTGCCCAAGGCCCACAATTAGTAAGCTTGGAGCAGCAATTCCAGCTCGGGTCTCTGTGCCCACAAAGCTCCCTGCATCATTACTTCACAGGCAAATTATATGCAAATGAACCAGTGGTCTGTTGAAATGATGCTATGAGCCCAGGTGCTCTCAGGACAGTTATCTCAAGATCAGAGGAAGGAAGGAGCCACCAATGGCCTCAGACTCACCGGGAAGGGGCCAATGTCCGAGTGCTTCAGTTCCAGGAGCAGCCTGTGAGAAGGGGAGGGGGAAGTGGAGACCACCATTAGCCTGACTCATATTAGAGTTCAGTTGCTGGGGAGAAGGGGCCCACTCTGGTAGATGCTGTCTGGTTTTCCCATCCTGTATCCATTCCCCCTTTCTATGGTGACAGCCCCCTGATTTTTCCTTTTGGACAGTCACCCATTCCCTACATTATTAATGCTGGGTTCTGGGGTGGGCTGGCCAAAGGGCAGAGTCTATCTCCCCTGCCACGGTGATTGCTTTAAGGATTGACCTCTAGCCCATGCTGGTCCAATGAGAGTTGGTCCTAGGACTTCTGCTGGAAATACTGGAAGTGAGGTATTCTCTTTTCTCCAGCAAAATTAGGGAGATGCTGGTAACAATTTTTGCCATCACTTGGTGACAGCCTGCTGGGAAATGAAGCCAGCATAAGGGATAGTAAAGCCAAGAGATCAAGAGAGTCAGAGTTGTAAGGATATCATTTGAGCACTTGGATCCACCCTTGCCTGAAACCCTTGGACTTTTCAATTATTTGAGCCAATAAACAATCCCATATTTGCAGACTTTATGGCATCTTAACAATGATCTAGGAAATAGGTAAATAAATGGCTATTTATTGAAGCCCTATCATTTGCTATGTTGGTTGCTTTATCCGATTGAATTCCTGTAATACCCAAGAGCCAAGGGCCATCACACTCCCATTTTACAGATGAGGTCCTTGACGCTCAGAGAAGTCAAGCAATCTGCCCAAGGTCACACAGCTAACATTCAGCCAAGTAGAATTTCAAACAGGTCTCCCTGATGTCAAAGCTTTTGTTGTCTCCAGTACCCTACAAAGTTTGAAAACTCTTGCCTGTGGACTCCCACCACCCCCATCCCTGCATATTTTAGAAAGTCTGTGTTCAGCCATCACCCAGCTCTATTTTCCCCGGCTCCTCTACTTGAGCGGCCCATGGGTGTTTCCAGGAAAATTAAATCCACATGTTTCTAAAGCAGTAACACTTGTCAAAATGATGCCAGGGGAAATAAGCAGCACGTAAACCTCAGGAGCCAAACTCAAGTTTAAGAAGGACAGCTCTGTGCCAGAGAGAAGGCAGAACTGGGGAGGAATGTGGGTCGACTCAATTTAAACAGTGTGAAAGCAATGAAGATGTAGACGCCAGGTTGGAATGCGGGGGTCACCGCATCGACTCTGTGCGTCTCCCTCACTCTTGACCTCTGTGTATCTGCTTGTCTCTCTCTCCTCTTTCCACCTTTTGTGTCTCTCTGTCTCTCCTGTTAATGTGTCTCTCCATCTGTCTGTCTGTCTTGCTCTCACTCTCTCTTTCTCTGCGTCTCTCCCTCCCTTCCCTTGTCTCTCTCTGTCTCTCTGTCTCTTTCTGACCCTCCCTCATTTCTGATTTTTTTTTCTTTTTCTGTGTGCCCCTCTGTCTTTCTCTTTTCCTCCTGCTTATTGTATCCCTCGAAGTACTCTAAGCACTGCAACACATATTAATGCCTCATTTCACCCTCAAAATGATGCTGTCGGCAAAGAACAATTATTGGGCTTATTTTACCAGCCAGGGAAACTGACTGAAGTTTGGAGAGTTCAGTGCTTGCCGAAGGTGAGCTGCGCTTCCAAGGCAACAGGCTCAACCTCAGAACCCACATCCCTAACCACAACCTCCTCTGCTGGGATTCCAACCCAGGCACGGATTCCAGAGTCTCCCAGCAGGAGTTGGCTGACGAAGTCCCAAGGAAGGGTGTGAAGAAGTTGAAGTGTTTTCCAAGTGCCAAGGAAGGCCAGGGACGTGGAGTGGCTGGGGGCTGGAGCAGAGTCATCAGCTGGCACTGCCCAGCCGTGAGTGGGCCTAGGATGGGGTGGGGGGTGACCTGGGCTGCAGGGCTTTCAGTGCTAAAACTGGGACACTGCAGACAAACCGAGATGGTTGGTCACCCTATACTGTGTGGTCTCAGGTCACTTCATCTCTGAGCATCAGTTTCACAGTCTGCAAAATGCGGATATGGTGCCCACCACGCGCTGTTTGAGGCTTAAATGTCATGGATGAATAGGAAAGCTTGGCACGTTGTAAGGTCATTGCTAGCCCACGGGCACCAAGAACAGATGGGCAGTCCCCTCCTCGCGTGCCCACAGGCCCACTTACTTGTCCAACTTGAGCTCTCCAACAAGCCTGTCTGACCTGGTACCAATATCCACAGAAACGTTCACGTACTGCAAAGAAACAATCCAGGAAGTGAAGGCCCCTGACCCAGGGGCTGCGGACTCCGCGAAGCCTCCAAGACCGGAAGGTAAGCTTCACAAAGGCTCGGCAGAGGATCCCACCTGCGGGACCCACGGAGGAGAGGACTCTTCCTTTTGCAAACCTTGTGCTTGTTGATGAGTCCTGGCCTGTCAACCAATTACCATTTTCTCCCCCTGATTCTGAGACCATTTCAGCGTTCCCAGCCCACTCCCGTGGACTGTGGGAGACACGCTGTGGGGCTGGAGTCCAGGCCAGCCCTATTCCCACAGACATTCATTCATTCATTCACACAACGAATGTTTACTGAGTCAGGAAACCAAGATTCCCAACCTCAGCTTTCCTGCCCACTGTCTGTGTGGCCTTGGGCAACCCCCTCAGAACCCACTGAATCTGCAAAGTGGGGAAAATGGGCCTCAGCCTGAGACTGGGCAGACCTGAGTACCTCCTGGTGGGGAGAATCTGGCCCTCGCCTTCAACTGCCAGAGTGGGTAGCACCAAATGTTTGCGGTGTGACAGAGCGATCAAATGAATGAATGCACAAGTCAATCATGGAGTAAATACTTGAATAAGTGAAGGATTAAACTCACAGAGGACAGAATAAAGATATGCATGGGTGAATAAATGATAAAGGAATGAATGAACAAGTATACAAATGAATGATCAATTGAACAAAGGTATAAGTAAATGAATAATGGAATAGATGAATGTATGTATGAACCAGCAAAGATATAGTATATTTCAAGATAGCAGTCAAATGAATAATTGAATGAATAAATGAATGAACAAATCCACAAATACATAATTGAATGACCAAAGATACAAGTGAATGAATTGGAAGTAGTACGCATATTTCAAGCCAACGACGGAACGAACAACGGAATGAATGAATGCCGGTAGGAGTCAGAAGCAGTAGGACAGTGGCTCCAGTCTCAGGCCCTGGAAACACACAGTCCAGGTTTGAGTCTGGGCAGGATTCACACTGGTCCCTCTGACTCTGAGGGCCATGCTCTTGGCCCTGTCCAGGGTTCCCCATCTGTTCTCACCCGGGAGCAGCTTACCATCTCAAGCAGGAAGAGGGGGGCCAAAGAGGAGTCTGGGAGGACAGCAACGGCCTGGGTATCCAGGGCAAAGGTGAGGTGAAGGCCGGTGGGGCACACGGCAATGTTCGGTGGGGAGGAGGCCCAGATGAGGAGTTGCATCTTCATGTCAGGGAACATCTTAGCCACCTGCAGCCCCCAGCAGGGACAACCAACAAAAGGGGCAATTTTATTAAAATGTTTCTAAATCCAATCTTGTCCTGGTCCTGCATAAACACCACCAATGTCTTCCCATTGCTTTTGGAATAAATAGTAAAGACTGCATAATTCAGCACTTGGTACCCTGCCAACATCACGCCCCATGCTTCTACCTCTCGCCCTTTAACTCCAGCCACAAGGGACTTCTCTTCCTCAAATATGACCTGCTCTCTTCCCATCTAAAACCCTTTGCACTCTCTGTTCCCTCTCCCTGAATGCTTGTCCTGTATTCTTCCCTAGCTTCGCTCTTTTCCTTCCTTCAAGTCTAGAGAGCAGTGGTGACTTCAAGGGGGAACAGAGGAGAGCTTTGGCAACACCCCCATCTCAGGTAGCATCCAATCCTCCCCCAGGTAAATTCACAGTCTGAGTAAAAAGAATGCTATTGTTATGCAAATGAAGCCTCAAGACAATTCCCCTGGCCCCCTACCAGTCACACCTCCTCTACACCAGTACCTCCTGTATAAAAATTTCTGGAAGTGCCACCACCGAAGAAGCCATTATGGACTGAAAGTTTGTGTCTCCCTGCCCCCCAACCATCCCCCGCAAATTCATATACTGAAGCCCTAACCCACAGTGTGGCTGTATTTGCAGGTGGGGCCCTAAGGAAGTAATTAAGATTAAATGAGGTCATCAGACTGGGGCCTGGTCCAACAGGATTACTGTCCTAATAAGAAGAGACACCAGAGCTTTCTTGCTCTTTCTCCATGTGCTCAGAGGAAAGGCCATCTGAGGACACAGCAAGAAGGCAGCCATCTACAAGCCAGGAAGAGAGCCCTCACCAAAAACTGAATCTGCTGGTACCTTGATCTTGGACTTCTTGGCCTCCAAAACTGTGAGAAATAAATTTCTGTTGTTTAAGCCAGCTGGTCTGTGGCATTTCCTTATGGCCGCCCAAGCAGACTGAAAGGCCTTCCCCCGCTGCCTTGTCTGAAGTGACCTCATCAACTTCAGCCAATTAGTGTTGGCTTCACTTATCACAGTCTGCATTTTCTTTTTTATTGTTTTGGGTTTCTAACAATAATTTTCTCTCTCCACTGGACTGGAGCTCCAGGAGGGCAGGGATATGGTCTGTTTTGCTAGATGCCCAGCACAGGGCCCCAGAAAGGTGGTGGGCACTCAATGAATATTTGTTGAATGGATGAGCCCTCAGCATCTACCCTCACACCTGATCACGTGGGTGCTTGGAGCCTTTCTCTGTACCGGGGATGGGCTGCACGAAGCTCTTTCCATACTCTCGGGCTGGGTTGCCTCTGGATCTGGAGAGGGGCGCTCTCGGCAGGCCGCTCAGCAGAGCCCTGTCCTACTCAGCCCCCCCAGGCCTCCTCACCGAGCTGACTAAAGGGGAGCAGATCCTTTCTCACCTGGGGTAGGAGGGTTCCAAAGGATTTTGTTGTCAGGAGGAACTTGGATTCCTTTGGTAACTGTAGTGAGAGAAGAAGAGAAAAGGATCTTGGAAGATTATGTTATAGATTGGGTGGCAAATTCCATGTGAGGGGTGAGAGGCTGAATATACAAACAGACCATGGCCAGTCCACATATGACAATAGAGTGCCGACCCAGAAGGGTCAGGGCATGATCAGTGACTGCCAGCTTCCCTATTTTTTGCATTGATAAAGTCAAATATGCTGTTCAAACCAATCCCATAGGCTGCCCGGCCCATGCGCACGTTAGGCCACCTCCAGCTTCCCCGCACCGACAATCTCCCTAAGAGCCTACCTGAAGCCCTCCCTTTTTTTCACTACAAAGTTTTCCTGCCCCCTGTCTGCCTTCGATTCTCTGCCAAACGCAAATGATAGAGGTTGACTCCCTTGCCCTGAAGAGTTCTCATTCGGGTGGCTGTTCTTTATTTCCACGGGGGACATGTGGGGGTCAGCATCCCTTTGGTGCCTCTACAGAGAGGGAGGATGTGGCATCTCTTCAGGGAGCAGCGTAGGAGGAACCCTGTGCGGGTGGTGACCAGGGTGGGATCAGGTTGCCCCTAGACTCTGGAGAAGACGGTCGTTTCCTCATTTTACAGATGGGTAAACTGAGGCCCAGAGCAGGACTCAGCTACAGATATACAATGAGGATGATGACGATAACGGTGATGTGATGATAAGGCTGGATTACAGACCAACACATGGTACGTACTCAGTCAACGTTGGCTGTTCCTGTTAGTACTCAGAGGACTTCCTCCATGCTGATAAACCCGTGCTGGGGCTGCACAAGCATTCATATCTCATTTAACCCTCATTACACCCTTTGGAGGAAACAGAGGAAACCGAGCTTCTGAGAGGCTGAATAACCACCTAAGGTCACCCAGCTGGAAAAGAGGGGAGCCGGGATTTGAACTCAGGTCTGGTTGACTCTAGAGTCCAGACCTTGATCTCCCCAACTGTGAACCAAGACTCAGATCCAGACCGTCTACTGCACTCTGAGCCCACCTGGCCTTACCGTGTCATCGCTGAGGGTGAAATTCAGGACTCCAGCCTCTTGATACACGAGCCCAGCCGTGTTGAAAAGATATTCGGAGATGCCCAGGTACACCATGCGGTTGTGGTCGTTGGGAAGGGTCAGCGCCGGCGGGGCAAAGGGAGGGGGCCCGCGGTGGGCCAGCCTGAAAAACTCCCCCTGGGGGTGGAGGCGGCAGAGTGAGCCTGGTCATCCTTCAGGAATTACAATTCGATGTCTCCATTCCAAGAAAAAATGAGCTAAGGATACCAATCACGTATTCACAGAGGAGAAAGCCATGGCCAGAAACTAACAATAGCATCTCCTCCTGGGGCTACGTTCTAAGTGCTTTTCCCACCAACACAGTGAGGTAGGTGAGATTATACTCATTTTACAGGAGAGGACACTCAGGGAGGTGAAGTGACTTGCCCAGGGTCACTCAGAAGGGTGAGTGGCAGAGTCAGGAACTGAACCTGGGCAGCCAGAGTCCGGCAAGCACACGCCCAACCACGCCGTTGGCTCTGCCTCAACCTCGCAAAGAAGCGCAGAAATTCTCCTAAGAGAACAAGGAGGTTCTGTTTGTTTGTTTTCATCTATCAAATTAGCAAAATTTTCAAGAGAGAGGTAAACTGTTTTAAGTGTGTGTGTATTTTAAGCTCATACTACCCAGTTTTTGGTGAAAGCATTCACATGCTGCTGGGGATTATATGTTTATGTTTCTGAAGAGCAATTTGGCAACACGTTGCAAAAACAGATCACTTATTTAGCTAAAGAAACAAGAATGTTGAGTTATAAAAAAGCAAATTGTAGATGGATACATATGTTAGAATGCCATTTATGTAAAATTTAAAGGCCTATAAAACATACTATATACACATTATTGACACACACAGGCAAGAAGGACACACAGGGACATCATCCGTGTGATTCCCTGGAGGGTAGAGGGTCCCCAAGGGGGCCTCAGCTATTTATTTCTACAATGTTTCATTTCAAAAAAATCAGAGGTGAGTATGACAAAATATGTAACATGTCTGAAATCTGGGTTGTGGGTACGTGAGAAGGTGCAATAGTCTCTGTACTTTGGGATCATTTCATTATTTACAATTAATGACTGTGACACTCATATTATAGAATAAATACCATATGCAACTCTTAAAAATATCAGGTGTAAAAAAAAGACAAAAAAAGAAAACATAAAAGACAAAAATTAAAAAAACAGGTGGACTTATGTACCAAAGAGGAACCGGCTCTAATGTATATCATTAGGTGAGAAAAGCAAGTGAAGAACAGTGTGTATTCCTACGTGCAAACAGATTCTCAGCAAAACTAGATGTGCTTTCACATACATGTATGTGAATGCTTAGGACCAGGGGACCGGAGGGCTAATACCCTCCACGGCTGACAGCCATTACCTCTGGGCAGGAGCCCCAAGTGGGGATAGGGGGCAATAAACAGGACATTCTCATTTGCTAGGGATAAATAGGAATTGTTTTAATCTTTTATTCCATCGTATCACTTAGATTTTTTAAAAAACTATACTACTTGGTCCAGCAATTTCACTTCTAGGAAATAGTCAAAGATGGGCAGAGATCCAGCTATAAGGATATTCGAGGCAGCTCTGGTTAAACTTGTGGGAGAAATGGAGAGAGCACAGACACCCCAGGAGGGGGCACTGTCCACGTACCTTACCACAAGCTGTCCACTGAGAGACCCAAGAGCCAGTAAAAGGGCTACGGGAGGACATTTCATTGATAGATGTTCACATTATACTGTTCTGGTTTTCAAAGTTGTAAAACAGAATGTAAAATATGACGTATACATGCATGTGCGTGTATGTACTTCTACGTCTATATATGTGGTTTTTATGTGTATTTGTTTCTGCCTCTGTTACGCATGTCTGTGTGTGTGTGTGTGTGTGTGTGTGTGTGTGTGTGTGTGTGTGTGATTTCTTGTGTCTCAGCAGAGACAAGGATTGGAGGGTTGGGAGACTGTAACTTGTGTGTCAACAGGGCATATCTCTGAGTTGTAATATTAGGGTAATCTCTCTTTCCTTCTTCCCTTCCTTCCTCCCTTCCTTCCCTCCTATTTATTTCTCTGCTCCTTTGTGTTTTCTACATTTTCTTTTTGACATCAAATGTGTTTTAGAACAAACAAGTAAATAGTAAACAAACAAGCCAATCACCGATTGTGGAGGGACTGAGGTACATCCGGAGGGGATTCAGGGAGTGGGACTTATTCCAGCTGAGGAGGTCCGAGAAGGCTGCTCGGGGAGCGACAACCCAGCCCACATCCACTGGAGGATAAGAAGAAGCCAGTGGGGTAGAGGAGGGCATGGGAAAGAGGGGAGTCCAGGCAGAGGGAATGGACAGGACGAAGGCCCTGAGGTGGGAACTAGCTGGATATGTTGAGGAAGTGCAAGGCCAGTGAGTTTGGTTGGAGGCTGGGGAATGAGGGGGAAAGTGGCATGAAATGAAACTAACTCCATCTATCCATCCATCCATCCATCCATCCATCCAATACATATTTACTGAGCACCTATTATATGCCAAGCATAGTTTTAGGTGCTACACATACAGTAAAGAATAAAGCGGGCTTCCCTGGTGGCACAGTGGTTAAGAATCCGCCTGCCAATGCAGGAGACACAGGTTCGAGCCTTGGCCCGGGAAGATCCCACATGCCACGGAGCAATTAAGCCCATGTGCCACAACTACTGAGCCTGCGCTCTAGAGCCCATGAGCCACAACTACTGAGCCCGCATGCCACAACTACTGAAGCCCACGTGCCTAGAGCCCGTGCTCTGCAACGAGAGAAGCCACCGCGATGAGAAGCCTGCGCACCGCAATGAAGAATAGCCCCCGCTCGCCGCAGCTAGAGAAAGCCCGTGTGCAGCGACAAAGACCCAAAACAGCCAAAACTAAATAAAAAAAAAGAACAAAGCAATCACAGCCCCTTTTCTTTCATCACATTGAGGGAGACAAGCTTGCGACCGTGTGTACTAAGTGCTGCTGAGAAAAATAAAGCAGGATATAGGGGAAGAGGAGGGCGCTATTTTAGCAACAGTGGTCTGGGAGGGCCTCTTTAGGGAGAAGATATTTGAGCAAAGACTTGAAGGAGGAAAGGGAGAGTTTCTGTGGATATCTGGGCCAGAGCCTCCTGTTTAGAAGGGGCAGCAAGTGTAAAGGCCCTGGGGAGGGAGCAGTCACAGCATATTTCAGGAATCGCCGGAAGGCCAGTGGGACTGGAACCGGGAGAAGATGAGGAGAGTGGACTGGGGAGAGCAGTGAGGATGGATAGGAAAGGGGTGGAGTCATGAGATCTGTCTCCAAGGATGATGGGGAGTCTGGGGGGGGGAGGTGGTCTGAGGCAAAGGTGTGAGGGTGTATGATTCTTGGTGTAAGTCTTACCTTCAACAGCACATCCAGGTTATCAGCTGTGGCTTTGGGAGGTGCAACTAGAGAGTAATCGATCCCAGCCACGTTGTCTATTTTGGTTGTCACTAGGGGGCAAGAAGATGGACCATGAACTGGCTCCCCATGGCATCTTTGGGGCCTGGGATGCAGAGGCAGCATCCCCTAAAGTTGAATCAAGACCTGCAGTGCTAATTCCATTCCTACCTCCTCCAGGGAGCCCTCCCTGAGGTCTCCTTAAAGGAAAATGAGCCCACACCCCACATTCACAGATATCATCTCTCTCCCTTCTTCCAACAGCCCGGAGACGTGGCTAAAACACAGAGTCAAGGAGCAGAAAGACCTGGGCTTGAATTGAAATCTATGTGACCTTGGACAAGTCCTTTCATTTCTCTGAGCCACATTTTTTCATTTGTAAAATGGGGTACTACTAGTGACCTTGACAATGCCCTGTACACGGTAGGAACTCAAAAGCCAGAAGGGATCATTATTAGCAGTGATAATATCCCAGGCTGAGCCCAGACTGGCTTTAGGTCTGAGTGGTTTCTCTGTTTCCCAGCAGTAATCGATGAGGATTAAATAAATATTGGTTTCTCCTTTAGCCCTTCCTCCCCATGTTAGTGGGGAATAAACCGAGTCTCAGAAAAGGTAACTAGTCTAAGATGGCAAAGCTGGTGAGTGACAAGGCTGGGACTCAAGCCAAAATCTTTTTCCTGCCTGGTGAGGCCAAACCCTGGACACTGCAACTGCACTGAACACGCCCAGGAGGGGCCCTGTGCCTGGAGGGGCTGGGGCGATGCCTCCGGGAAGGGAATGTATCTGAAATGGACATGTGCCATGTGCCAGCCAAACCAGGCTCCACAGGGAGGCAGCCCAGGCAGCGGTTTGGGGCACAGGCTTGGGATCCTGTTTCTGCTTCTTACTGCCTCTTGACCTCAGGTAAGTCTCGGCTCCTTTCTGAGCCTCCATTTCCTGGTGGTAAAATTGGGACAAAACAGTGATCTCAGTGGGGTGTTAGGAGGCCGAGAGGAAACCATTCTGCTGGGTACATGACACATGGTGAGCACTTGGCCATACGGGTCCTCCCCCACCTACTGCAGCCCTTCACCATTTACCAAGCATTTGGGGAAAGAGAAGATTGTCCCCATTTTAAAGATATGGAAACTGAGGCCCTGAGAGGGGAAGCGATCAGCCTCAGATCTCAGGCCAGCTATGTATCTCTGGCTCCGGAGAGCTGCAGGTATTTGTTGTTTGGCCCCTGCAGAGCTGCTTTTCCATTAAACTTCTGGACCTGCCACAAGGACCTGGCCCAATAGGGGATCTGATGCCAATTGCCATTTGAAAATAATCTGTGCTACCCATTCCCACCCAAGCCCAGGCCTGCCTAGGAAAATTGCTAGCTCCATCACACTCTCCCTGTGTCCCTTACCCCCTCCGCCTTCTACCCCAGCCTCCTTACCTGGCAGTGTCTGGAAATAAGGTTGCAGCTTGGAGGATACGGTACTGGTCACTACCTTGCAGATCTGGGGAGAACAAAAGAACTGATCAGCAAAGTTTTCCTATAGTGGAAAATGTCCTCTGAGAATAATTATCCAGACATGTTTTGCTCTTCTTGAATGTTTCCTTGAAAATCATATAACTACTCAAGTTTCCCTTTTCTCTTTGGCCACCAGGAAGCTCAGAGTTCAACATGTAACTTGGAAATAGTAACTTTATATGACTGTATGGCCTGCACATCTGCATTTTATTTCCTACTCTGGCATGGAGCTTTCCTCATGGGTATTTATGCTTTCTATTTTTTTTTTTGTTTGCACTCAGACCCTTTGTGGAATGAGGTGGTAAAAAAATGAACAGGAGGTGGTCAGATGTCAGCCTTCCCCTGTGTGTGCTTCTAGGAGCAGGGGGCAGGTCCTCTGCTCAAGCCTGGGTGGGCACCCTCATCTTTGCTTTGTGTGGCCAGAGAAGACTTCCCAGCCGTCCCCCTCCCATAACTCATAGGGGAACAAGCACTGGTCTGAGAAGCCCTGGGTCACATGCTGATTTTGCCACTGAGGAAGTTACTCCATTTCTATGAGAAAAGAGACCCTTATTTTCTCATCTGTAAAATGGAGCGCTGCGGGTTATATTTTCCATTCCATTTGCTCTTCTGGAATGTGGCCCTGTCACACCCATTTAGAGGTGGAGTCTGTGAACTCTCCCCTACAATCTGGGTGGGCGGGGTGGCTACTTGCTTCTAACCAATAGAAAACAGCGCAAGTGACATTGTGTAACTTCCCAGGTGAGGTCATAAAAGGCTGTGCAGCTTCCACTTTGGTCTCTTGTGATGCTCCCTCTGGAACCCATTGATGAGCTGTGCAAAGCCCCAGCCCCATGGAGGGGACACTGGTAGATGCTCCACTCAACAGCCCCGGCTGAGCCGAGCATCAAGTCTTCCCAGCTCAGGCACCACGGACATGAGAGAAGATCCCACTGGATGACTCTAGCCCCAAGCTTTGGAGCTTTCCCAGATGAGGTACAGACATCATGGAGCAGAGACAAGCTACGCTCGTCCCACTGTGCCTGTTGATTTCCTGATCCACAGAATCCGTGAACATTATCAAATGGTCGTTGCTGGATGACGCTGTATTTGGGGCTATTTGTTTCGAAGCAATAGCTGGAATAGAGGATTAAAATCACAGGCTTCCTTAATTTGACCCATTGGGGCTGATGGGGTAGGTGGTGCAGTAGGTGGCGGTGGTCAGATAAGCCCCGCCTTCACGACGTTGCTCCCCCCACGTCTTGAATGACCTCATTCATCCAACGGAGTCTCTCCAGTCCTTGCATTTCTTGACTGTTGGGCAGCCCCTGGCATGATGGGTCACTGTCTCTGACTGAGGACCCTCCCCACTCTCCGCCTGGCCTGCTACTTCCTCTTCCTCGGACACCCTGTGAGCTCCTTTTCCCTTGTGAAGATGTTGATCTCCTGGGACTCCCCGCTCCTTCCACCCAGGAGCCCCTCTGGAGCTTGCCATACATGCCCCTGGCCCCTGTGGGACATTGTTGGTCCACCCCAGGGGTCCCCTGCGCTTGGCATGACAGCTCCCTACACACCCAGCAACTCTCCCTGCCTGAGGACTTTAATCCCTGGACCTTGCTCCCAAGTGCCAAGGAGTTACAGCAGCCAGAAAGAGGGGTGAGAGTTGATGGATAAATACCCATCTTCCCCACCCCTTTGGGACAGTTCTGAGGTGTGTGCATCTCTGAGCCCCAGCTGTCCAGAGTGGTAGCCCACTCAATAATGTTCCTGTCCCCAGCTCTCTTCCCAACCCTCGCCTGGAATCCCCGCCCAATAAAACACTCGCACCTGAATCTTTGTCTCAGCCATGCCTGGGGGGACCCTGATTGGGTCCCCCGCTCCATGTTCCCAACCTGCGGCCAGCACCCAGACCTTGGTTTGCAGCCAGACATCTCCCCTGAGCTCCAGCCTGAGAGTCCAGCTGCCTCCTGGACCAAGTTCCTGGATGTCCCACAGGCCCCCAAGGCCAGCACATCTCAACCAAACCCCAACCAAACCCGTCAGGTTCCCACTCCTCCACAGTACTGGTCCCCCTATCTGCCCACAGGGCAGATAGAGCACCTCCACACTTCCCTCCCACCTTCCCCACTGTCAAACAAGTTATTTTATCTGGGGCAGGGGAGGGAGGAAGGGAAGGAAGGAAGGAGAAATTTTGGTTTTCATGGAGTGTGTTTCTATCACATAAAACTCTGGATGTCCCAAGGAGACTAAGAATGTCACTCTCGGAGAAACCCGTGCCTCTGCTCCAAGTGGCCCAAAGGTGAGAGCAGGCGGTACATCTGGCAGCGAAGGGCCAGCTGGACACCTGGGCTGCCTGCCCTCAGCTACTGCCCTCCGCTACTGCCCTCCAATGCCAGTTACTAATGAGGGCCACCAGGGGGCTCCAAATCACAGCAAATCACACGGCAGCCTGGCGCCTGCCTGTCTGCTGCCACCCTCCTCCGCCCCCACCCCCATCCACACCCTATATAGACCCTTCCTTCCCTCAGACGCCCACTCTTCTCTCTGAATTCCTGGGGAGTGGACTCCCAAACTAATTCCTCGCCATTTCCAGGCCTTCGTAACATCAGGGACACCCTGACACTTCATTTATTCATCCATTCATTCATTCAGGCCCATACTCTCTTCTAAACAATATCTTAGACTAATTAAGAACTTCACCTCTGAGGTGGGGCGGCATGCGTTTGAAGCCCAGCCCTATCACTTCCTCTATCTGTGTCTCGGTGTTATTATTGTTCAGCTTGGCTGCTCTCAAGGGGTCACTCTTAAGGCGTTAACAAGAAATAATCTGTTTCAATAGTTCTTTACGTTAAATACATGCTAACACTCCCCTCATACTATTACTTAATTACAAAGATGGTTGAGTTATGGTTGAGCCAGGCTGGTGGGGAGCCTTCACTATTTTAGTAATCCTTACAACGGCTTGGTGAAGAAGGTATCAATGTCCCCATTTTACAGGTGGTGAAACTGAGGTTTGGAAAAGTCAAGTGATTTGCTCAACATCACACAGCTAAGCCCTGGAGCCAGAATCAAAACCCAGAGACTCTGACTCTAAAACCTGTTTTATAATCTCCTCTGTTATGCATTTTGACCACCAGGCACGGATTTTTTTTTTTTAACTTTTGACAGAATGCCTTCAGATAGATGATCTCATTTGATGGATGTCTCCCTACCCATGTTGTCAGTGCCTTTCACTGGGAGACCAAGGTCTCCCACCTGGAAGACTGCACAAGCCTCCTCAGTGTCCCCGAGACTCCTGGTCTCTCCAGCCGTTCTCACGGCAGCCAAAGAAGTTGTTCTAAAGCACAGATCTGGCCAGGTCACCCCTTTGCCTAAAGCCTTCAATGGCTCCCCATTGCCCTTTGAGAAAACTCAAGCTCACTTGTCTTGGGAGACAGGCTCAGGGGTTTCCTGGAGACTGACAATTTATTAATGGAAAACTAGCCCAAGGAATGGCCCCTTTTCTCAGCTGAAGAGGTTGGCTTGTGTGGGGCGGGGGTTAGGGTGAAGGTAGGCTTGGGAAGCTCTGGTCCACGTCTGTCTTTCGTACCAGTTCCAGCCTCAGGACATAGTTTGACCACGCTCCAGTCTAGCAGCTTCGTCAGCTGCACGTTTTCTGGGTGAGTATCGCTACCAAGGGGGCTCGGGGTTGGGGGATGGGGAAGGAGGCTGGAGGGCTATGAGGAGAGGGGCTCAGTGCAAGAGAATGGTAGTTTCTCTGCAGGGAAGAGTGATGGGAGAAGAGCAGAGGTGGTCCAAGCATGGGGGAATTTGCCGTGTGTGTGTCACATGACCCTTTCTTAGTTTCTCACTGGATCCCCAAGAAAATTGACATGACTGATTTTTAGAGCTGGACATGTGCTTTCCAAGGGCTGTGGGGGACTGCTGAAGAGGTCTGGGTGAGAGCAGAGATAAACCCACGCACATATGGTCACCTTATCTTTGACAAAGGAGGCAAGAATATACAATAGAGAAAAGACAGCCTCTTCAATAAGTGGTGCTGGGAAAACTGGACAGCTACATGTAAAAGAATGAAATTAGAACACTCCCTAACACCATACACAAAAATAAACTCAAAATGGTTTAAAGACTAAATGTAAGGCCAGACACTATAAAACCTTTAGAGGAAAAAATAGGCAGGACACTCTATGACATAAATCACAGCAAGATCCTTTTTGACCCACCTCCTAGAGTAATGGAAATAAAATAAAAAAGAAACAAGTGGGACCTAATGAAACTTAAAAGCTTTTGCCCAGCAAAGGAAACCATAAACAAGACAAAAAGACAGCCCTCAGAATGGGAGAAAATATTTGCAAATGAAGCAGCTGACAAAGGATTAGTCTCCAAAATATACAAGCAGCTCATGTAGCTCAAAATCAAAAAACCAAACAACCCAATCCAAAAATGGGTGGAAGACCTAAATAGACATTTCTCCAAAGTATATATACAGATTGCCAACAAACACATGAAAAGATTCTCAACATCATTAATCATTAGAGAAATGCAAATCAAAACCACGATGAGGTATCACCTCACACCAGTCAGAATGGCCATCATCAAAAAAATCTAGAAACAACAAATGCTGGAGAGGGTGTGGAGAAAAGGAACCCTCCTGCACTGCTGGTAGGAATGTAAATTGATACAGCCACTATGGAGAGCAGTATGGAGGTTCCTTAAAAAACTAAAAATAGAATTACCATATGACCTAGCAATCCCACTACTGGGCATATACCCTGAGAAAACCATAATTCAAAAAGATAAGTGTACCACAATATTCATTGCAGCTCTATTTACAATAGCCAGGACATGGAAGCAACCTAAATGTCCATCGACAGATGAATGGATAAAGATGTGGCACGTATATACAAGGGAACTCAGCCATAAAAAGGAACGAAATTGAGTTATTTGTAGTGAGGTGGATGGACCTAGAGTCTGTCACACAGAGTGAAGTAAGTCAGAAAGAGAAAAACAAATAACACACATATGTGGAATCTAAACAAATGGTGCAGATGAACCCAGCTGCAGGGCAGGAATAAAGACACAGACATAGAGAACGGACTTGAGGACACAGGGGGCGAAGGGGAAGCTCTGACGAAGTGCGAGAGTAGCACTGACATATATACACTACCAAATGTAAAATGGATGGCTAGTGGGAAGCTGCTTCATAGCACAGGGAGATCAGCTCCGTGCTTTGTGACGACCTAGAGGGGTGGGATAGGGAGGCTGGGAGGGAGGCTTAAGAGGGAGGGGATATGGGGATACATGTATACATATAGCTGATTCACTTTGTTGTACAACAGAAACTAACACAACACTGTAAAGCAATTATACACCAATAAAGATATATATATATAAAAAAAGAGGTCTGGGTGAGAGCAGAAGTGTCCAGCGATGCGTGAGGTATGTGGACACAGAAGGCCCCACCCGCTCTGACAGGAGGTGAGATTCTGAGCCCCTCGTACCTTGCGGTTCATGCTGTTTCGGAGCGAAGACTCGATTTTTTTACGGAAGAGTTGGATCAGCCACCTGGAGATTGACACGTGGGGACATGCATGAGGCTTCCCAGGTGTCCCTGGGATGCATTCGGAAGGCTGCCTCATCTGGGAAGCCTTCCTCCCTTTTCCAAATAAACCTAAACTCCCTCATCCCTGGGCTCCAACTCTGTGCACCCCCATCAGACACTTCTTCCCCTGTGTGCAGTGACCTGTTTCTGAGGTTATTTCTTCAACAGGTGCACGGCTGGACCCCCATCCCATCTCAGCCTCAGTCCTCACCACTCCCTCTCTCTGTACTCCAGCCACACTGCTTTGCCGTATCCTCCTGCGTGCTGTGCTTCCCCTCACCACAGGGCCTTTGCACATGCTGTTCGCTCTGCTTAAAACACCCATTGTCCCCAAGTTAATTAACTCCTACTTATTCTTTTCATCTCAATTGAAATGTCATTTCATCAAAGAAAATGAAATGGCCAGCCCCCAGACTAGGTCAGATCCTCCAGTTCTATGTGTTCATCGTACTTTGTACCTCTTTTTCTCAGTTCTTATTGTGAGCCATTCATTAATGCAATGATTTGATTAATGTTTGTCTTCCCCACGGGCTGGAAGCTTCAAAAGAGCGGGGACTGTGTAGCTAAGACTCTGGGGCCAGCAAGTCCTGGGCTGAATCCCAATCCCTTCTCAATACTCACTAGGGATGAAAACTCAGGTTATTTCCTATTCTTTCTGTGTCTTGTCTCCTCTGAATACTAGCAAGGCCAAATTTTTAGTGACCACTGCTATTTCCTGAGCACAATGCGCAAGCCTGGTGCATAGCAGATTCTTAGTCGATATTCGTTGGATGGATGGAGAGATGAATGCTTGCAGGCTTGTGGTAAGGATTGTATAACTTGGTGCACTTAAAGTGTTTAGTGCACAGCCCGGAGCATAAGTGCTCAGTAAAGTTTGCTGAATGAATATTGAATGAGCGAGTGACTCTTCAAGGCAGAGATGTTGTGTGTTCCATCTGTAGACCCCTTTCCCCTTACACCTGAGGCCTGGCATAGAAGTGGCATTTGGGATGTGTTTTCTGAATACAAGAATAACTAGGACAGGGACTGCCCTGGTGGCGCAGTGGTTAAGAATCCACCTGCCAATGCAGGGGACACGGGTTTGAGCCCTGGTCCGGGAAGATCCCACATGCCGCGGGGCAAGTGAGCCCATGCGCCACAACTACTGAAGTCTGCGCGCCTAGAGCCCGTGCTCTGCAACAAGAGAAGCCACCGCAATGAGAAGCCCGTGCACCGCAGCTGAGTAGCCCCCGCTCGCCACAACTAGAGAAAGTCCATGCGCAGCACAGAAGACCCAACACAGCCAAAAATAAATAAATAAATTTATAAAAAAAGAAAGAATAACTAGGACAATCCTGTCCCTCCTCCCATCCACAGCCCCAGAAGATCATACCCCAGGCTGCTGCGTGAGATGCGTACACGGACACTGTTGATGTGGCTGCTGCAGCTGGAGCAGGTGACTGTGGGGTGGCCCGAGGTGGGGACATAACCCAGCTTGAGACCAGCCAAAATGGAGATGCCCTCCACACTCAGGTCAAAGTTGCCGCTGACTTTGCTGAAGGGAAACAGAAAGAAAAGACTTGGAGCAAGCATTTTCTTCTCGCTGCCATTCAGACTTCACACCAATGCTGGAAGGCAGGTTTTGCTATTATCTCCACTCTGGGTGGGGAGATGGAGTTCAGAGAGGGAAGGCAGCTTGCCCAAGATCACACAGCTGCTGAGTGAAAGAGCCAGGATTCCAACCCGAAGTTTGAACCCGTGTCTGCCTGGCAGAACCCTGCTCTTACTCACTGCCTCAGCCTCTGCCTGTGTGCTGTGTGGCACTGAGAGTGTTTCTCAACCTCTCTGAGCTTCAGTTTCCTTAACCAGACCCTGGACCAGCAGTGGGACACCAGCCTTGCCACTAGAAAGCTGAGTTTGGGGGACCAATGACTTTAATTAATGCCCTCATTCATTAAATGGGGTTAATAACTCCTCCCTCTGGGATGAAATGAGTTTGGGATAAGACAGTGCGTGTGAATGTAGTTTGTCAACTCTTCTATAATGTGAGGAAGTATTGTTATCATTTTGTGTGTGTGTGTGATCAGTAGTGAAATGATAGATGTGAAACAGCCCAAGTGAAGAAGTAAGCAATTCTTGTTGTGGGGAATGGACACACCCAGCAGTCCTTGTAACAGAAGGCAGACTCACGCCCCTCTCCTCACCAGAGTGTCTGTTTTCTCCCTGGATTCACCACAAAGGAGAAGTTGATAAACTGACAGGTCAGTCTGAGCCACTGTCACTGCTGCACAGAGTCACTGCAGGAAGGGCCCAATATTTAGATTCAGAGCTGTAGTTTGGATGATCTGCCCCAATTTTCACCCCTCCCTGCACCCATACCCTCACCATTGCCTACCTTGGGGGGATATGTGTGTATTTCCATGCTCCTGACTTTGGACTTGACCACATGACTTGCTTTGGCCAATGGCATACGAATAGAAGTGACCAAGGGCCAGTTCAATCCCCCCCAGGCCTTAAGGGGAACTGCATGTTTCTGGTTGCCCTTTTTGCACCTCCACCATCACTAAATATGCTCTGGGTAGCCCACTGGTCCAGGGAGGAGGAGATACCTGTGCAGCACGGCTACCTCAGCTGAGGTCAACCTACATCAGGGAACCCCAGCCAACACATAGATAGGTAAGTGATGATATATGACTTGTTTTAGGTCACTGAGTTTCGGTCACTGATGGTTTGTTACAGAGCGATAGCTAACTGATAAAGGGGTAAACTAAAGGTCCCACTTAGCCTTCCATCCTAAGCCACATGCACCAACTCAGCCTTGCCCGTGCCCTGCATTGAGATGTGGGAAAATTCTCCGCTATTAACCAAGGGTTATGTTGAAAATTCTTCTGTGAAAAGTTCCCCCAGGAACTCTGAGGGGGCAAATGGTAATGGGCCAGGCAAAAATTGGGCATTCTCGAGACCTTGGCTCTCATCTCCTCCAAATATCACCAAGAGCTCACCCACACACTCAACAAACACTGAGCTTGGACACGCACATGAAATTCTTTCGTGCCTTCCATTTTCCACTTATCTTGATACTGGCATCTTTGATGGAGAGATCAAGGTCTTGACCAGGCAATGGTCTTATCTGGGAATTGGGAAGCTTGAATTCACGAATAACCAAGCTGCAAAGAAGAAATGATCAGTGAGTCTCTAAGTGTCCCCACAAGGACTCGGTCAGTGGTCAGTGCAGACTCATTCCCCTCCATCCCGGCTCTTTACCCCAGTTATTCCAAAAGAACCCAGAAGCTATGAGAGCAGCCTGGGGAGCTCTGTGGTTAGGCTTTGAAGTCAGACAAATGTGCATTTGAACGCTGCTCTTCAGTTTACTGCTGTGTGACCCTGGGCACATCACTTAATCATGCCGAGCCTCGGTTTCCTCATGTTGTAAAATGAGCACAGTAACCTCTGTCTTGCAGGGTGTGTGATGGTCAGCGAAGACTATCCCAGTGACTACAATTTCCATAAAGGGTGGAACGTGTCTGCCTTGTTTTCACTACTGTAGCATAGCCTGATGAGTCAGACACATAGTAGGTGCTCAAAAATACCTGTTGAACGAGTGAGTGCATAAAATTCTTTAGAGGACGCTTATGGATTTCTCTCCCCAGCACCCATACCCCTCTCTCGTGATAACAGAAGTGCCATTTTACTTTGGAGGAACCCTTCCCCACATCTACTCCGCGACGCTCCAAAGAAAGTTGACTTCACCGCCATCTTCAGGGGGTGGAGCTTGAGACTTCAGCACAAGCTCCTTCGTGTCTTCTATCCCCCTGGCCACAGTGATTGGTCCAGGAGTGTGTACATAGCCTAAGACGGACCAATCAGAGTGAATCTTAGGAGTTTTGCTTGAGCTGTAAGGAGAAGGTGCCCTCCTCCCACAGGGCTGGGAGTGCTGAGAAGACGCTGGCGAGTGCTTCGCGGGGAGGCCCTACCCAAGAATTAGCCCTCCCGAGGGAAGCGGTGCTGAGAGGTGGCAGGAGAGAAACAGGGTCCAGTGACATTTGAGCCTTCCTCAAGCTGAACCCGAAGACAGACAATTCCAGGGACTTGTGAGCCAATACCTTCTGGTTTAGGCTATTTTGGACTAGGTTTTCTGTCCTTGAAGCCTCACCCCCACCCCTAATCCTAATTAACATGTGGACTTGGCACAGAGTTTGGGGGTCCGTGACATCCCCGCAGGAGTCACGGTGAGTGCCTGAAAGACCGTTTGTGTGGTTTTCTCCACATGCAGCTTGGGGGATTGGATCCCCTTGGGATGGTGTAAACATTAGCTTTGGGATCCTAATGTCTCTGAGTTTAGGAGTCGGTGGCTCTGTGAGTCTAGGTCTTGGTGGCCCCAACACACTACAGTCCTGCACACGGAGGACTGAGCTTGACGGACCTTACCTGTAGAAGCTATACTTCCCTTTCCCAAGGTACTTCATCTTAAAGCTTCCTGAGAAAGTGGGAATTGTGACCTTCTCCAACTCCTTCTGCAGAGTAGCCACTCCCTGCTGGCAGGCTGAGGGGAAAGAGCGGGGTCAGTGGTCAGAGGTGTGCAGCCAGTTCATGGCAGGGACGTTGGGATTGGAAAGATCTAAAGCAGGGCTCAAGTTAAGGTTTTTGTCAAGGGCCCCAGAGCAAATATTTTCTGCTCTGTGGGTCTTACTGTCTCTGTCACAACCACTCAGCTTTGCTTTTATTGCACAAAAGCAGCCGTAGACAATACGTCAATGAATAGGTATGGTTGTGTTCCAATAAAACTTTATTGATGGACACTGGAATTTGAATTTTATATCATTTTCACATGGTGTGAGATAGGATTCTTCTTTTGATTTTTTCCAACTGTAAAAGCCATGCTTAGTTCCTGGGCCATGCAAAAACATGTGTTGGTCCAGATTTGGCCTATATGCTGTCATTTGCCAACCCCTAGTTTAAAATATCACCCCCTCCAAATACCCTGTCATGCATCCTGCAGGTGTTATTGAACATCTGCTCTGTGCTCTGCCCTCACAGATACTCTATCTCTCTGGCTTTCAGACTCTCTCGCCACAGGACCTTTGCATGTACCATTCCTGTTGCCTAGGAAACCCTTTCCTCTCATCTTCACCTGGTCATTCTAGTCATCACTTCCTCTAGGAACTTTCTCTGACTCATCAGATGAGAGCGATCCCCCTTGTTATCATTCTCACGATGCTGTGGGCATCTCTTTTGGAGCTCCCATTACCGTTTGTAATTATGCATTTATTCATGTGATTTTTTTTACTACTATCTCTCTTCCCTACTAGATGTAAGCCCCCCAAGGTCAGTGGTAGACGTCACGGACGTCCCCTATCTTTACCACAGTGACTGGAACTTAATACCTGTTGGAGGAATGAATGAATGAATGTTCCAGGGTCAGGAATTCTGCCATCAGTTATTACGTGGTTAACAGCATCGAAAAACCAGTTAAAAGGCAAACACGTTAAATGAGAAGAGTAAGTAGTAGGATGAGGGATCCCAGGAGCCAGTTAGGAAGTAGTAAGAGTAATAATAGTAATAATAATAATAACAGTTATCAAGCTCTTACTCTGTTCCAGGCACAGTTCTGGGCTCTATACACGTATTAAGTTACTGAATCTGAACAATCCTGGGTAGTAGGTCCTGTTACAACTTCCAGTTCACAGATGAGGAAGCTGAGACTCAGAAAGGTGACCACACAGCTGACAGGTGATGGAGGCAGGATTGGAATCCAGGCCTTCTGGTCCCAGAGCCTGTGCCCTGGGATAGGCCTTCTGGGGGTTCAAAAGTAAACAATGCATAGATTGTCACTGCCCGGAGGGAAAAGAAAATGTGGGATGGCCACGACCTGTGGGTCTGCAGCGGCCAGGTCTTGAAGGGTCTCTAATGCCAAGCCCAAGACATCCACTGAGGGCACTAGGGAACCACTGAACAGTGTAAGTAAAGGGGGGAATGGGCAGCTTTGCTGTATTTCACAAATCTCACTGGTTGCCGCATGGGGTGTGAGTAGAAGGGGGAACCGAGGCTGCTGTGACAGGACATGAAGACTTCTGGGCTTAAAGGCTGAGCCCAAGCCTCTGCTCTCTGGAAGACTTCAGAACCGCCCCAGCTCTGGGTATAGAGCAGGGACATAATCCTTTCTCTTAGCTCATGGGGAACCTTCCGTCTGCACCCCTGGGATTCCGAGGTGTCCTGCCTGGGCTAGGGTAGGAATTCAGGGGTGGGATACCAGGTCCCTTTGGTCCTGTCCTGATTCCCCAGGGGTCCACCGCGGCTGTGGTTCTGCCTTCCGGATCTGATTTCTCTGGCGCTGGCTGTCCCCCACTGTTCTGCAGTTCATCTCTCTGCCACTGAGAGGCAGCATTGAGCAGCCCCACCCTGGTACATCTGACAAGACCAGAGCTCAGATCCAGGCCGCCCACTTCCCAGTCCCTCCTCCAAGTTTGTCTGCTCATCTGTAAAGGTCGCTAGTAACAGTACGTCCTTTTAGCACAGTGCCTGGCACCGATCTGAGCAGGTCAGGGGGCTGCTTCATGCCAGTCTCTCCTCTATCTGGGCCTGGATGCATGGCCTGGGGGACCCTCTCTGGGTCACCCAGATGGCTAGTGTGCACAATATGGCTGCCAGCCCCTGCCCTGGGGGAGGGCCTCCCCACACTGAAGACTGAGCCAGGGACCTTGAGACAAAAATCAGGGCTGAGAACCAGCTTGGAAGGAAGTGAAAGGCCTAGAAGTCCGAGTTGGGTATTGCGTAGAGGGAGGGGACCGTGAGGGACCTGAGCACTGGACTCAGAGTCCTCCAGGCCGGGGCTCCAATCCCGGTGCTGCCACTTCCAGCCCTGTGACCTTGGGTAGCTCACCTTATCTCAGCTTCTTCATATGTAACACAGGGGTAAGAGGGCCTCCTTGGAGGAGCTGTGAGCAGGCCGTACACTGGATGTAAAGGGCTGCACACAGCAGGTGCTCAATCAGTGCTCCTCAGAGGTTGGAGGGGAGAAAAGGAAGGCATCCAGTTACCGTAGTCCAGGCCCTTCTGGGTGATCCTGGCCACGACGCCGGGGCTGGTGGTCGCTGTCACAGCTGTGCTCAGGGCGGCCAGCACCACCAGGGTCGCCCACCTCCACGTGTCATCAGGGCCCCTGGCCATGTCTTCGTCCTGCAGAGCTGCCAAAACCTCGAGGCCTTGGAGGGGACCCAGGGACCTATAAATGAGGCAGCTGGGGAAGCGCAAGTCAGTGGAATGTAGAAAAGAGGAAGGAACACTGAGCAGGGGCGGGAGAAGGGGTGGACGGCCGCCTGCCTGCGGTCCCCCACCATGGTCGGGGCCACAGCCCCAGAGCAGCCAGCAGTGGAGCCTGGGAGCCCTGTGTCTGTGTGTGTGGTGTGTGTGTGGTTCTATGTGTGGTTCTAAAATTACCTGCAATCCCTAATTCCAGAGAGGACAAGCAGAAGTGTATTTTAGAGCATTTCTCTCCCCTCTCCCCACTTTTGGTAAGTGTAGATAGAGTGTGTTTTTCAACGAAGAAATACGGGATCACACTGATCAGTTCTGTAAAGTTCCCTTTCTTCAATGAACAGTATGTAGGGTTCTGTCTCCTTCTACCTGCACTGCACGGTATTTCATTGCTTCCTCATCCCACAGTTTTCTTCACCAAGCTTTTGTTTTTATTCCTTTTTACCGCTTCCTTTGACAGATGTGGAACCTGAGGGTTCGAGAGGGGAAGTGTTCTTCCCACTGTCAGACAGCTAGCTGCTAGCAGAGCTGGGATTCAAACGCAGATGCATCCCACACCATCCTGAGTCCTTCAGTGTCTTGGGGGTTGAGGGGGGCGGTGACCAGCACATACTCCCCATCTCCACACCAGCTTTCCCGAAGGATCTCTGTCTACTCTGCCCCTGCCCCTCCCTTTGCAGCAGCCTCAGGCCCGGTGTGGGCGGGAATCCCGCTGGGCAGCCGCACCATCTCCATGGTGATTAGAGGAGGGGCGGGGCTGCAGAGGGGGAGGATGGCTTCTCTTCTGCTGAGTCCTCATCAGCCCCCTGGCGCCCTGTCTCCCCGACTCTTTTTTGATGAAAGCCTAATGAAGCCCATTGAGCCAGGAGGACATGAGACCTCCTGAGTTTTTTTTTTTTTTCTTTCTTCTCTTCCTCTGTATCTAAAAGGGTCTCCCTTCCTGCCCCAACCTGCCACAACAAGAATCCTTCTGGCTTGCTTAAGAATGAAAACAGTGACCATGCACAGAGCATCTAGTATGTGGCAGACACTTTACATATATTGTCTCCAAGCCTAAAAACAACCTGTGAGGGTGGGATGATTATTCTCCATTTTGGAGTTGAGGAAACTGAGTCACAGAGCGATTATGTCCCTATCAAGGTCACACTGTCTTTCATGGAGAGAAGAATTCTCCCCTCTAGCTTTCCAAGAGGACTTGTCACCCTGGGTCCTCACCCTACCTCTACCTTCCTGGGCCCCCAGACTCACATGTCTGTATCTGTACAAGGAAGATAGATGCCAAAACACATAGATCCATGACTTGTCAGAAAATTAGATTTGTGAAGAGTTATCTTACACAGTTTTGAACACCTGCAGCTCTAACTGCCCCAAATTCCTGAGTCCCCTGGGTCCAGGCAGATGTTGTATCTGTGAGGGTGTCAGACAGGAAAGAAGTATTAAGAGGAAACTCACGTGATGATGACTTACACTGCCACTACATCAGAATCTTAAAACCAACGGGCAAGTTTTTGAAGCAGCCAGCCCCACTGGCTTCCCTCTGATCAGTCAAATCCAGATGAGTCCATCAGCAACCCTCTGGCCTCCTTTTCAGCTCTGCCACTGGCCATGGAGGTGTCCTACTGCTTCAGGCCTGACTCTCTACTCGGTATGAGTGACAATGTCTTCAACTCAAGGAATAGAAATCCCCAGCTCACGTTGGCTTCAACAATAAACACATATAATATCTCAGAGACAAAGTCCAGAGAGAGGGCAGGTTTGAGGTTCTGATTAATTCAACAGCTAACAGGACTTCCCAGAGGTCCAGTGGTTAAGACTCTGTGCTTCCACTGAAGTGGGTGTGGGTTTGATCCCTGGTTGGGGAACTAAGATCCCACACGCCGTGCAGCCAAGAAAAACAAAAACAAACAAATTTGCAATAAAAATGGGAATTAAAAAAACAATTCAACAGCTAACAGACATTTATCATCTCTCCACACCTGACTGCTCTGCCATCCTAGTGTCTCAGATTTACCCTCACACTGGCTTCTTTCATGGTTGTGTGAAATCAAATTCACATTTAATGGCAAGACAAGAAAAGTCAAATGTAAAAAAATTTCTCTGGGGGCTTCCCTGGTGGCGCAGTGGTTGAGAGTCCGCCTGCCAATGCAGGGGACACGGGTTTGTGCCCCGGTTCTGGGAAGATCCCACGTGCCGCGGAGCGGCTGGGCCCGTGAGCCATGGCCGCTGAGCCTGCGCATCGGAGCCTGTGCTCCGCAACGGGAGAGGCCACAGCAGTGAGAGGCCCGCGTACCACAAAAAAAAAAAAAAATTTTCTCTGCCCTTTGGCCTCCTCTCTCCCCTCTACGGTGCATTGCGTTAGGCATTGACCGAAACTTCCCTGTTAGCAGAAATACCTGCTCAACCCTAAAGAGCCACATTCTCCTAGCATCACCAAGAGAACTCCTTAAAGATAACATTCCTTCTTGATCTTGTGATCTTGTAAGGGGATCACATGGCCCATCACCTTGTACTTGCATATCTGAATTGTGTAAAATGTCAATAATACGTCATCTAACGTACAGCCCTCTGTCTCAAAAAACTTATGTAACTGTGTTTTGACTTCTAATGGGTGGAACAGTTCTCAGAGCTTTCTGAGATGCTGTTCCTGGGTTTTTTTTGTTTTTGTTTTTTTTTTTTTCATTTTGTTTTGTTTTGTTTTAGATTGAAACAATACAAGCTTTATTCAGTGGCCAGAGAATGGAGAAGCAGGAACTAAATTCACAGATTAACTCCCCCGGTTCCTGGGTTATAATCCTCAACTTGGCGTGACTGAAATTTTTCATTTTTCTTAGATCTACTGATTAATCTTTCATTGACAGTTGCAAGATGGTTGCAGCAGCTCCAGCCATTGCGTCTAAACAGGCTTATTCCAATGTCTCCTCCTCCTTTTCCTCCTCTTCTTCTTCCTCCTCTTTTTTGGTCTTTTTATCATTACTATAAAATACTTCAAACATATAGATAAGAATAGACTACCCAGGTTTATAAAATCTTAACATTATGCCATATTTGCTTCTTATAGTTTCTTGTAGTTCTATGAATTGTAATGCATATATAGCTATGTGTACGTAACCAGGATCACAATAAGAATATAGAAAAATTCTGTCATCCACTCAAATTCTCTCCTACTATCCCAACTCAACATGGCTTAAATCATAGGAAAATATATTACCTCAGCAGGAATTTAGAGGTGGGATGGGTCAAGAGTGGTTAATTCGGGGGCTGGCTCTGTCCATCTTTCTAATCCATGCTCCTTAGGATGTCGAGTTTTTCCAGAGGAAAGTCCATTGGGCTTGGAGCCCTGGGTTCATAGTTCCAGCCAGGCTACCTGCTCTGGTCAAGTAATTTGACCCTTCTGAAATTTGGGTTCCTCATTTAAATATGGGGAAACAATGTCCATCATGGGGGTTGTTCTGAGGATTAAATAACAGGTGTGGATCAATTTGCATAGAGAAGGTGCTCAACAAATAGTCATAACTTAACCTTCATGGCTAGCTGGCTGGAGAGTCCTGTAGCCCGCAGGAAAACACACTACGGGCACAACATACTGAGCGCTCGGTCCTCGGGTCTTTGGGTTTGGGCTGGACACGCGCAGAGGGAGAGGAATCCAGGGCTCCCATGGCCTCTGTGAGCTGCCACTCCTCGGCCAGGCGCTCTGCAGAGGAACACCCGCTCCCAGCACAGCAAGGCAGTTAGGAGTGGAAGCTGAAACCTCACTGATTTGGGTGCAGATTCCAGCTTGCCACTTACTCACTCTGTGAGTTTGACCTTGTCACTTAACCTTGCTGAACCTGTTTCCTCATTTGTCCCCACACTCCCTCCTCAGGGGCAGCTCTTCATCAGGCCTCGATGCTCAGCTGTGACCATGAGGTCATCCTTGCGGTCAGTGGAGGCCCCATAAGCTTCTCCCTCCCCCTCAGCCCCTGGTCCTCCAGCTCTTTCCCTCCTGGTCCCAACTTCTCTGTGTGTCTGGCTTCTGGTGTATGTTGTCAGTTATTTTCTGATCGTGGATTGGGGATGCAGGAACAGGAAGGGTCTCGTGGTGGGTCCGAGGGGTGGAGGGGGGGAGAAGAATAGGACCTCGTGGAGATCAGGCCTCAAGGTGTGTAGTATCTAAAAGGCAATCAGACGTTTTGTACCATGGAGAAAACCTCTTGAGATGGTGTCTCCCCTACCTTGTTATGCTAAAAAAAAAAAATCTCTTTCTGAGCTTTAAATCTCAGAAAAAGACCCCTTTGGGTACCCTGGTCTTGGATGTGAGGGCAGGTCTTTCTCATGGTGCTGTTATTATTATTTATTTTTTTATTATTACTAGTGCAGTCCTGGAGTAGATCACGATGAATACAACAAACTAGTGAATATAATATAAAAGAAGCAGACTCATGAGAACAAACTAGTGGTTACCAGTGGGGGGTGGGGAGACAATATAGGGGTGGGGGAGTGGGAGGTACAAACTATTGGGTGTAATGTAGGCTCAAGGATGTGCTGTGCAGCACAGGGAATATAGCCAATATTTTATAATAATTGTAAATGGAAAGTAACCTTTAAAATTTTATAAAAATTAAACATTTAATAAAACCAATGAATAAATGAAAGAAGGGTCAGAACCCAGAGCATAAATTCCAGACAATAAATGTATGTAGACTGAGAAGGACAAGCTCAGCCTGACAATCCCCAGAGGCTTCCAGGAGGAGGTTAGAATTGACCTTGGCCCTGGGGTGGCAGCCTTGGGGTTCAGAGGAGGAGGGCCACTTCTGAGTCTGAAGGCATTAGCTTTGCAGGAAGGACAGTTTCTGGGGAGAGCTGAAGGCCGAGGGAAAGGAAAATAGAAAGCAATGTTGTTCTCCCAGGGGGCAGAGGGGAGAGAGAGTGTCACTCTTGCTTCTCCACTCGCTCTGGAAGCTGAGAGTGTTGGCTCGAGCAGGCTGGGCCTCCTCCAGCCCCACGGCGGATCACAGGAAGTAAAGCAACACACAGTTGCCAAATGTCCAAGGAGCACCCAGAACCATTTCGCCTCAGCCACATTAGGAAATAGGTGTGTGCTCAGCCAGCGCCGGGGGACTGTGGCTGGTAAAGAGCAAACCGCGGCCAGCCTGGCCCTGCCCAGTCGTGGTAAGAGCACGGAGATGGAGGCACAGGCAGGCTGGGACCACGGAGGGCCAGCGAGGAACGGCCTGGCTTTGAGCCCTGGCTTGCCTCTACGCGGCTATGTAAACTTGGACGAGTCTTTGCTCCTCTCTGGGCCCAGGGTCCTCATCCATAAGAGCAGCCCCCTCTTTGGAGGGTTTAAACCACACTGGCAACCATGCAAACCCTTGGCTAACATTCCCCCCTTTTTTTTTTTTAAATTTTATTTTATGGTACGCGGGCCTCTCACTGTTGTGGCCTCTCCCGCTGCAGAGCACAGGCTCTGGACGCACAGGCTCAGCGGCCATGGCTCACGGGCCCAGCCGCTCCGCGGTATGTGGGATCTTCCCGGACCAGGGCATGAACCCGTGTCCCCTGCACCGGCAGGCGGACTCCCAACCACTGCGCCACCAGGGAAGCCCTAACATTCCCTTTTAATAATCCTCACCCAACCCTGAAAGTAGGTATCACTGGCTCCATTTCACAGGTGAGAAAATTGAGGCTCAGAGAAGTTAAGTAGCTTGCCCAAGGCCACACAACTGAGGGATGGCACATGGGTGTTGAGGGCCTCAAAAAGAGGGGAGGGTGCACTTCCTGTTGGGTTGCATGATGGAGTTGACTCTGCAATGTCAGGACTCCCTGAGAAACACATCCCCTTAGCCCCCTGAGCATTTTCCATGGACCGTGTGGGGGGAGGCCAGGTGGAGGGAACAGGTAAGCAAAGGCACGTGTGGTCTTGTTCTGAAAGCCCACTGACTCCCAAGTTTTTCAAGTATGAAGGTCCTCCGTGATGACAGTTAATGTTTGCAACCAGGAGGTTGAGGAAAAGCCACTGCAGATTTAGCCACTCTTTTATTTTTTTATATTTTTTTATTGTTTAAAGGCACCAATGTTGCATCTCTGTGCCTTTATTCAGTAGTCAGGACTTCCTCTGACCACAGCCAGAAATGTTCTGATTTTTTTTTAATTAATTAATTTATTTATTTGGGGCTGTGTTGGATCTTCATTTCTGTGCGAGGGCTTTCTCTAGTTGTGGCAAGTGGGGGTCACTAGCCACTCTTTTAAATGAATTTGCATTTTTCAGCTCAGGGTTTAGACATTTGAGATGAGGAGCCAGGGCCACGTTCAGGTGATAGTTGATAGTTTGGCAAAGGGTGCTCTAAACGCCTAAAACTTGTGCTGCTGGTTCCCCGCCGCCTGGCCCCCACTACACCTGGGGAGCTGAACTCAGAGACTGTCAAGCTCAGAAACCAAGTACTGATTCATTGTCAGCTGGACCAGTGGCCAGTGGCTTAGCCTGGCCAGGAGCACAGACGCCAGGGGGACGGGTCTCTTCCCATGGCTCATCCTGTCCCCTCCCAGACTTTGACTGACTGCGTGGTGGAGAAATCCCAACAATGGTTGGCTTGCGTGGAGAAAGAGCCGGGGGAGAAAGCCACAGTGAGCTTGGGTTTGGCTTACTGGTCACAAGCACAGAGCAAAAGAACAGAGAAAGGGCACTTGGGTGTGCGGCCCTTTAGCCCCAGTGACTCCTGCCCACCAGCAAACCAGAACCCATCAGCGTCCTGGAATCCAGCCAACTGGAGTAGCAATTCCAAATTCCTAAGGGAGGGGGAAAGGTGGCGAGAGCAGGGAAGCAGGTGGGGTTGAGAGCATTTCTTACCCTCCTTGGGGATGTGAGCTGGCTTCCAGACAACGCTTCTTGACTATCTGGGTTCACAGATCCTTTGAAAGAATTCAGATCCTCCATCCCCACCTGCACCACAGCCCGAGGCCAGGACTACCTTGGTGACAGTAGGAGCCATTAAAGGATTTTGAGCAGAGTTAGTGTAACATAAGATAATTCTTATCTTAGATAACATTTATGGAGCATTAACTCTGCAAAGGCACAATGTTACGTGTGCCTCTCAATTCATTTTAATGAAGTTCACTCTGCCTTCAGACTAAAGGCCCGGAGATTCCTGCGATTCTGTGAAGCAAATTTTTATCCTTTCCATACATTTCTTTTCCTGCTCAAATCAGCCACAGTTGCCTTCTGTTGCTTGCAGTTAGGATCCCTGGTTAGAACAATATCCATAATTGCCTCGTGTGTGCGTGCGTGTGTGTGTGTGTGTGTGTGTGTGTGGTGTACACAAGCTTGCATGTATGGATCTGCAGTGACCGCGGTGATAAGAACCACGAGAAGCCGTGTACTGGGTTCTGTTCCCGGGTGTCTGATAGTCTGAAGGTGGAGGATTTTTCTGAGAGAAAAGGGCAGACAAACATTAACAAAATGCTTCTGTGTACCACCTTTCATTGAATCCTCTCCACCCAGGAAGGGGTTAACATTTGTATTTTTTTATAGAAGACGACACTGAGGGTCAGGAAGGTTGTCAAGGCTTCAGCACTACTGAGCGTGGAGCTGAGGACAAGTCCAAACCCTGGCCTCCTCCCACCGTACCTACTATCTGTCCCCTGGAGCTCATGGGTGTATCTTGAGGACTAAACGTGTGGCCGACTGGCCAGGTGGGGTCTTCAAAAGGGGCAGAGTGCTCTGCCAGCGTGGGGCGCTGTGTTTTCTGTAAGTGCACAGAAAACCCTGGCTGGGCTGGTGAGTCCCACCCCCTGCCCCACACACCTCCCCAGCATATCAGTGGATTCTGACGTGGGCCATCCGTGGCCTCTGAAAGAGATCTGTCCATGGGGTGCCCTACAGGGCCCCGTTGGCCACCTACTGCGCGCCTTGCCCCGTGGTGTACCTTCCCCGAGGAGTGAACAACAGTGGGCTCTGTCCTGGAAGTTGCTGCCAGTACAACTGGGGTTGAGATGACCGCTGTAAAATGAGGCCACCATGGCTAAGCCTTTCCTGTGTGCCCGGCCAGAGCTGGAAATCTCCGTCTGTAATGGACATGGATGTTGATGACTGGAGGTGCCCAGGCTCTGCTTGAGCCCTGCCTGCTAAAGAGAGGCTGGCTCAGCTTCTTCCTGTCCTCCGCCCTCTGAAGAGGGAGCTGCAGGGATCTGGGGGTTCTGAGTGGCAAAATGATGAAGCAGGGGTGGGGGAAGAAAGAGGGAAAAGACCAGGTTCCAGGGCTAGCTCTGGGGGATGGCTCTGTAATCTACATATGGATAAAAGGATTCTTACCTGTTTTGCTCCTAAGTAGCTAGACTGGCTTCTGGCACACGGTAGGTGCCTGTTGGCTGAATTAAGGGAGACCTCCAGAGAGGTGATAGTGATGGTGGTGAGGGATGTGAACTGTTGAGGAGAGGGAAATATTAAGAAGGATCTCAGGAGATTGTGCCTTTTCCTTTCTGGGTGCTCTAAATCACAATGAGTTGTTTAAAAATTATTTGGGGGATATCAGGACAGTGACCCTGTGAGCACCACATGCCCTGAGATGGGACCAGTAGGCTCATACACATACATCTATCAGCAGGATTTTCACAGCAATCCTCCTGATCATTTGCCGAGCACTTAAATGGTGCCAGGCATCGTTCAAAACCCTTTGCACATGTGTGCGTGCTCACATACACATACGACATCCTGATGAAGGAGGCACCATCTTCATCCTCATGCTACAGAGGAGGACGGAGAAGTTGAGTTCCTGGCCCAGGGACACACAGTTGATAAGTGATTAATTGCGAGTCGATCCAGGGGGCACCAGAGCCCACCCTCTTGACCTTATCCTCATGTACTAGAGCCCAGGGTGTAGGGCCCCTGCCTGGGAGACGGCCAGGCTGCCTTGTGGCAACTGAAGGGGGCTTCAGGGTCTGAAGTTCTGCCCCCCTGTCTCCTGCCTTGTCTGTTCAGGGAGGAAAAATAAACATTGACAGGACGGGGCTCAGGGTTCGTGTGAGGGCTGCTGTTTTCCCAGCTGTGGAATGGCCGCATCCTCCCAGCCTCCTGGACTCCAGTGGTTCCAAGGAGCCAGGACAAAGCGTGGTCATCGGAAAATCAGCAAAAAGAGGGACAGGGCTTCCCTGGTGGCGCAGTGGTTGAGAGTCTGCCTGCCGATGCAGGGGATATGGGTTCGTGCCCCGGTCCGGGAAGATCCCACATGCCGCAGAGCGGCTGGGCCCGTGAGCCATGGCCGCTGAGCCTGCGCGTCCGGAGCCTGTTGCTCCGCAACGGGAGAGGCCACAACAGTGACAGGCCCGCATACCGCAAAAAAAAAAAAAAAAGGAGGGGCAAAAGAGAATAAAGATCAGCTGTGACCCCCCCGCTAGGAGAGACGTGGACACCATTTCTGGTGTTGAGCCAGCAGTGTGTCTTCCTACCAGTGTGTGCATGTATGTGTGCATTTGTGTGTGTGTGCATTTGTGTATATACACACAAGCAGATGGAAGTCTATTACTTAGTTGTGTGCCATGGATATTCATTTGACAATGTTGGGAATGTTTTTCCATATCATTAAATGTTCTTACACAGCATATTTTTTCTAGCTTTCATGTGGTTGGCTTGTTTTAATTTATAAAGGTATTATACGCATCACATTATATGCATCACCTTTTATTCTTAGCATTTTTTTAATTGAGGTGTAATTTGCATACAGCAAGTCACCCTTTTTAGTGTTTATGTCTGAGTTTTGACAAACCCATAGTTGTCTAATCACCACATAATCAACATATAGAACAGTTCCTTCACCCCCAAAAGTTTCTTTGTACCTTTTTGCAGTCAGCCCCTCCCACCAGCCCTACCCTGGCAACCCCTGATATTTTCTTTTTCTATACATTTGCCTTTTCCCAAATGTCATAAATGGAGCGTATAGCCTTTTGAGCCTCGCTTCTTTTACAGAATGGAGCATGGAGGTATATCCATCTAATAGCAGTGTTTTGTTTGTTTTTTAAATTTCTGAGTAATATTCCATTGTATGGATGTATTACAGTTTGTCCATTCACCAGATGAAGGAATCTGTTTGTAGTTTTTGGTGATTATGAGTGGATCTGCTATAAACATTCACATACAGGCTTTTGTGTTTAATTTTTTATTTCTCTTGGATAAGAACCTAGGAGTAGGATTTCTGGGTCCTACTAACATAGGCAACATTATTTTTTAACATAGGAAAAGCTAATTGTGTGTTATTTATGTTTGTCTGATAGCACTGTGAAAAACTCGAACAATACACATAAACTGCTGGTATTTTAACAGAAATTCTTCCCCTTCTTTAAAATGTATTTATGAACAGATTGTATAAAGAGAATTATACTATATATGTGGTTCTACAGTCTGCTTTTCTCAGTATTTCTTTCCATGTGTGAACGAAAAATGTCACCTGCCGTATCAGTGAACAAAGGAGGTTGTGGCCAGCAAGCCATCAGCCACTGCAGCGCCCCCAGCTGTGCACCCTGAGGGGCCTCAGGATGGAGAAGAAGAGGATACTGGCCCTAGATAGTTAAGGTGCGTATCAAAGGAATGATTTCAATGAACCCAGACTCTTGCATCTTCCCATACATACAAAAGCACTAAATTCATTAGGTTGAGATGTTTGTTTTTTCTTTAATTAACCGTAATCTTTTGATGTTCTGACTACCTGGTTTTTGTTGCAAAATCTCCTATGTATCCTGGCTTCTCCCTTACCTCTTCAGAGCAGTCCCTCAGAGCTATCTGAGAGGCTGCCTCCCGGGCTCAAGTCCTTAGCAAGTCTGCCAAATAAAACATAATTCTCAACTTTTAGGTGGTGCATTTTTTTTCAGTCAACATATGTCACCACATTGAAACCTACCACATCTTTTTAGATTACTATACAGTGTTCCAATGCATGGATGTACCATAATATATTTAAACAATCCCCTCTTGTTGGAAGTAGATAGTTTCCTTTTTTTTTTTTTTAGGTCTTAATGAACAACATCCTTGAGCTAAGTGTTCTTTTGCATTTATAGTTATTCCTTTAGGATAAATTCCTAGACGTGGACTTGCTGGGATGAAGACTTGCGTGCCACTTTATTTCATTCTACTTTTTCCTTAACACTTTTTTTTCCTCATGCACATATGAAAAGTTGGTATACAACACAACCTGCCTTGCAAATGCAGAAGGAAATATTGGTCTTTCCAATGCCAGAATAATTGGCTATTCATAAGGAAGAAAATGAAAACGATTCCCTACCTCATGCCATATACGAAAAACCCATTCCAGATGAATTAGGAATTTAAATGTAGTGGTAACGCTTACAACTTTAGAATAAAATGTAGGAGAGCATCTTTATGGAAAGATCCTTTAACCAAAGCTTTTAAAAACAAGATACAAAAGGTTGAAACCGTAAAGGAAATATATGTTTGACTACATGAAAATTGAGAACTTCCATTCATCAAAAGACCCCATTAAGAGAATGAAAAGACAAGTCACAATCTGCTATATTTGCAACACACATAACTAACCAAAGAGTAGCAACTATAATATGTAAAAACACCTATGAATCAATATGAAAGAGACTAATAAATAACACAATAGAAAATGAGCAAAAATATGAACAGAAATTTCAAAAAAGAAGCAGAAATGATCCATAAACATGAGAAAAGACACTCCACCTGTTTTGTGCTCATCTCAGTCTATCAATAAGCAATGCGGTTGGACCAGCCTTTGTGGTTCTTATTATGATTACAAGATGTCCTTCAGAAATAACCATCAGGAAACTTTGAGAAAATAAACGTTTATTACTTACAGGATCTGAAAGTACACAGCACACCTGGGGCCACACAGCAAGGCTGCAAGTAGCAAGAGAGAGAACACATGTGAGGGCCTGGGGTTCTGCTTTTATTGGGGTAGAGGGTGGGGGCTTCAGGTTTCCTGGGCTCTCTCTCTATTGGTGAATTTAAAACATAAGAGGGGGAATGTAAAGTACAGGAAGAGAAAAAACAAGTGGTCCATATGGTCAATTATTGAAATTAACCAGGATCTCTAAAATAAAGGAGCCTCAGTGGGGGATGTGGGCCTTGCTGTTTACCTAGTTGTTTATTCAAGATAGCCCTCTTTGAAGTGGATGCTTGGGCACTTCCATTACAAAAGGAAAAGCCAGCTGTCAAGGTTTACACTACAATCTACCCTGTGATGTGGAGGCAACAGAGTCAACAATGAGTCAACTAACTGCCTGGATAGCTGGATGCTAAACGTCAGGGGTAGGACATGTTTCAACCCAGAAATTACACACCTAAATAGGATTATAGTAGCAAATTCTACAATAATTATACAGCCAATAGTCTGAAATCCAGTTCGTGGCCATTTTCTCAAACTTGAAGGGCCTCGTGATGGAACTAACTCAGTGATCTGGGAGCCCTAGCAATCTGTTCAAAGATTTGAGTAGTAGTATGAAATATTTTAACATCTTGGGCCATTTGCTATAAGTAGGTTTGAACCTGTCCTGATTTGGTAGATTGCTCCATATCTAATTGAATCAGTCTCTTAGTCCTGACAATAGGTTGCTTCAGTTAAAGGGTTGTGTCTTCAGTTGGCTGTGATGCAGGTGAGTTCTCCAAGTTAGGCCAACATGGTGCAAGTACTTGCATAAGAGGCATTTCTATGGAAACAAAAGATTCTGAGTTTTGAAGGCAACCAGTTGAGAAGATTTCTAGATGCTGAGCTTGAAGCATCTTCAGATGGAATGAGGGCAGGCGGTGGTGATCTGACAGATTTTCCTGGTTTGCAGTTTGAATGCCTCTGGTGATCTTTCTGAGGGGCCCACATAGCAACAGACATGAAGATCATCTATATATGAGCTGGTGTGGTGATTTCTCTGAAGTTTATTTCAAGTTGTTCCACTTTAGCTTTTGCGACTTTGGGAAAGGGCAGTTTTAGTTCTCAGTGGTTCCAAGTCAGAAAGGGGGAGAAAAATTGGAAACATTAGTTTGGAGAGTTGAAGCCAGATATCAGAGGAAATGAAAAGGGTTCAGTATCCATTCCAGTTTACAGGTAGAAAACAAAACCACAAAGACCACTAACAGAACTAGAATCTAGTATCCATAAGTGTGTATTATAGTTTCTACAGAAACATAATTTTTTTCTCTACGGTCATCCATTTTTCTATCAGAGACAATCAAAGTAAGACTAATTTGTTCACAAAAGAAATCTAGTCTCATTAAACTTGGCCTTATTATTCACATAAGTGTAGCAAGAATAGTGATTGACCATACAGACTCTTTTATGTCTGATTTGCTGGAACTTTTCATAAGGAATCTCAGATTGCACTTTTAAAGGCTAGGAAGCCAAGCCAAACATTTACCATCAGACTTTGCCTGCAATACCTATAGATTTAGATGAATTCCTCTCTTCTCGAGGTCTCCCAAATATCCTGAGGTTCCTGGGCCTGCCAGGAAGTGACCTTTCTTACCTACTTGGTAAGGTTGCCAGAAACCCTATAAGAAAGTTGCCAGGCTGATTTTCCAAGGGGCTGTTACTAGGCAAGGGCTCATGTGCCCCTGGTGCAGAAAGCCAAACTCTTAACAGTGAGTGTTTGCAACAAAATAAGGGTTTATTTGTCAGGCACCAAGCAAGGGAGTGGGAGACAAGTCTCAGATCCACTCCAACTTGGTCTTTGAGTTAGGGATGTATTAAAGGGGAAGAACAAAGAAACTGGGATTAAACATCCTGTTGGGACATTTCTGTAACATTTCTTAATCATAGTTTTGGAAGTCAGGATGTCTTTGGTTTACAATTCTCAGGTCAGGTGGTCCATGGCTTGGGGGTCTGTTAGTTCATCTTGCCCTGGAGAAACAAACTGAATTTGTATATTAATGATGATACTATAATGGCAATTTTAGTACATTAACGATGTTATTGACCACAGCAATCTTAGTCATCTGACTCTTGTTGATTAGTGTTTGGTTAGCACCGGATTGAAGTCAGGGGGGACGAGAAAGGGATTGAGGTCAAAGGAGACAAGGAGGGGAATAAAGTTTTGGATAGAGAGATTAATCATACACTCAGTAAGGGCACTCAGTTTTAGGGAGACTTGGTGTTGGGCTTTACTGGCTCAACATAGTCAGCCTTAGTTCCTTAAACCTGGTCACGTGTATTTTTATGCACATTCTCAAATACGATGTTCCAGCCAAAGCCTTGGTAATATAACCAATGATTCAAATTGTATCCTGTCACAAGGAGAACAGATTCTTATTGAACTTATGCAAATAATTATACTGCTATGAATGTAAGAATACTCAATGAGAGTTTCTAAATTCTGGAGGGATCAGGTAGTGAGAAAAAAAAGTACAGTTGACCCTTAAACAACACGGGTTTGAATTGTGTCGATCCACTTATAATCTTAAATTACCTCCTGGGGTTTTAAATTTCAAAGACATGGGGAGATTTATATCTTCAAGAGACAGAGAAAGAATGTAAGTTTTCTTCTATAAGTTTTAGTGTCCTTTGGATGGTTTTGACAGTCCCAATAAAACATAGTAGCATTGCCCTGCAATTAGGGAAGGCCCCTGTAAAAATAATTCCTTCGATTCAAGGTCAGATGGGGCCTCTTCAGGGTTGGAAGTGAAGAGGGGGTCTTTTGCGTTACAGTTGTCACGGAAATGATAAACCCATTGGACCAGGTCAACTTTGTGCACCACGAGATAGGTCTCATCTTAATGTTTTTCATTCACTGTGAGCCTTAGCAGTGATCCTCACTGGAGGCCTCAGTAACCCTGCCAGCTTTTCCCTTGGTGGCAGGGACTCCTAGCGAGGTGTGTTTTTTAGTTTTGCCCCATTCAAGGGAAAGCCGAGGGGACTTAGGATCTGTGGTATCTTGAAGACAATGAGCGTGTAGCCTGGATGGATCTTTAAGAAAATTATGGAATTTAGGGTCCTCAGAGATACAAACCAGTTGATGCATTTTGGCAGCCATGAATAATAATCTGGAGCCCATTTCGGACAAACAAACAAATAAAAACCTACAATAGCCAATGAGTTCCTCTCCCTCCTTCTTGTTGCATAAAATCTTTAAGAAAGGTTTGAATTTTGATTAAGGTACAGTTTCTGATCTCAGTTTCTACCTCTTGATTTCTCCTATTACCTTAATCTTTTGTGTTGTTACTGGCAAATTTTGGATGACATCACTGTGAGCCCTCTTTCACTTCTTTTTTTTCCCCTAGGGTATCCCAAGAGACCTCTTAGGGATTGGCTTTTGCCAGCAACATCACACCAGGGATTGAATCCGTAGTAAACTGAAGAGCAACAGTTGTGAGTGAAGTGGTGACACAGAGACCATAAGCCTCTGTTGTATTTTCCCTCTGGTGTTCCCATTGGTTTCCGGTTGCAAGGCTATTTGACTCCTGGGGTAGGACACGTAGTCCAGGCACAACCCACTGACTCTGGTTGCAGGCTGAGGTCTCCCACCCTCTTTGTCCTCCTTACTTTTTCTTGGTGCCTTTAGCTCAGAGCCTCTCCCTGGGCAGTGACAATAGCCTTGTGATCCAATCCACCCTCCTTAGCTCCCCTTCGTCTTGAGACGTGGAGGACCCTTATGCACATTTATAGCCAATTAAAGCCTTTATAATCAGTTGTCTAATTGTCTCTTTAAACCATATGTCCTTGATCACGCTCCTCTGGGGAGATCTTTGGATTATTATGGCGGCCGTTACCTTTTGGGTTGGATACTGCAGGCAACACACCACAGAGGCAATATGCAAAAGCACATAGCAGGGTTTTTCTGGTGGCGCAGTGGTTGCGGGTCCGCCTGCCGATGCAGGGGGCGCGGATTCGTGCCCCGGTCCGGGAGGATCCCACGTGCCGCGGAGTGGCTGGGCCCGTGAGCCGTGGCCCCTGGGCCTGCGCGTCTGGAGCCTGTGCTCCGCGGCGAGAGAGGCCGTGGCAGTGAGAGGCCCGCGTGACACAAAAAGAAAAAAAAAAAAAAAGCACATAGCAGTGCAACAAGCCCAGCAATCGGTGCTCTTTCCCAGATGGAGTCCCCACCTGAGTCAGGTGGTTAGTAAGAAGGTTGCAGGTAAAAGGGGCATTCCCCTTGATTAATCGCAAGGGCAATCATAGAATCCAGCCAACTTTACTAATTGTTGTGTGCTGGTCTCAGCCCATCAGTAAACAGTGCTTGGGATAGACCGGCCCTTGTGGTTCATATGATTGCAAGATGCCCTTCAGCATGAAAAAATAAAGGTTTATTACTTAAAGGAACCAGAAGTTACACAGCACACGTGGGGCCACACAGCAAGGTTTGAGCAGAGAGACAGGGTGAGGGCCTGGGGTCCTGCTTTAATTGGGGTCAAGGGTGGGGACCTAGAGTTTCTCAGGCTCTCTCTTTATTGGAAAATTTGAAGCATAAGAGTGGGAATTTAAAGCACAGGAAGAGGAAACAACCAAAAACAAGTAGCCCAAAAGGTCAATTACTGAAATCAACCAAGATCTCTAAAACAAAAGAGCCTCAGTTGGGGCAGGTGGCCAGGCTCTTTACCTAGTTCTGTGGCCAGCAATGTGTTTATTTGAGATAGCCCTCTTGGAAGTGGATGCCCGGGCAATCAAAGCTTAAGTCAGCCACCTCCATTACAAAAAGAAAAGCCAACAGCCAGGACTGACACCTGATTATCAATCAAAGAAGTAGAGATTAAGACCCAATCAGATATCCTTACATACCCACTAGATTGGCAAAATTTTGAAAGTCAGATGGCACCAAGAGACGATGAGGGTCTGAAGGGAGCTGGCAGGCATGTAAACTTTGGAAAACAGTTTTCCGTTATCCTCAGTAACACTGAAGATGCTGTGCTTTGACGTGAATGTATTTGTACGTGCCCTTCCACTACTAGGTCTACCCAAAAGAAGCACATCTGTATATCAGTGATATCTGCAGGGATACTCAGAGAAACGTTGTTCACAACAGAAAAACAACAACCGCGAAAACCTGGAGAAGATGCAAGTATCCATCCACAATAGAACATACTTACATTGTAATTTGCATTGTACAATATACATTGTAATATGCAGACAATGAAGTACTATACAGCAGTGAAGGCAAATGAAACTGTCTTCTGCTTGTGTTCACATGGATGAATCTTAAAAGCAGAAGTTTCGGGAGGAATGGGAGGAAGCAACTCGCAGAGGAATGTATTCAGTATGACTCCATTTATATAAAGTATGAAAACAGACAAAGCAAAAGAATATTTTGTTTAGGAAATTATATATAAAGGGTAAAACTATAGCGAAAAACCAGGGAATGGGTTTTCCGAGGTGAGGCAGCAGGAGCATGGAGGGAGGGGGGCATATTAATCGTTTTGTTTTCGTTTTGTTTTGGCCACGTGGCACAGCTTGCGGCTTGTGGGGTCTCAGTTCCCGACCAGGGAATTGAACCTGGGCCGCAGCTGTGAAAGCCCAGTATCCTAACCACTAGACCACCAGGGAACTCCCTTAATTGTGATTTTTATTTTCTGTTATCTTATGGTGTTTTGATATTTTGAAAATCTTGCTGGCCCAAGAGAGATGGCACTGCAGGGTAGCCAATTCTTAGATAGCAAAGGGTTTCTCCAGGAGTGTGCTTTTTACATGCAAACCAACAAATCCGAAGTCCATACCCACTACTACCCACTTTATCTAACTCTCACACACCAAACCAATACTTCCCTGCCCTAAATCATCCAGCTAACCAGCAACTAGAGACCACCCCTACAGCCATGGAAACCCCTGTAAAGGAACTTAAGCTCCCTACATCCTTGCTTCTGCCTCCTAATCACCCAGGTGTCTTTCTCATGTGACCCTGAGTGGCCTGGGGCAACCCCCTTCCCTTGGAAAGTGTAAGTAATCAATTCTTTTTTCAGTGACGTTAGCCTCTCTGAGTCATCACTCAGTCACCTCCATAAATTAAAATCTGTGGGTACAATCATTGAGACCTGGGGATTTGATCGGGGAGGGGTATACAGAGATCTTCAAGGTAACAGTAAGGTCCTATTTCTTAAATGGACTGGTGGGTTCAAGGGCATTATCATTATTCTTCAAACTGCACATATATGCCTTTGTATTTGTGGTATATTCCACAATAAAAATGAAAAAATCCATAAGCATTTTTATTTATTATAAAAGTAACGCATCGTTGCACCAACGTTAATTTCTTAGTTTTGATAAATGTACTATAGTGAGGTAGGATGGCAACATTAGGGGAACCTAGGCAAAGGGTATGTTGGAATTCTTTATATTGTCTTTGCAAGTCTTCTGTAAACCTGAAATTACTTCAAAACGAAAAAGTTTTTTTAAAGTACTACAGAGGGACTTTCGTGGTGGTCCAGTGGTTAAGACTCTGCACTTTAGGGAATTCCCTGGTGGCGCAGTGGTTAAGAATCTGCCTGTCAATGCAGGGGGCACAGGTTCGAGCCCTGGTCCGGGAAGATCCCACATGCTGCGGAGCAGCTAAGCCCGTGCGCCACAACTACTGAGCCTGCGCTCTAGAGCCCGCGTACCACAGCTACTGAAGCCTGCCCGCCTAGAGCCCGTGCTCCACAACAAGAGAAGCCACCGCAATGAGAAGCCCGCGCACCGCAACGAAGAGTAGCCTCCACTCGCCGCAACTAGAGAAAGCCCGCGCGCAGCAACAAAAACCCAACACAGCCTAAAATAAATAAATAAAAAAAAAAAGACTCTGCACTTCCATTTCAGGGGACGTGGGTTCGATCCCTGGTCGTGGAATTAAGATCCCGCATGTGTGATGTGGAAAAAAAAAAAAGTACTGAAGAAGCCAAACCATGCAGGGCCTTCCTTGGAGGCCACTCTGAAGTGTTTGGATTCTGTCCTCTGAGCAACAGGGCATCACTGGAGGGTTTTCAAAAGGTGGGGCAGAGTCCAATGGATGTGAAAAGACAAAACACAGCTTCTCATAAAAATTGAAGACAAAAAAACCCCAAAACAAACCACCGCACAGCTTTTTTTTCTTTATAAGCAGATATTCATTTTTAATTATTATTTATTTATTTTTGGCTGTGTTGGGTCTTTGTTTCTGTGCGAGGGCTTTCTCCAGTTGCGGCAAGTGGGGGCCACTCTTCATCGCGGTGCGCGGGCCTCTCACTATCGTGGCCTCTCTTGTTGCGGAGCACAGGCTCCAGACGCGCAGGCTCAGTAATTGTGGCTCACGGGCCTAGTTGCTCCACGGCATGTGGGATCTTTCCAGACCAGGGCTAGAACCCGTGTCACCTGCATCGGCAGGCAGATACTCAACCACTGCGCCACCAGGAAAGCCCCGCACAGCTTCTTAAGAATTTCCGAATTGTCATAACGTGGAGGCAGAGCTTCCCTGCTGCCAGATGGAGATGGCCTTGACTGACCCCAGGCCATGTGGTCCCTGTGACGGTGGACACATGGTGGGGGGAACGTCAGAGAGAACACAGCATCCATTGATGGAGTGGACAGCGGTGGGGAGGGAGTGTCCCACAGCCGTGTCATAGGAGGGTCCTGGGGGAGACAGGGAGGAAATGGGAAGGACAGAGGCTGCTGGGGCTGGTGGGGGATTGGGAGGGAGGCCTGTGGGCAGAGAGGGCTGGGGAGCCACCACCCTCAAGCTTCCTGTGTCCCTCAGCCAAGCCCTCAGCCTGCAGCTCCCTCAGCCTGCAGCTCCATCAGCAAGTCTCCTGCTTCAGCTCGCTCCCTCCCTCCCCTCCCTGACAGTCATGCTGGTATCTCCGCTTCTTCACTCCCTCCCTCACTTCCTCATAGCGCCCAGAAGAGGCCCAGCTCTCCACCTGGGGTCTTGCCCCACTTTCCTGAATTTTTTTTTTTGGCGGTACGCGGGCCTCTCACTGCTGTGGCCTCTCCCGTTGCGGAGCACAGGCTCCGACGCGCAGGCCCAGCGGCCATGGCTCACGGGTCCAGCCGCTCCGCGGCATGTGGGATCTTCCCGGACCGGGGCACGTACCCGCGTCCCCTGCATCGGCAGGCGGACTCTCAACCACTGAGCCACCAGGGAAGCCCTCCTGAATGTTTTTGAGTCTTCTCAGCTCATGAAATTCTTCCTCGTAAAATTAGATGAAACTTCCCTTTGATCCCAGTCCTCCCTCCAGCTACCATCCTCCACCCTCTCCTCAGCCAAACCTCCACAAAGCCCCATTTGTCTCCTTGGCCCAGACTCCCACTTCCTGCCCTCAGGCCACCCCTCCCCACCCAGCCCCTGGAACCTTCCATCCCACAGATAAGAGCCACACCTTTCCTTTGGCCTACTCATCCCTAGTGCTGCTGTCTCTCTGTCCATTACACCCCTCACCTCCTGAGGGGTCATGTGCTTATTGGCTTATCGTCTGTCTCTCTCACTAGATCATAAGGTGATGCTATGAGCTGAACAGTGTTCCCTCCAAATTCATACGTTGGAGTTCTGTCTCCCAGTACCTCGCAATGTGGCCTTATTTGGCGATACAGTCTTTAGAAAGGTAATCACGTTAAAATAAAGTCATGAGAGGGGGCCCTAATCCAATATGATGGGTGTCCTTATAAAAAGGGGGAAATCTGGACACACATAAACACAGGGAGAAGGCTTTGGAACATGAAGATGGCCATTCATAAACCAGGGAGAGAGGCCTGGAATGGATTCTTCTCTCAGAGCCCTTGGGAGGAACCAACCTTGCTGACACCTTGATTTTTCAGAGCTGTGAGAAAATAAATTTCTGTTTTTTTAGCTCTGCAGTCTGTAGTATTTTGTTATGGTGGCCCTAGCAAACGAATCAGCTGACAACAGCAAGAACTTTGTTTTGCTCACTTCACTGTTTCCGATGCCAAGAACAATGCCTGGCACACAGTAGGAACTCAATACAAGTGTCTGTTGTTTGAAGGAATGAAAGAACTTTCCAAACTCAATGGACACTTCTTCCAGTCACCTGATAATTATTGTTTAAAATGTATTTATTAGAATAGGGGAAACATGTAAAATATACAAAGGGATTAAACAGTGAAAGGCATATCTGCCCAGAAATATTCTATGAAATAAGCATCACATGCTCACGTAGATGGGTGGCCTTTGAAAGACTTCCACAAATCATCGTGTACCAAACATGCTGCTGGGCACTTGATGGCCTTACTGTCTTCCTCCTGTGAAGCCAGCCTCGAAGATGACCCCCAGTGACCCCTGCCTTTATGTAGAGTCCCCTCCCACACTGAATAGGACTGACTACCATAGGGTATTGTGGAAATAACAGTGTGTGACTTCTGAGGTGAGGTCATAAGATATTGTGGCTTCCACGTGCTCTCTTGGATCACTTGCTGGGGGAGGAAGCCAGTCGCCACGTTGTGAGGCTGCTCAAGCAGCCCCGTGGAGAGGCCCGCTGGGTGAGGAACGGAGGCCTCCTGACAGTAGGCAGCGCCAAATCATCAGCCATGTAAGTGCGCCATCTTGGAAGCAGGTCTGTCGGCCCCAGTCGAGCCTTCAGATAACTGTAGCCCTGGCCGCCATCTTGACTGCAATCTCGTGAGAGACTCTGAGCCAGAACAGGGCAGCTAAACCTTCCCAAATTCCTGATCCGCAGCAACTGTGAGACACAATAAATGTTCACTGTTGCTTTAAGCTGCTGAGTTGTCAGTCGTTTGTTACCCAGCGGTAGATAATGAATACAGTCTTGAAGACAGCTCCCCATCAGCCCACTGAGAGCAGCGTCATTCTGTTTAATGCCTGACAAAGATCCCATGGGCATATTTTAGTCCCTGATTGAATGTGTCTCTGAGAGCCCTTAACACAGCCTGTCTTTCTCCCGTTGAAGCATCCCCTGGTTTCACCCAAAAGACTCTCTCCTCACTTCCTTGGGTCCCAGCTCCCTGGTTCTTACTCCCTTGTGGGTGTCTGTTCCACCCCTTAAACGCTGGGGCTTCCTGGGGTTCTGTTCTGGGCCCCCTTTCCTTCTCATTCAACGTTCATGAACCATCTCAAATGACCCATCTGTCCAGCCTCTCCCCAGCCCCTCATTATGCTGCCAACTCCCCAACTCCCATCTCTGTCTCAGATCCCTCTAGAGCCCTACACCATCCTCCCTCTGGACAGGGGCATCCCACAGGAACCCCAGGCTCAGGAGTTAAAAATCAAATGTATCTTTTTCCCCAGTCCTGCTCGTCCAGGTCCAAGTATGCCTCCAACTAAGAGATGGTCATGCCTCCCACCTATAACCTGATGCCATCCTGGACACCTCCTTCTCTCCCTACAATAGCAACCAATCCAGCCTTGTGGATTTTGCTTCTTGGAGAGTTAGTTTAGCATTTCTTTTCTCTTCCTCATCAACCCCCTCAGTCCAGGCCACCATCTCCTCCCACCTCGACAGCCATAGCAGTCTCCTCACTGGTCTTCCTGCTGCCATCTGCTCCATTCTCTAAATGACAGTCAGAAGGACCTTTAAAGTCCACATTTGACTTTGTCCCCTCCTCCGCTTAAATCTTTTGCTGACGTATACTTTCCATAATGAAGAAAAACAAAATTCTTAACATGTTGCATAAGTTCCTCCTTGAATTGACGCCCACCAACATTTCTCCATCTCACTCCTGCCTCAGGACATTTGCACTTGCTACTCCCTCTTCTTAGAACACATTCCACTCAGATACTTTATGACTCACTGCCTTGTTTCCTTTAAGTCTCCACTAATGGCCATTTTCTCCAGGAGGCCTTCCTGTCTGCCCCTCATGAAACAGGAAACCCCAGCCTCTTACCCTACTTTATATTCCTCCTCAGCACTTATCACCTCATGCATGTTATTTGCTTGTTTGCTTACCAGTTTGTGTTTTTCTCTCCTTCCCACTAGAATGTAAGTCCCACGAGGGCAAAGATTTTGTCCACTTTGTTCACTGTGCCCAAACCCAGTGCCTGAAAAAGGTCCAGCATATAGCAAGCACTCAATAGATAGAATCAGTGAGTGAAATTCTACTTCTTCCTCCCTCAGATTTTGGGCTTCAGCAACACTGAACTGCTTTTGGCTGCCCAAGCACAACATGCTGTTTATCACCTCCAAGCCTTTACTCATGCTGATCCACCTTCCTGGAGGGCCTTTCCTCCACTACATTTCATAGGATTCCTTGAAGAGTCTGCTTGGGTTATCACCTCCTCCAGGCAGCCTTCCCTGATTACTGCTCCTTTGCCTGGTTAAGTACCCTTTCCTGGGCTCCTGCAGTATCTTGGACATCTCAATGGTCAGACTTATCATTGTGCTTTTGAAGGACCCGTTTGTTGCTTGTTTGCTTATTGTGAGCATCTTGTTAGCAAACCTTCTTTCTGGTAAATCTTTAACATATAGTCTGGTAGAGTCAGCGCTGAGTGAATGCTTTTTTTTTTTTTTTTTTTTTTTGCTGTATGCGGGCCTCTCACTGCTGTGGCCTCTCCCGTTGCGGAGCACAGGCTCCGGACGCGCAGGCTCAGCGGCCATGGCTCACAGGCCCAGCCGCTCCGCGGCATGTGGGATCTTCCCGGACCGGGGCACATACCCGCGTCCCCTGCATCGGCAGGCGGACTCTCAACCACTGCGCCACCAGGGAAGCCCGTGAATGCTTTTATGACTGAATGAATGAATGAGTTGGCTTGGGTCTAGCCATAAAAATTACTCTGTGACTGCGAGCAAGTCCACAGCTCTCTGTGGACCTCAGTTTTTCTCAATCTGTGAAACCAGGTGTCTCACCAACCAGCTGTGTTTATGAAAATATACAATTTCCAGTCCCAGCCCTGGAGGTCCCGATTCCGGAGAAGGGACTTCTACGTGTAATATACCCCATGGGTCATTCTGATGTGGCGACAGCTGGACACCGTGGCATCTGAGACCCCCTTCTCACTCTGCAGACCTGAGACTCTGCTTTGACAAGAAACCAGAAAGGGAAAGTGGCACTTGATAGCCCTTGTAGAATAGTCCTGGGGGATTCCCTGGGGGTGGGGGGTAGAACACAGGCAGGAAGAAAGCGACCTTCCCCCCTCTCCTATCAGCCTTGCAGATTGAAAGAGGAGGAAAAAACAAGCACAGCTGCACAGGACAATTTAGCCCTTTCATTAGGAGCTAAGTTCTTGGCTGGCTGGTGGGAAGAGGCCGCAGGATGACCCTGGCCCCCTCCCTGTTGCCATTGCCATAGCACCATCTGCCCAGTTTTTTCGCACTGCCCAGGCCTTTTCACCCCAGCGAGAGGCCTGGGGTGTCCTTGGGTGGCCCTAAAGCCTTGAAGTGGGGCCACAAGGGGAAGGGGCGTTCTCATGAGAAAAGAGGGGGAAAAAGCTAGAGATTTGGTGAAGGAGACATTTTAGAGCTGAGAATTCCAGGGATGAAGGTAAATCAGGCTAAGCTGTGGCTGTTGGGGGCATACATAACTTGGGAAGCCCCACATCCTATTTTTTTGCAGCTCTGCCACTCCAAGGTGATGCGGGAGAAATTCTACCAGCCCCTCGAGCCCCACTTATCTTCTCTGTGAAATGGGTGTCCCCATAGTGGCAGCTTGGGTAATATTGTAAATAGGCCTGTTGTGTGCCTCCCATTTCCAGCACTCTGGAATTTGGGGGTAGATTCCTGGGCTAGAGGTCAGGGTAGAGGGTTTGAATCTTGATCTGCCATAGACACTCTGTGTGTCCTTGGAGAAGACTATTGCCCTCTCTGGGTATTTTTGCAAGGTAGGTGGGAACAGAATCGAGGCTGTCTAAGGCAGTTTGTACCTCAATTACCTTACCTTGCCCACATACGAAGAGTATTTACTACCAACAGGATTTATCACTGTTGTTGTTGACCTTGATCACCTGGCTGAGGTAGTGTTTGTCAGGTTTCTCCATGTAAAGTTACTCTTTTTTTTCCTTTCCATCCTGTGCTCTTTGGAAGGAAGTCACTATGTGCAGCCCGTACTTTAGGAGTGACAAGTTATGCTCCATCTCCTTGAAGGTGATGTATCTACATAAATTATTTGGAATTCTTCTGCAAGGAGATTTATCTATTTTCTCCCACTTATTTATCCACTCATTTATTTATATCAGTATAATGCTTTATTTTCTTGCTCAAATTGTCCCAGCTTTGGTCATTAGAAGCTCTTTCAGTTGGTTCCTGTGTCCCTTTTTTTTTTTTTTTTTTTTTTTTGCAGTACGCGGGCCTCTCACTGTTGTGGCCTCTCCTGTTGTGGAGCGCAGGCTCCGGACACGCAGGCTCAGCGGCCATGGCTCACGGGCCCAGCCGCTCCGCGGCATGTGGGATCTTCCCGGACCGGGGCACGAACCCGTGTCCCCTGCATCGGCAGGCGGACTCTCAACCACTGCGCCACCAGGGAAGCCCTCCTGTGTCCCTTTGACATGCTGCCATCATTGCGGGTTTTGTTTGTTTTTTAGCACTTCCTTACTTTCTGGCACTGCAAGATGATCCAGGCTTATCTTGTGTATTCCTATCCCAGTCTTAGAATAAGCCACTTTTCCAAGGAGCCCTGGTTCTTTTATTGGAGAATGGTATTAGAAACCAAGTTGTGGATGCTAGGTGGGCTCATTGCTACCTGGGTGGTGTTGTTTCTAAGCCCTCTCAGCTGATGGAGCAAAGAAATAAGTGTGTATAGGCTAACTTCTGTGTACACACATATCCATACATATTTTTATATGTATCTATCAATCTACCAATCTATCTACATCTGTATCTACGTTAAGCTAAGCATGATGAGTTCACATGGTCTCCAGCTCTAATCCATTACCACATGGATCAGTCTAGTCCCTTGCTTGTCTGTAACTTCTCACTCCAATAGTGAGAAACCCACACCATTCTTCTTCTGATGATCAAATTGTCTGAACTTTGGCTGATGGAAGTCCTTTTAAGCTGGCTCCTTTCACTTGGTTTCACCATTCTTTGAAGACTTTCTTGCTTCCCGACACAAGACATTTCAGGTTCACCTCACACCTTCCCTGCATAATCCTGGAGTCAGCCATTTCTCTAAGAATGTGGGTCTCCTTTAGTGGGGAATGGTATTTAGGAGCCAAGATCTGAGCACTGGGTATGCTAATTGCTATGGCAGTGTTCCCTAGCCCTCTTAGTGGGCAGAGCTAGAGAATATGTGTGTGTGTGTAAAGCAGGAGCTCACACCGGTGTCTCCAAATAAAACTCATAGCCACAGACCCTTCCTCTGTTCCATATTTTAAACTTTCATTTCCCATAGTGAGAACCCAGGTTGCCAAATCATCAATATATTTACTCATTTCTTCTATCAGACAACAGAGATAGTGGTTTCAGAATTATAACACCAATACCTTTGCCAAGTACTGCTAATTAAAGTTTCTTTGTAGTTCTCTTTGTTCTTAGAATATATCCCACTAAGAATCTAGGGATAAGAGTTCTGTGGCCAAACTTACTTAAATTAATTGTTTTATTTGTGTGGTTATATTATGATTTTTTTTTTTTTTTTTTTTTTTTTAGCGGTATACGGGCCTCTCACTGTTGTGGCCTCTCCCGTTGCGGAGCACAGTCTCCGGATGCGCAGGACCAGCAGCCATGGCTCACAGGCCCAGCCACTCCGTGGCATGTGGGATCTTTCCGGACTGGGGCACGAACCCGTGTCCCCTGCATCGGCAGGCGGACTCTCAACCACTGCGCCACCAGGGAAGCCCTTATATTATGAATTTGACATACAATTAAGCTCATTTTTTTCTCTTTGTTTTCAAGCTTAGGGTCTAGGTTTTCATCTTCTCATTTAATTTAATTTTTGAAAATGTAAAATGTTTACATGGTTAAAATATCAAAACTGTATAAAAATATATTCAGAGAAGCCTCACTCCCATCTCTTTATTCTCTACTGCATTGCCACAAACTCCTTATGAGTAACTGTTTGGGGTTGGCCAAAAAGTTTGTTTGGCTTTCTCCAAAAAACCCAAATGAACTTTTTGGCCAACCCAATAATAAGTTTCTGATTTATCCTTCCTGGGTTTCTTTTGCATGATCAAATAAATAAATACATGCGGAAATATATAATTAAATTTTTTTTTCTTACATGAAATGTAGCATACTATACATAATCCTTTACACTTGTTTTTATTTTATCTTTTGGTTTAACAATGTATGTTCTAAATCACTCCCTACAGGTTCATAGAGATCTTCCTCCCAGCTTTTATGTCTGCATAACATTCGTTGTATGGTACCAAAATTCATTTTGCTATTACAAATAATACCTCAGTGAATAATCTGGTATGTAAGTTTTAAAATATTTGTGTAATTATAGCTTTAGAATAAATCCTAGAAGTAAGAATCCTGGGTCAGAGGGTACAGCATGTCATTCTGCTGATATTACCAAATTCCACCAATGATATATGAGAGTGCTTATTTGCTCAAAGGCTCATCAACACGTGTTGTCAAGCTTTTGAACATTTGCCAATTGGATGGATGAGAAATGGCATCTCAGTGCAGTCTGATTTGCATTTAAACTTCTCATATGTGTCAGTCCCATTCGTATATACATTTCCCCAGAAGTGCTGGGCCATTTCAAACAACCTCAGTAGACTGGATTTCAGGGTTGACCTAACCCCATGTTTGGTTGGTGGTCATGGCTCCCATCACGCCCAGGGCCAGTGGGGTCTCCACAGAGGATCGCAACCCCTCACTCCCCCTCTCTGGTTCCTGAAGGCCACTGACCCTACCCTCAGCCCCCCACCAGGCAAGGGAGAAACTGCTTCCTCCACACAAAGAAGACTCTGAGTGAAGAGCATATGACTAGGCCTCTGAGAAATGCTGAAGTCTTGACCTCCTCCACAAATCAGAGGGCCAGCTGGGGCTGAGGAATGACGAAGCCAGGACCTCAGGGTGCAAAAGACTCGGGTGGGATTGCTTTCCAAGGAAGTTGGATTTGGAGACACAGGGCACCCAGTGTCCCCGGGATGATTGACACAGCCTCTTGCTTACCTCTCAGACTTAAGGCTCTTCCACTCCATCCTCCCCTACCTGGCTGCCTGTGTGACATGCCTAAAACTTAGAGATGACTATGGCACTCCTGTGTTACGAAATTTTTTTGGCTTTCTAGTTCGGGTCTCACCTCTACTCACTTTCTGAATAGAATCTCCCTCCCTCCCTACATACCTTATATCCATCCATCCTCTCATCCATCCATCCATCCATCCATTTATCCCTTCATTCGTTCATCCATCCATCCATCTATATTAGTTAGATGCACAACAAATTACCTCCAGCTCAGCATTTGAAACAAAAACTTATTTTTTTACATAGTTTCTGTGGATCAGGAGTTTGGAAGCAGCTTAACTGGGTAGTTCTAGCTCAGGGTCTCTCATGAGGTTGCAATCAAGTTGTCAGCTGGGGCTGCAGCCACCCAAAGGCTTGTTGGGCTGGAAGGTCCACTTCCAAGATGGCTTGCTTGCATGGCTGCTAAGTTGAGCAACATGGTTATTGACAGAAGTCCTCAGTCCCTCGACACATGGGCGTTTCTGTAGAGCCTCTTGAGTGTCCCAACAACATGGTGGCTGGCTTCCCCCACAGCAAATGATCCAAGAGACAGCAAGGTGGAAGCCACAATGCCTTTTATGACCTAGTCTCAGAAGTCACACACCGTCACTTACTCCACATTTGATTCTTTCAAGGTAAGTCTCTAGATCCAGCCCACACTGAAGGGGGCTCCACTTTGTGAAAGGAGGAGTGTTAAGAAATTCGTGGAGACTTCCCTGGTGGCTCAATGGTTAAGAATCCGCCTGCCAATGCAGGGGAAACAGGCTTGAGCCCTGGTCCCGGAAGATCCCACATGCTGCAGAGCAACTAAGGCCATGCACAACTACTGTGCCTGCACCCTAGAGTCCGCAAGCCACAACTACTGAGCCCACGTGCTACAACTACTGAAGCCCGCACGCCTAGAGCCCGTGCTCCGCGACAAGAGAAGCCACCACAATGAGAAGCCCACGCACAACAACGAAGAGTAGTCCCCGCTTGCCACAACTAGAGAAAGCCCGGGCACAGCAATGAAGACCCAATGCAGCCAAAAATAAATAAATAATTTTTTTAAAAAAAGAAAGAAGTTCGTGGGCATGTTTTAGAATCACCATGCTATCCATCCACCTAGCTAACAAACATTAATTGAGCACCTGTTGTGTGCCTGGCCTTGTGAGCAACTCATAGTCCAGAACCTTGAAAAAAGCATATTATCTGGATCGGGGTACAAACTCAGAAGTCTGCAGGGTCCAGGAAGTAGCATGAACAAGTAAAGTGAGCCAGATGAGGGCTCTGGTGAGCTGCCTACCAAGTGCCTTAGCGAAGGGAGAGGTTGCTGCCCAGCTTCAGAAGTTTATGTAAAGCCTCCTTATTTTTAGACACTGACAACTGATTTGATTTGGTTTTTTTTAAACCTTCTGTTTGCCTGGTTTGGCTCATATGCCACCAGTTTGCAGCCACATTGAATTTTCTCAATGTTCTTCCCAAACACTCATTTATTCATCACAGACATTTGAGTGCACGGGGCCACTTTCACACATTACAGATACTACCTGCCATCAGCCCCTGCACACCCTGTTTCTTTCTCCCCACAGTGAACTTCTATTCTTCCTTCACAACCCCAGTGCCAGTGTCCCTCCTCTGGGAAAACTCCTTGGACCCCACCTCTAGGGGGTGTTACTGGTTCCCTCCTCTAGGCTCCTAGCATATTTGTGTCCACAGCTCCATTCCAGCACTTTCCTGCTTCCTTTACCAGAAAGTGAGCTCCTGAGGGATGAATGAAAAGACAGGTGCTGCTGAGAAGAGCGGGGAAGATTGTCTGGGGCCACCAGGCAGGGCTTCCCAGAGGAGGTGGTCCTGGGAGGCCTTGGACCTCCCCTCAGCTGGGGGGCTCTTGGCTGCCTCCCCAGATGGTGAGGGGCGAGGTCTGCAGGCCCTGAGGAGCTCCAAGTGGCCAGGGACGGGGACATGGCTGGAACGAGAAAGCCAACTCCTGGATGAGTCATCCATGGAGTCAATCCTACAATAACAAGCAAGGGCTGGACTAGGAGAAAAAGAGACGGTGGGTGGGGGGCTAATGGATGGGCTGAGGGAAGCAGGATGGCCCTCAGTGCCCCCTGCCTTGGGGTCTCCAGCCCCAAGTTCCCCTGGGGCCTTGGCTCCTGGTTTCCACTGCCCTTGGAGCTAGACACTTCTCCAGCCCTCCATAGCCCCCTTGCTGGTGGGTCTCCCTTCAGCCCCTGCCTTCCTTCTACTGTGTTCTCTACCCAGCAGCTAGAGGAATCTTGATTTAAAAAAAAGCTGATCACATTACTCCCTCCTTAATTCCCTCCATGGCTTTTCAGGGCTCTAAGGAGACAATTCGAACTCTCTGTGATCTGCAGAACCCTGCCCACCTCTCCCACTTCTCGTGTCCCTGTCCCTCTCACTCTGCCTCTTTTGTGCCTTCAACCCGCTCTCCTGCCACAGGACTTCTGCATGTGCTGTTCCCTCTGACTGTAATGCTCTCCCCTGCCTTCTTTCACTAGTTAATGCTTTCTCTCTTGTCAGATCCCAGCTTAAGCCTTCATGGCACCTCTCCCAGATCCCTAGAATCTACTGGGTTCCTTGGATATGTACTCTTTTTTTCCCTTTAACAACCATACCCCCATTTGTATGAAGTGTTCATTATTAAGATTTGATCCCTTACCACACTGTGTGCTACACGAGGGCAGGGACCCTCTGTTATGTTCACCCTGCTACTCCAGCTCCCAGTACACACGCTGTCCCTGGAATAGAGTGGGCAATCAATCAGTGCATCTCAGGAACCACTATCCCATGCAGGACATGAAAAGTGCTTGTGGCTATTGCCTCACAACAGGCAAGGGAGGGAGCCAAAGCAGAGGCTCCTGGTTCCATTGTACAGCCGAGAAAACCGAGGTTCAGAGAATTTAGGCAAACCCCCATGATCCCCCAGGGAGGTAGTGGGCAGCTAGGGACTTGAACTCAGGGCCCTTACATATATATCATGGGCTCCTCTTCCATGAAGCAGTTTTAAGAGCTGACCAAGTAAGAAAGATAGTAGTCCTGGCTGGGCAGTGTGACACTGCGTGAGTCACCCCTCTCTGGGTGGATCTCCCTGCTGTAAATTAGGACAGTTAAACAAGTTAAGTTTTAAGTTTCATGGGCCCTGAGAGGTTTTGTTCTCATGGATTTCCTTCTCTGTCCCTGCTACCAGATTGTGGGCATCCTAGGAGAAGTTGGGACAGTGTCTAAAGCACCTGTGTGTCCACAGGCGTCCTCCACTCCCAACCCAAGACCTGGTATCAGGGAGCTGACTTAAACATCATATTTTCCCCTGTAAGAAGAGAAGGTCACTGAGGAAGAAAACCATGTCTTTTCTGTCTTTTTTCTTCCTACTATTTATGAAGTGGGCAATGATCATCAAAGCTTTTGTTGGCTTAACCTGCATTTCCATCTCCCTCCTTCTGGTTTCTTCGAGAAGTTCTCCCCACTCCATGCAGTCCTGGTAGAGCTACCACCATGTGTTCCCACCTGAGGGGTGGGCACAAAATCTATTCTGGCCAATCAGATTATCCTTGTTACCCTGACCATAGTGATTGGTTCAGGAACAGACATGTGACCCAAGCAAGGCCAATCAGGATCTTCCCTAGAATTCGTATATAGATGTAGGGGAAAAAACTTGTTGTCATTGTACTAGGACCTGAGTAAGCCTGGAGTTCCTGGAGGCCTTCTTCCTTGGCCACAGGGAAAAAACCACCAGAAGAATGATGACAGAGCTCTGGCACCAGTTCTCACTTTTAAGACCCTAAATCCCTTTTTTATTTAAGCTAGGTTGAGTTGAACTTCTGTCATTTACAATCAAGAGTCCTTGATGGGTAAGGCCAATTTCATCCAGGGGAGGCCATGGGTTATGTTACTGTGCCCTTCAGCCTCCCTGATCTGAGTCGCTCTTGGCCCCCAGCCCTCACAATCATCTCTGTGCCACCCCCTACTGTCACCATCAGAGAAGAGGAGCAAACCTCTCCTTTCCAGCCCAGACTTATGCAGCTCAGTGTTGTGTTAGTTGCAGCCTCTGAGAAACAGAAGCCAGAGACAGAGTTAGAAGTGCAAGAGATTCATTGGGGGGTGATGCTTGTGAGGAGGATAAAGGGGAGAGGGAGCAGGGAGAGTCAAGGAAGAGCCTTCAAACCATGCCACAGGTTCGACATCTGTGAAAGGAAAGGGGGAGGAAAGGAGGATTGGGTAGAAAGAACTTCAGCCTGTGCTAGAGCACTGAGGAAGTCTCAGCCAGCCCGATGGGGGGCTCTGGCACAGAGGCTGTTTATAGAAGAGCCCCATATCAGGCAGAAGGGGCAACCCTTGTACACAGTGTGCTCAACCAGGGGCTGCGCAGGAAGCACATGGCCTCAGCCACAAGCTGTATCCTGAGTCATCCACAGCTTTCTGTTGAAGGGACATGTGAGTGGCGCACTGCATGGCTGATACAATACGTTGGAACCTACTCATTTTAATAAGGGTGTGTAGCGGGCAAGATTCAAACCCAAGCTTTCTGTCTGCAGAGCCTGTGTCTTCTCCAGTGTCAATCTTCCTTGTACGTTAGGGACCACAGATGGTAAATAAGCCTTGTCTGTAATGCCAGCTCATATTGATTGGTAGCAGCTGCCTGGGCTCTGTGTTGAGGAGGATTCTGAGGCTGCTTTTAGGTTCAGCAGGAAGTTCTGTGATTGATTAATGATGTCTACTGTGGGTAGGAGAGGCGTGAATGTACACACGTGTGCCAAGTATTTGCTATCCTGATAGCAGGAACAAATAAGTATTTATTGAATGAATAAATTCTGAACCCCATGACTTTTTCTTTTCTTTCTTTTTTTTTTTTGCGGTACACGGGCCTCTCACTGTTATGGCCTCTCCCGTTGCGGAGCACCGGCTCCGGACGCGCAGGCTCAGCGGCCATGGCTCACGGGCCCAGCCGCTCAGCGGCATGTGGGATCTTCCCGGACCGGGGCACGAACCCGTGTCCCCTGCATCAGCAGGCGGACTCTCAACCACTGCGCCACCAGGGAAGCAACCCCCCCACCGTGACATTTTTAAAAAATTAGGCAACTGTCTTCCCCCAAGTACGACTGTCCCCTGATGAGATGTCCTGGCATCTGGCCCTGGGAATCTCAGAATCATAGTTAGAGCTGCCGCTTGCCAGGGACCTATTATACGCCAGGCACTGTGTGAAGCCCTTTCAATGCATTATCTCATTGGATTCCCACTAAAATCTCATGAGGAGAGGATTATAACCTCCATTTTATGCTGAGGATACCTGGCCTCAATCTGTGCAAGGCTACTCAGCACATCAATAGCAGGGCCCGTTTCCACATCCCTTCCCGGTTTTCTCCACTCTACCATACGTAAGACCGGCGATGGATTTTGTTATTTCTCCAAATTCAGTGTAGCAATTGGAGCAAGACTCAGTTATTCATTTACCAAAGAGAGAGGAAAAGAATACTTGAATAGTCCTTGGAAAATCCTTTGGAAATTTCCTGAGAGATGAACCAAATCCAATCCAGCAGTTAAGTCCGTGTATTTAGAGGCTGATTTCAAAACCATTCGTCCCTACCACAAACACCACCATTTTATGTGTTGTATATTAATTCTGCTGTGTACCAGACACAGTGCAAAGCACCTTACACTCATTAATTTACTTAATCCCCACCATGATCCTATGAGGAAGTAAATATTATTATCTCTGGCTTACAAAGGATGAAACTGAGGCTCAGGAAGGTGAACTTTTTTGAGGTCACACACAATACGAGGCCAAGGGTGTATGGATATGTAGGTGTGTGTACAGTTTTGGTTGGATGTGGAATTGAGCCATCTAAGTAGAAAGTATTTTTGGAAGAACATGTGATAGTAATAAAGTTGCAAAGAATGTCAAGAGACCCAAGGAATGGACTTTATAATGAGAACTTGTGGTTTATATGCAATTTCAGATCCATTCCCACCCTTCATATGCAACCTAATTTACTTTTGGATGACCAGCTGTTCCTGATATGTTCAGGGTTAGTGGAACCTTGGGCACATGGCCCAATGAGCATCTCTCTTTTAAGTCTTTGAGCCTGTCAAGGAGAGACGCATAGCTTGGGATTCATTGTGGTAGCACAGGAAGGTAGTTTGTACCATCATTTCTAGAAATGGATAGCCTTGTTCAATTTTGGACTCCACAGTTAACTCCTAACCAACTTTAGGCAAGCTACATAACCTCTCTGGGCCTCAGTTTTTTTTCTTCATCTGCAAAATGAGGACAATAATAGAATCTTCATTATAACTCTGTATGACACACTTAGAGAAGCACCTGACACAAGGAAAGTTCTACTTTGGTATGTTTGTCTGTCTTGATGTAATTCCATTGGTCATCAAGGGTTTACAACTCATTCCTGCCAATGAGGCTCCTGGAGCATCTCACTTATCTTGCGTTTTTCAGAGGATGGACCCGAGCCTTCTCACTGATTCTGTGAGCACCCGATACTCCACCAGTCCTTCATTTCTCTGCCTAACTAACTCACAGTCAGTCCTGCTGCCTGCAAACCCAGAACACTAGATGTCATGTCAATTCTGTCTCACTGCAAAGCTGGAAATCTAGAACCTCCAAGTTACGATCCCCCCAACTCCCAGCAGAATTCTGCACCTGACATCAACAAGTCTGTTCTCTCGAAAACTCGGGTCTGGAGTAGTGATACCAAAACCATCCAGACCGGCTCTTGCAGGTTGGAGACGGTTTATTTGATTTCTGAATACATACCATCGAGGGATTCCCCCAGGCTGAATGGCACGGTGGAGCTAGTGGGGATTCTTAGTCCCGAATTAACAATGAACGAATGGAGGTCCAGGGATGTGAAGGGACTTGTTAAAAGTTACATAGCAAGATGGAATGGCTCCTAGCTCAGGTTCTATCTGCTAAAAGACTGGTTAACCTATGTGGGCTGGGAATGGGCTGTGAATGTTGCTTGGACTTTGAACTTAAACCCTTACTACTATACTCTGTTTTCAGTTCTTCACTTACTCCCAATTTTTTTAAGCTTAGTACCACCTCAGGGCCTTTGTACATGCTTTTTTTTTTTTTTTTTTTTGCCTGGAACTCTGATTCTCCCCCCCACCCCATCCCTCACTCTTCACCTAATTCCTTCCTCCTTTAGATCTAGGCTTCTCTCCTCCTTCCTAGACCACCAGCTCTAGACTGATGCCCCTACTGTGCCCAATGCTAACATTTGTCTGTTTCCTTATTAGCAGTTCCCACACTCAGGTATTACTTTTTTCTGTTTCTTGCCAATCTTCCCCACTAGGTTGTACATTACCTGAGGGCAGGGACTCTGTCTTGCCCTGGCTCAGTGCTTGGTACAATGTTCGATAAATGGGTGAATCCGAGAGTCATCCAACCAGAAATAACTTTAGTTATCGTCTAGTTTCCCAGTCTCCCTCCAAAGCTGAGGCCTAGCAGGGAACAATGGCTTGGCCACAATCACACAGCCAGTCGCTATTTGAAAGAAACAAGACCAGAACTCACAAACAGCCGCCATCATCTCTAAGCCACGAGTTGGGTGGTCATGGTGGGGTGTAGGTGGGCTTCACAGGGGAAGGGCGTTGGGACATATGCTTGCTCCTCGCCACCAAATCTAAGAGGCAGGTACCATCATCACCATCACCATCAGCAGCAGCATCCCCATCTTACAGATGAGGAAACTGAGACTTATGAGAGTTCGTGACCTGCTGGAATGCCCCAACGGGCAAATGCATGAGGAAGAGATTCGAGCCCTGTTCTGAATCCGAAGTCAGTACGCGCTTCACCCAGTGTCTGGACTGCGCTGGAGCCTCGCTCTGTAAAATGGGCGCTTCCCGGGGATGGGCGGGCTGCGAGACAAGGGAGGCGGGAGCGCGGGGAAGGAGAGAGGAGCAGCGCCGGCTCGAGTTCCCCTTGGCAGCCGCGCGGCCCTGGGCAGGGAGGGGGGCGTCTGGTTCTCATCACACGCCGCGGCGGGCGGGGTGGGGGAAAGGCGCCGGCTCCGAGGGGCGGCCATTGGCCGCCGCCGGGTCCCACGAGGGGAGCAGCCCCCGCCCCGCCCGCCCCGCCCCTGCGGCCGCCCTCGGTGATGGCCCGGCCGGCGCCGCCCGCGGCTCTTCCAGTCTCTCCCTGTCCACAGTCTCGGTCTCCGCGCGTCCCTCCCGCACCCCTTCTCTCTCTCTCTCACAGTCTCCCCAGCTCCCTTCGGAGATGAGGCAGGGGTCGGCGCCCAGGGCCAGCCCGCTCCGCCCGCTCCAGGGCTAGGCGGGGGGCCGGGGGCTGCACCGGACAGACCGACGCGCGGACCGGACCCAGTGAGCCGTCGCCCAGGAGAGGAGCAGCCGCCGCCGCCGCCGCCGCCGCCACCGCTTGTACCCCGTCACCATGGTAACGCCTGCCAAGGCCTGGACCACCTTGCTCTGTCCCCTTTTGATGGGGCACAGCTCTCGAGGGGATGTCCAGGGCAGACCCCCTACCTTTGACACTGAGACAACCCTCAATTCCTGGCTAGGGGTCTGTGCTTAACTGCCTCCACCAGCAGGGGAAGGGTGGAGGGTGCAGGAATCCATCTCTGGCAACGATGTCCTCGCCATCTGTCCACGCGTGAAGTGGATGGAATAAGATTGGATGTCTGGTAAACTTTGATACGGCCCCATCCCATAGCACAGATCGGAGCTGGAAACCTACCTCTGGGCCTTGGACAAACTTGGGGTGGTGATGCATTTCAGACTTGGGGCTGAGGGTCAGATATGCCCACTGTTGCCACACGCGTTTGGATGGGGTTGGGGGTTAAAGTCCCCTCTCAGCCCAGTCAGGGAGCACAGGGCAAGGAGGGTTAGGGTACAGGGTGGAGAGGAGGGAATTGCTCACCAAAACTTGGGGTGGTGTTGATCCTTTAGACTCAGGGCAACAGTGTCAGATCTGCACATTGGCCCGGCATGAGGTGCTCCCATGGGAATTGGGTGGGGAGGTAGGCCTAGGGGAGGGGGAGGACAGAGGGCAATACCCCACACCATGTCTTCCTGGGCTGGCACCTCAAGAAGGTTGCGGTGTTGTGTGTTTGTGTTTGTGTCAATATCTGGTAACAGAAAATGAAAGAAAAGCCTGTTAGCAGGGGATCTCAGCCCAGCTCCAGCCAGGCCGAGGAGCCCCAGGCCGGTTCATAGGAACAGTAGGGATTTGGAAAAGGGCTGTGGGGACAGGTCATGGCTTTAGCCCCTTGACTGTGATCGACCAGGTTGAATTTGTGTCGGCTGAATTTGTGCACATGCAGAATTCTCTACAGACATGTTCACACATACACACAGAGAGCATCCAAACATGCTCCCACTGACTCACACGGCTGAATACACGTGCCCTCTCACACACGAGCCGTGTCCACCTGCTCTCCCAGATTGCTGGAATATGAGCATACGCCTGCATACATACTACAGACGTACCACAACACCAGGCTCCTAAATCCATGTACTGCAGGGCAGGTGTACACACCCGTCACTCTTGGAGCTCTTTGGCAGTAATCATCGTAAGCTAATGGTTATTCACCTCTCACCAGAGGCAAGGCGCTGAGCTGGGCAATTTACACCAGGAGATCACGTAACTCACACCTGCTCTAACAGTAAACCTGCTGGTGTCTCCACCCCACAGATGGAGACCCAAGGCTCTGGGAACTTAACTGGCTGCCCAAGGTCACTCTACCAGGAAGTGGCAGTTAGGACAGCCTGAATTCTGAGCCCGACTCGGCTGTCACGGCCACCCCAGAGCCACCTGCACCAAGTGGTGTTTGCCAAACTTTGCCTAGCTTCAGACTTAACCCAATTATTAGTTTTCGAATCCAGAAATTCCTCGCTGAACCCCAGACCCCTCAGATCAAGGGTCAGGCACTGGGTGGCTCCTCTCAAAGGGTGAACAATTCTTTTCTGAATGGGAGTGAGACAAGTTTTCCTCCCACCTTTGTCTTTAAATATATTAAAGGTAGTCACCTGCCCATCTCTCTGGCATCACCTCTATACTCCAGCCACTCTGACTTTGGTTCAGACCCTCTTGTGTTTCGTGCTTCCTCCTGCCACAGGGCCTTTGCACATCCTGTTCCTGCTAAGTGGAGCACCTTCCCCTAATGAATTCCTATTCGTCCTGTGAATCTCCACCCAAATGTCACCTCCTCAGGAAAGCCTTTCCCGATTCCCCTGACTTTCACTCTAGCATGCTGTATATCTCTCCTTCATGGTACCCATCACAGTTGTAATGTTTGTGGGGCAATTTGATTAATGGCTATTTAGTGTTCTGTGGCAGCCCAAGGTCAGAGCATCTTATGACAGGGATGTAGGGTTTATCCCATCCCACATTTCTGAAGTTTCAGTATCGTCATAACAAATTTTGCATATCCACTTACTGGATAAGGTATTATAAAAAAATTATAAAATTTACTACTTATTATTTGCTTAATATTTTTCTTTAAATCAACTTACTTTATAAACTGAAAAATATATTTAAATAGGAAATTTTATATCATGACCATGAAAAATCAGTATTCATTGTCATAAATAGAAAGTAACTGTAAAAATACATACAATGAAGGCAAATATATGTTAGAAAATTCTGGCTCGATCAAGTTGGCCATGGATGATTCTAAGCCTGAGGACGATTTTCTTTTTCTTAAAAGGAGTAATAACTAAGTGTCTGAGAGGTGTTCAAGATATACTGGCACTGGGGCTTCCCTGGTGGCGCAGTGGTTGAGAGTCCACCTGCCGATGCAGGGGACGCGGTTTCATGCCCCGGTCCGGGAAGATCCCACATGCCGCGGAGCGGCTGGGCCTGTGAGCCATGGCCGCTGAGCCTGTGCGTCCAGAGCCTGTGCGTCCAGAGCCTGTGCTCTGCAATGGGAGAGGCCACAACAGTGAGAGGCCCGTGTACCGCAAAAAAAAAAAAAAAAAAAAAAAAGATATACTGGCACTGAACTTTCTCTTTGGTGTCATCAAGAGGACTGGGAGAGAATTGGAGTAACTTTCTTACTGTGATTTCACGTCAAGTTCGTGTCCTCCCCACATCGTCTTGTGGGCCACCTGTGATCCCATCACATGCTTTGAGAAAAACTGATTGAGTCCAATTCATTTCATTCAACATTGCCAAAGTACTTACCTCATGGTGGTCCTCCAAAGTACCTACTGTGTGCCAGGCCCTGTGTAAGGATCAGGGCCTGGAGATGAGTCAGCCCTGCTCCCTGCCTGGGGGGCTTGCAGTCGCTGGTGAAGGCAGACCATTCACTGAGAATTCTGTGCTGTATGATGGGTAGTGGGAGTCCGTCCCTTTGCCTAGAAGCACATGTATCATGAAAAAGAGATGTGGGTCCAGCAGGGCTCTGAAGGGTGGGAGAGAGCTCACCCAGTCTGGAGAGGGGTGAGTGGGAGTTCAGGCAGTGCTTCCCAAAGTGAGGAACCCACCATGGGTCCTAGGAGGGGAGACTTTTGCTGGCGCTTAGATGAACATTTTTTATATAGCTTTTCATCTTAATGGGTGTTAGGAAGTGATTTAAACAGTACAATCACATGATAATAAATACAAATAAATTTAAGTTGAAAATGAAGTGACAGAAAGACTAACATGAAGTAAATAATTAATATTAAGGAAACAGTAAATTAGGTTAGGTGAAGAGCAAGAAAAACTCATGAATGCGACGCATGGGTCTTTGGGAAGCCCCGAGCTACAGTGTTGTGTGTATTAGACATAGGAAGGGTATGCTGGGTGTAGATTGATGGGCCACTGATGCCAGGCTGAGTTGCTCAGGCAATGGGGAGCCACTCAAGATCGTTGAGCAGTAGAGGGTCACAGTTGGATCTGTGTGTTAGAAAGGCTATTGTCGTGGCCAAAGGGGAGCCTGGCCTGGTGGCAGGGAGCCTGGGGAAGAGGCAGAGGAACTGGGAGTTATGTGGGCAGGTTCATACTCCAGCTCTACCATTTACTTGGGCTCAGTTTCTTAATCTGTAAAATGGGAATAAATATACCCATCCCATAGAGTTGTTGGGAAGATGAAATAAAAGAATGTACAAAAGGTTCTTAGGATAAGGCATGCCACAGAAGCCTTGCTCAGTAAGAAGCTCTAGTAAAATTGTTATTATCCTTATGTGGTTTAGGTGGGGGATGGTGAACCCCAGGGCAGAGGCAAAAGGGATAAGAGGGAAAGGAACAAACACAAAACTAAGGCCCAAAGAGGTGAACTGACTTGCTCAAGGTCACACGGATGATACATAACAAAGCTGGACTTGAATGTGGGTCTTCTAACGCCCACTTGCTTCTCAGTTCACTGCGTCTGGGTTGTTTTTCCAGTTTCTGAAAGGTTTTATTAAGGAGCCAATTCTCACTCATACTTCCACCCACACAAAAAAGGATTTAAAGCAGGAGAATCCTTAGTTGGATGTGAGCAATAACTTCCTGGCAGCCAGAGCAGCAGAACGCTGGGTTTAGACTCTCCAGCCTGGAGAAGTTCAAGAGGAGGCCCCCGGTAGTTGAGCCTTGTGGTCACAGCTTGACACCCACTGGGCTGCATCTGGCTTACAGATGTGTTTGGTTTGGCCAACCTTTAAAATTTGGGGAGGTTTTACTAAAATTTCAATAGACCTGGCAATGCTGGGCAAAGGCAACTCTTGGCTGGAGCTGATGAGATGCGGTGTGTGCCCCAGGCCCCACCACTCCCTATTGTTTCCCTGACACTGAGGCCGACTGTCAGGGGCCACTTACCAAGGGGCTAGAGGGGTTATTTTCTCACACTTGGACCAATTCCATCTTCCATGTCAACTCTCAGGCCCCTGTAGGCATTTGTATTTGTGGCTGCTGGTTTAGACCCTCCCTGGACCTGAGTAGGGAGATGGATGAGACAGACCTTTGTAAACTTTCTCACCAACTGTGGTTTAACTGATCCCATTTGGGAACCATCCCAGTTCCAAACCTTCCTGAACCTGATTGTACCTTGAATTCTAGAAAGGCCCCACTTGGAAGGGCCCTTAGAGATAGATAAGCCCAATGGTCCCATTTTACAGATGGGGAAACTGAGGCTAAGATAACTCAGTGAGTCAAGGGTGGAATCTCACCTTTCCTAGGCATTTCTGCCACGGAGGAGAGCAGGGGTTGAAGGTAGTAGCCCTAGGACACTGCCTACCTCAGCTTTTCTCAGTTCTCTCTCTTCCCAAGCTAGGAGGTGTCGATGCTAAATGATGCTAAAATCTTTGCCTGTTGGAGTAAATGGATAAATCTGGACCTTTAAGAAGAGTTCAGCCCACCTCTCAGAAGGCCCAACTAACAACATCTGGTGAGACCATTTAAAAAGGGAACCAGACTTAAAAACACACACACACAATCACACTTTTATATCCCCACCCCCAATTATAAGAGCTCTACAGTCTGGTAACAGACGTTTGGAAAATCCAGCAACTGTGACTTACGAGGCCCCTGTCCCTCACAGCCCTCAGGGGTAACTGCAGTTAACACTTTATTTCATGGCCTCTCGGCTTACACACACTTTTACACAGTGGAGATCACACTGCATGGGAATTTTTTTTTCAATTCCAATGGTCAGAAGAGTAGTTACTGCTGGACTGGGGGCTTGGCCTGGGAGGGGGCTTCTTTCTGGGGTGGTGGAAGTCTTGTATGTCCATCTGGGTAGTGGTTCCAACAGTACATACAGAGGTAAAAATGCATCAACCTATGCACTTCATACTTGTTTATTTTACTTGATAAGACTTAAGATTGCAATAATAATAGAGGCTCATTGCAAAGACATTGATCAGAAATTTACAAACACCTGTACTCCGACTCCTCCCCTGCCCAGACAGGACTGCTGGGAACAGACACTCTTCTGTGCCCTTTGGCACCATACAAGGTTCCTTGGGTCAGTCCAGAAGGTCTGTGAGCATCATATAGGTGTCAGCCCCCTTGGTGGGCTCCATCTCTGGCCCTGAGTCGCACGGGAGGGGGCTGAAGGGCTTCAGACTGGCTCTGGCCTGTGACACCCACTTCTTTCTCAGCTTCACACCATCTCCTGCCTCAGCTCCTGTCGAGGAACAGTTAAAGGCCCGGCTGGGCTGCACTCATGCGGGAGGAATGGAAACATGTCGATTAAGTTTCACGGAAATCATTTTGAGGGGCCCATGTCTGGCCGATGGTGTTTGGGTTCCTGTGGTCCCAGGCTGGGCTGCCCGTTTGATTTTGAGTGGAGAGGAGCCAGCTTTCCTCCCTGCAGCCGCCTGGGCCTCGTCACCATGTGCTTCCCCCAATACTTGGACCGCTTATGAGCCCCTGGGGCTCAGGCCTGTAGCAGGTAATGCTCTGGCCAAGAGCTCGGAGTCCCGTTGACTTGGAACATTCTTCCTTTTTACTGGCTGCCCCTTACATGGTTACAGTGTGCGGCCAGCTGAGCCAGTGTGCGAAAGCCAAGGCGTTCCAGGCTGCAAGCCTTGGTCTGTGAGAGGTAAACATCATTATTGGGCCCCACTTGAAGCAGTGCAGGATAGACAGCTGAGAAGGCCGCCTCCAAGGCTGGTGGCTGGTGGTGGCCCCAAGGCAGACACCCAGGGACAGAGGCAGAGGGTAGACTTGACCCGTCCAGACCTGCGTTGGATCCTGGCTCTGTCTTTCTCCCCTTCTCTGTGATCTTGGACCAGATAAAGAGTCTTAGTTTCTTTATCTGCAGAATGGGATGTTCCTACTTTGCCCCTAGGATGGTTGTGTGGCCAAGAAAGAGAATGTGAGTAGAGGGCCTGGTGAATAGCAGGCACCTAGAAACTGTCATTATTATGGGGGTGACCCTTGTGTCTGGGCTTACCAATGACGGTGCCAGGACCCTCTTTCCTTCAGAATGGGGGCTGTAGACATTCATTCATTCCTTCATTCATATATTCATTCTATAGATAGCGATGGAGGGCCTACCTTGTGTTCAGCTCTGTGTGGGTGCTGGGGACACAGCAGTGACACCAACATTTGTCTAAATGCCCTGGGCTAGCGTCTCCGATTTTACAGCCTCCTGGCATTAGAATCTTTCTGGGATGGAGACAGGCTCTATTCCTCTCCCTCAAAGTCTTTATTTTATTTCCCTGTCTCCAGGGGCCTTATTTATAAAAAGTGATTTTTCTGTTCTAAATAAGCTCCCTTTATGCTGGATTCTTGTTTATTCTCATCTTCCTTTACATCCTTCAGCGATAGATAGACTCAGAACTTGCAGCCAGTCTGGGGCAACCAGAATGGCTTTCATCAGGCTTTTTTAAGAGACGAAAATCACAACCCTTGGACCGTAGTACCACACCTGGTTGGGACCCTCTGGCCTTGTCCCACTTGCCTATTTTACAGATGGAGAAGGTGTGGTTCAGAGAGGGACACTTTATTTATCCCTCCACATTACTGAGCACCTTTATTGTGCCAGGCACTGAAAACCCTAGAAGAATAGGAGTCAGTGCCGGCTGTGTCAGTTTCCATTGCTGCTGAAATTAATGACCACAAATTTAGTAGCTTACAGCAGTGTAAATGTGTCATCTTGCAGCTCAATAGATCAGCTGTCCAACGTGGGCCTCGCTGGGCTCAAATCAAGGTGCTGTTGGGCTGCATTCTTTTCTGGAGACTCTCAGTGAGAACCTGTTTGCCTTTCCCAGCTTCCAGGAGTCGCCCACATTCCTTGGCTTTGCCTCTGTTTTCAAAGCCAGCAGCATTGCCTCTCTCGATGCTTCTTCCACAGTCACCTTTCCTTCTGACTCTCGCCCCTTCTGCATTCTCTTCTACTTTTGAGGACACTTGTGATTGGATTGGACTCACTTGGATAATCTAGAATAATCTCCCTACTTTAAGGCCAGCTGACTAGCAACTTTTATTCCATCTGCAACCTTAATTCCTCTTTGCCATGTAAGGTTCCAGAGATTAGGATGTGGGCATTGGGGGGTGGGGAGCATTATTCTGCTTACCACTCCTGTCCTCAGGGAGCCCGGGGTCCACCGAGGGAGACAAAAATCAGCATGGGATTTGCCATGGGAGCCCAGAAATGAGGACACCTGACCCAGCTAGGGTGGGAGTGGGAGATCAGAGAAAGTCTCCTAGAAGAGACGAGGGGTGACCTGGATCTTGCAGAACAAGGAGTTAGCCTGGTGGGAATGGAAGTAGAAGGCATCCTTGGAGGAAGGAACAGCATGTGAAAAGTCCTGGAGGCAAGGGAGGGAACGTGTGTGTCATAGTGGCAGAAGCCTAGGGAGAGCAGTGAGGCTGGAGGTGTGGCCAGGTGCTTTCTGAAGGCAGTGGCGAACCTTTGAGCAGGAGACTGACAAGGCCAGATTTGCATTTGAGAAAGATCACCCTGGGGTCCTGGTGGAGAAATGCTGGAGAGCAGGGAGACTAGAGAAGGGAAAACAGTGAGGAGGTGATGCAGTGGAAGAGGTGATGGGGGCCTGGATCTGGGCGGGGCAGGCGAACAGAGCAGAGAGAGTGGGTTGGTGAGCTGATGGAGGCGAGAAGACTGTATAGGATGTGGCTGAGGGTTGTCTGTGGGCAGGGGAGGCAGGAGGAAGGGGCAGGATGATGAGCAGATTTCTGGTTTAGGAGTCTGACTGGATGGGGAGGCAATCACTAAGGTAGGGATGTGGGGGGAAGGGTAAGCTTAGGAGGGTATTGAGTTAGATTTATGTATTGATGGTCTGTGCCCCATAAACATCTAGAGGAGGCATCCTGGATAGATGAGGATGGAGCTCGCATCAATCATATCAACTTGTATCAGTTAGTTACTGCTGTGTAATAAACCACCCCAACTGAGTGGTATAAAACAGCAATCACTCATTATCACTCATGTGTCTGCATATGGACTGGGGCTTGTCTCATCTAGGCTGGGCTTTGCTGGTGGCTCAGCTTCAAACTGCAGGTGTGCAGGTCTGCAGGTCAGCCAGGTGGTGACATTTGGGGATGCTGACCTCTCCTTTCCCTCTGGCCCTGACCTGGATGCCTTCCCCTGTTCCTCTACTCCACCTTGGATCAGCAGATGACATTTGAGCAAAGATCTGCAGGAGGTGAGGGAGTGAGGATGTCTTAAGGAGGAGTATTCTAGGCAGAGGGAACAGCCAGTGCAAAGGCCCTGAGATGGGATTGTGCCTGGTATGTTTGAAGAACAGGAAAGAAGGCCAATGTGGCTGAAGGGGGTGTGTGAGTGGGAGGGTGTAGCAGAGGAGTTCAGAGTTAGCAGGAGCCTTAGTTATCTGAGGTCAGGAAGGTCAGAGGAAGTGGCCCCTACCCTTATTATTATCGCTACTATCACTTTTCATCCTCACCTCCTGTCCCCCACAGGACCCCCCATCCTTGGATGCAGCCATCCAGCATGCCCTGGCGGGCCTCTATCCCCCTTTTGAGGCCACAGCACCCACCATCCTGGGTCAGGTGTTCCGTCTCCTGGATTCTGACTTCCGGGGCGATGGACTGAACTTCCTCCTGGATTTCCTGATCCCTGCCAAGCGCCTGTGTGAACAAGTGCGCGAAGCAGCCTGTGTAAGTCAGAGGGATGTGGGACCAGGGGACAAGCTCTCCCAGAAGGCCAGGGGCTGGAGGTGAGCAGAGAAGGAGGTGGGCTGGTGAGTGTGTTGTTGAAGGGCATGAACTGGGGACGTGGGATGGCTTTCAGGTATCATTGCTTTCTCCAAAAAACACTTCAGCCCCACAAATGGACAGGAAGGTCACTTGGCCCTTTACCCTCTGACATCTAGGAGTCAATCACGTTTGCACTTTGACTAACAGGGAGGGAGGCCAGCCTTGTGGGTTCTCTGGCCCCCCAGGAACTGGCATTGTGGGCATCATCTGGCTGTCTTGGCTGAAGTGGTGCAGCTTCAATGGAAATAGTAGAGAATGTCCTAGACCTTCCCTGGAGCCCTTGTGGCATCAGGACTCTCACTTCTTCCCTGGAGACTCCTTCAACCCAGATCTCAGGGAGGCCTCTCCTGAGGCAAAGGGGAAAGAAAAGTGTTTTAGGCAGGACTCACTTGCTGCAAACGACAGATCCTTACTCAGACCAGGACAGGGTGATCCGGACCAAGGCCCGAGATGTTCCGCTGATCAAACTCCTCCAGGACTCTTTCTGTCTCTTGTCTCTGCTTCTACTGCTTGCCAGAATCATTCTTACAGGCTAGGTGTTTCTCAAGGCTGGAGCCCAGGGCAGCACTAGGATCAAAATCCTACTCTGGAGAGGAAAATGAACTCCTTCCCTTCAGCTGCAGATAGAAAAATCACAAGGAAGGATCCTGATTGGCCAGGCTCGGCTCCTGTGTCCCTGCTTGGACCAATCACTGTGGCAAGAGGAATGGGGTACCAGGATTGGCCAGGCTTGGATCCTGTGTCCATGCTTGGACCAATTATTGCAGCCAGAGGAATGGGATACCAGGATTGGCGAGGCTTGAGTCATATGCCTATCTCTAAGCTCAGAGGGTGGAGACTGTTTTAAGAAAGGGTGGGGAGAGGCCTTTGGAGACCAAAGCCTCAGATGCCCACTGCTAGAACTTACCCACACCCTTCACAGAGTTGCTGACTCTGCCCTACTCTTCTGCTATTCAGTGCCCACCCCTACTGCCCCAGCGTCAAGAATCGCTAACAGCATCTTAGGTCCTACTAGCCTTTCCTGAGTTGCTCATGCCTGTCGGGGACCTGGCACATCAGGAGGACAGATAAGCAGAGGGACCGTGTGCGTCATTTTAGTAATAGAAAGAAATTGAATGTAGCAGCTAAAAGTTCAGGCTTAGGAGCCAGAATTAGAGATGGTTGGAACTGGAAGGAAATAGATCATTCATTTAAGCTACTTAGCACAGAGCCTGACCCACAGAAATAGCTCCATACACATTTGCTGTTCTTTTAGGAGAAGGAAGAGTCTCACTGAAACACTGCAGCCAATTTCCACATATCCATGTTGACATCATTTAAGCCATATCCTCTCCATCCTTATTTCTTCTCCCTGACAAGCTGTACAAATGCCTGCTTCCTTTATTTGGCCATTAAAACTGCATTTGCACTGTCTCTTTCCCCATTTCTTCTAGGGACAAGGGTCACAACATTTAGACTTCTTTATTTCCAATTATCTTTAACTTTAATCATAATTATAGGTGAATTCGTGTCGTCTCAGAGCAGGGGGTAGTAGCGTGGGATTCATGTATGCCCTCAGGAGTCAGATGCCCCAAGTTCAAATCCAGGCTCCATCACTATGAAGTTGGGGGATCTATGTCACCTCTCTGAGCTTCAGTTTTCTTATGTAGGAAGTGGGAATGTTAATAACACAGGATGTATGTACCTCACCGAGATGATACACACAGCTTAGCCCAGAGCCTGGCATGAAGTAATTGCTCAGTAGCTACTGGCTGTTACTTTCCCACTGTCTCCTTTCTCCCTCTGAAATAAGAATGTGCCAGCCTCAAAGTCTGCCTTTATAACCACCAGCACCCAGACAGACAGCCACCATCAATGAGGTCTGGAGGGACTAAGGACAGATACAGCCGACTCCAAACGTGAAAGTCTAGGCACAAGTCCTGCTTTCGCTACTTTTCAACTGTGTGACCATGAGGCAATTCTTTAGCCTCGGTTTCCTCATCTGTAAAGTTGAGGAACTTTCCTGAACTGCCTGCACCACTGAGTTACTGAGAGTCAAGTAAGATGATCGTAACAGTCATTTCTATGGTGCTTTGCTATTTGCAAAATACCTCTGGACTGTTTCGTCTCGTTCACTGAGAAGGTGACGGAAAGGATGTTGTAAACAGCAGAAGGCTATGTGGAAAGCCTGGAGTAACACAGACTCGTGGGGTTTATGGACATGAAGCTTCTTGGAGACAGCCGAATCTGCAGTGTAACTGAAATGAACTGGTTTATCAACATGGTAGGTACAAGTATGGTCAGATCACATTATTTCCCCAATTAATAATTCCAGGAAGCACCTGCTTAATTAACAGGAAGTTTAGTGTCACCCTCTGGAGGTCTCCTATATACACATCCAAATTATATGAGATTATCCAGGGCTTATTCAATCTGTAGGAATCAGACCAGACTCTTTTCCAAAAGTCAGGTAGAGTAAGACCTGTTGTCAGTCTGGTGGAGCTGTTGTTTCTGTTGTTGCCACATGGTGTCAGTGTTGAACACTGGGTCTGCACAGCCCTGACAGCCCCCTGGAGAGGCCCCAGGATGACTGGCTGTGTCTACCTATGTAGAGAATTGCTGGCACCTTCTGTTTAAAATTTTTTTTTATTGTTTAGCCTCACCTGCCGTGTTGTTAACTGCTAATGGGAAATAAATAAATAAACAAACAGATAAATTTCAGACCCAGAAGAGCAGAATGAATTTTCAGGGCCATCCAGCAAGTTTGTGGCAGGGTCAGATTTCCTAACTTCTCACTTAGTAGTGTTTCTACTTCACTCTGTAATCTCTCTACTTTACAAATTAGAGAATATAATAAGGGCAGTATGTACCTTTTTTAAAGATTGAAAATCCTACAATTTTTCAAAAGGTAAATATTGTCAAAGGGAGAGGGAAATAATATTTATTGAATGTCTACTTATTATATGTTATGCATTGTGTTGGTTTTTTTAAAAAAAACATAAATGTATTTATAATCTAACTTAATCCTCATACCAACCCAATAATACCACTATGTATCATTATTCCTATTTGCAAATAGGGAAATTGAGACTCAAAGAAGTTAAGTCATTTGCACAACTTCGTGATTCAGACCTTGGAAGCCACGTCTCCCTGGCCCTAAAGGGGAGGGTTTAGCTTGAGCTGGCTTGAGAGAAGTTTTGATAGATGGAGAGGAGAAGGGAGCCAGCAGGACTATCCTCGTGGGAAAGGTGCTTGCTAACTGGCGCCTGGCACTCAGAGCTTTTCTCCTTTGGCCCAGTAGGCTAGCAAGTATTTTCAAGGTCAGGGCCAGGACTAAGGTGAGCAAGAGGCGTGGGAGGCACAACATTGAAGGAGGCACTGCCTCTTGGGGCTGTGTGACTTGCAGGATGCTGAGAGTGGAGCCTCCTTGGATGCTGTGTCCTAGGCACCTTTCTTGCTTCACCTGAGCCCCCGACCCGCTCAGGGTTCCTTCTGGGAGAGGGAAGGAAGCAAACCCATGGGTGGGGTTTTCAGGGCCAGATTCTCTGATGCCAGCCCCTTCTCTTTGCAGACCCCCTACTCACACCACCTCTTCCTGCATGAAGGCTGGCCGCTGTGCCTGCGGGATGAGGTTGTGGTCCACCTGGCATCCCTCAACCCCCTCTTATTGCGCCAAGGTGACTTCTACCTCCAAGTTGAGCCCCGGGAGGAGCAGTCCGTCTGCATCATGGTCAAGTGCCTCTCTGTGGACCTCCACACAGTGGACACGAAGCCTGTTCCTGAGTCATCCTACCCTATACTTTTCACCCAAGCCTGGCTGGAGGCCATCAACAGTGACTTTGAGGGCAGTCCCCTACACAACTGCCTGGTAGCTTCAGAAGACGGGATTGCCCCTGTGCCCTGGACCAAAATAACCAGCCCAGAGTTTGTGGATGACAGACCCCAAGCAGTAAATGTCCTTTCCCCAGCGTGGAGATCCCTTCAATTAGAGGCACTGGATTTGAACAGCCCCCAAGAGCTGCACCAGGCCAGGTCCGCAGGCAGCCAGGTGCTGCTTGCCCAGAGTTTGGCCAAGGGCAAGGGCAGGACACATGGGGACAAGTATCCAGGACTCATCAAAGTGGAGCAAGCTGGGCCTGGGGAGGTGGGCTTCAGGATGGACGAAGTGGCCAGCCAGGACTTGGAGGGAGATTATGTGGCTCTCCTGGACTTTTCCCAAGAGAACCAAGGAGGGTCTCCCAGTAAGGAGGTGGAGACATCCAGTGGGTTTCCTTTTGGCGCACAGGAGGAGCTATCTGGAACTAAGGAAATCCCTTTCTCTCAAAGGATACTGCCTCTCTCAGGGGCCAATGGGGGGCCTTCCTTGGAAAAATGGACTTGTGAGAAGCCAGCAAGTTCGGGGGAGAAACCCTGTGTTTGTGACTTGAGGAGAAAGGTTAATCATAAAGTTCCCACCCAAGACTCAGAGCACCAGCCCCAAGAGCCCTACCTCAGCGTCCTTGTAAACCCACTGCATTGTGTCTCTGGCCTCGGGTCAGGTGTCTCAGAAGAGCCAGCTCCCTCCAAGACACAGGGACCTCTGGGAGACTCAGAGAATATAGTCCAGTTCAATCCGGGACCAAAACAAGCATCCTCTGCCCAGCTGCGCCCAGCTCCCCCTCCTGCTTCTCCAGCCCCTGCAACCAAGATGGAAGAGAGGACCCAACAGGAAAATGGGAGACTTCCCAAGCCTGTGACCAGGCCCTGTCAAAACACTTCCCCCACTCCTGGGCTCAAATTCTCTTTCTTAAAGTGGCAGAGGCAAGGCCCTGTGACTCAGGAGAAAGCCTCGTTCCAGCATGACGGGCCCTGGAAAGTCTTGTGTTCACTCTACTCTCCCAAACCCAACCGAGACAAGTGCTCAGGGAAAGGTAAGCTGCCCACTCACTCAGCTGGACAGGGGAACCCTTCTCTGCATGTGATCAGGTGACAAGGTGCACAGGCTGTCAGGCGCAGAGACCCACCTGGGCTGGCTCAGTCTCAGGGATTTAGGGCATGGGGTGGCATGTCAAAAGGCTTGAGGTCTCATGGGCCTGGAATTGAGCAAGGTTCTATGATTGTGTTGAGATGGTCTGAGTCTACACCCCAGCTTGGCCACGCACTGGCTGGGTGACCTTGATCAAGGACGTAACCTCTCTAAGTCCAGGTCTCCCTGTCTATACAATGGGGATCTGTCTGCCTCCTCAGGTTGTTCTGAGGGTCAAAGACACACCAGAAGTAAGGAGCTTAGCACAATGCCTGCCCCATAGAAGGAGATCAGTATTGTAAGCTGTTACTATTAGAATGTGAAAAAGAAAACAGTTTCCCTGGGAAAATCCATCTTCTGCTTAACACTCTTTGTTGTTTTTTTTCCCAGCTGGAACAACTCAGACCAAAACATCTGGCCCAGACGCTGACTCAGACCCACTGACCGAGGAAAAGGCTGGCTTCCCAGAAGCTTCTGAAGGCCCTCCAGAAAAAGGCCCCACTCTGAATGAGGAGCCCCCAGGGCCTGAGCCCAGCTTTGGGGCTCTGAGCATGGAGATCTTCCATTCCAGGATAGCATGCCTGCCAGGTCCTCAGGGATTGTAGGGGCAAGTGGAGGTGGAGGGGAGAGAGCTGTGGGGATGGGGAATGGGGCTGGGGTCCCTGAGTACCCTCAGATGCGGGTGGGTATAGGGGAGGCAGGGAAAGTCCTAGAGGCCTGTGTGCTGGATCAAGCCTCCCTGGGACTCAGATTCCATATGTTTCCAATGAAGGAGGTTAAAGCAATTTCTAGCAATCCATCCATCCATCCATCCTTCCATCTTAGTTTCAGCGAGGCCATCAAGGTGGATGTCTTAGGTCAGGTTCCCTAGAAGCAGAGCCTAAGACAGGGATCCGTGAAAAAGTGATTTATTTTACTGAGGGTTGCTCTCAGGGGAAGGGGAGTAAGGGAAGCAGGGCAGGGCAAGGGAGGAGCTAAGCCTGCATGTGGCCTGATTCCCCGGGGACGGGGACCGGGGATGGGGGATGGGGGATGGGGGATGGGCGGTGGTTCCTGGAGCATGATTTCCACCACAGAGATGGTTCCGTCTGAAGGTTCAGGGGCTTACTTTTGTACCCCTGGATCTGTCAGTCATCAACTGCAGCCTGATCCTGGGATGGGGATGCAGGTGAGCCCATGATCCAGTTCAACTGAGGGCAATTCTTCAGACAAGGGGGCATCTCTTAGCCAATTTACGGCCAATAATTACAGTCTCTGGGGAATGGGTGCTCTGGCCTGATGAAGGGGTCTGGTTGGGCATTAACATCATCCAATACTGAGAGCATTATCACTCCTGTTTAATATTTATTCATCTTTGCAATTAATATTTATTGAGCACCACTGTGTGCCACGCCCTGGGCTTAGCACTGAGGATTCAGCAGGGAACCAAGCCTGCCCTCAGGAAGCCTATATTCTAGTGGTGGAGAAAATTCAACAGGTTATTACAATACAGTGTAAAGAAATTTTGACTGTGGGGCAGTACAGGGGGCTGTGGGAGGACAGATGAGGCCCCTGGCCCAGGCTTGGGGTGGAGGAAGTAATGAGAAGCTCAGTCCTGTAGTATGAGTAGGTGTTATCCGTGTAAAGTGGTGGGAATGGTGTTCCAAGCTGAGGGAACAGCATGTGCAAAGTTCTGGCAGCAAGAGAAACCACTGTGCTTTCTGGGAACTGACTGTTCTGCAATTCTGTTTTACTTCATAGACTTCTAAATCTCTGCAGGACACGTCTGTGGGGACATTGCTGTGTCATTTCGAAGCTCCTGGGGAGCATTGTCTGTCATCTTCTTGGTCATCATTGTTGAAGCTCATGCTGTTTATTCCCATATTAATGTACACAGAATCTCACGATCCTTTTAGGGCTGTCATGTTACAGGAGCTCAGGTTTTATACATCAAAGTCCCTGTTCTTAGAGGCTAGAGACCTTCATTCCAGTTCCAGCTCTACCCCTAGCTCCCTGTGTGACCTTGGAAGAGTCACTTGCCCTCTCTGAGCCTCATGCTCCTCCTTGTGTAAGAGGAGAAGGAGAGGAAGCAGATTGGACTTGACTCGCTGTCACTCTTTCCACAATTACTCTCTTGTAAATTGTTTGGCTTGCAACATATACTGATGGGTCCCAAGTGCCCAAACAGTGCCTGGCACATAGTCGCCGCTCAAAAGTATTGGAGTGAATGAACATTCTCACATGGACGTCCTTTCCATTCCCTTCCTTGACCTCCTCTTCATCAGCGATCTTGTCTTCATTACCCCAGCTACTCCTCCCATGGCCGTCCCGCATAACTCACTGCTCCCTCCCTCATTACAATGTCTCTCTTCCCAGATCACACATTACCTCAATTTTAATAGCCCTTTTGTCCCCCAGAACTCTCAACCCATTGATCCAACCACCTTTTCACTGTCCCTCCCCACCCTCCATCATGTCCCCACTTCCTCCTTCCCAGCCTGCATTCCATGGCTCATCAATGTGATCACTTCCTTTTAAACACTCTCATCTCCCTTGCTTTCTCTTCTGCCTTCGTACTTTCCTGGAGAAATCCCAACCTCAGTTAAATCCAACTCTCTGTCTGCTTCCCCCCCTTGCACCTTTACAGCTGAACAAAGCCAGAAAGTCCACATAACCACACCGACTGGTTGCCCATTTGATTCCTGATCACTGGCCTCCAGTGGGTACCACTGGTGCCCATGGATCCTGTTACTATTCCAGAGTCTTGAAAGGTGCCCCCACTGTCCTTCTTGAATGATGATTTCACACCTGCTCCCTCTCTGACCTTCACCACCATCTCCCTCAGCCTTACTCTCAGTTGATGACCTTCCTTCTTGTTTCACTGAGCAAGTAGAAGCAATCAAACGGAAAGTCCACAAACTCCTACCACCCCATTTAGCTACCTACCTGCATCGGTACCCACCCCCTCAGCATTCTATTCCAGATACAGGGAACAATCCCTCCAGTGGTGCACTGCACCTCCCCACCTACTCAAAGACATCCCTCTGGCAAGATTCTCCTCTCTTCTTTACATAATCACCTTTCCTCCTCTCCATTGGACCATTTCCACAAGCATAAGAGCGTGCCCAGCTTGGAATGACCCATTCTAGGCCCCTATTCTCATCTTTCTTTTACATCAAAACCCCACATAGGAGTTGTCTGTGCTCCATATCTCAGTACCTCCTCTCCTCTTATTCTCTCTTCAACTCACTCTAATCAGAGTATTTCCTCCACCTTGACATTGGAGCAGGTCTTTTCAAGGTCACCAATGACTTCCATGTTTCTAGATCCAATCGTCAATTCTCAGTCCTCATCATCCTTGACCCATCAGCAGCATTTGACACAGATGACTGCTCCCTCCTTACTGAAAGGCCTTCTCAACTTGTCTTTCTCTTTACTCTCACCTGGGTTTCTTCCTATTTCACCGGCCACACCTTCTCAGCCTCCTTTGCTGCCTCATCCTCATGTCTCAACCTGGAAACCTTGGAGGCTCCCCAAAGCTCAGTCCTTGGACCCCTTCTCCTCTCCCCCTAGACTCACTTCCTTGGCAATCTCATCCCATCTCACTGGTGAATATTTGTTTTAAGTGTTGTCTCTACACTGATAACCCCCACATTTATTTTTCCAGCCTGGACTCTGCCCATGAACTCCATACTCATCCATCCATCCGTGTACTTGATGTTTCTACTTAGATGTCTAACAGGCATCTCTAACTTAACATGACCAAAGATGGACTCCTGATTTCACACCCCCCTGCACCCTTCCCAGCCTTCTAATCTTTCCTAGAACACTAGATCCTGGAGGACTTTCTCTTACACCCTACATCCAATTTGTTAGCAAGTCCTGTCAACTCTTCCATCGAATTATATACAGAATTTGATGACTTCACACCACCCAGGGCCAAACCAGCATAGTTGCTTGCCTATTACAGTAGTATCCTCACTGGTCTCTTTGCTTCCATTGGAGTTTCCTTGTAGCGGAAACAGTCCCCAAAGTCTGTGCTCCAAGATCAAGATCTGCTCCAGGCCAGTCCCTGTGAAGCAGGCATCCCAGGCTCCCTATTAGGATCTTTCCCTCACCTCCTTGCCTCCTTTCTTCTCCTCAGGTCCCTTCAGCTCCAAACTTTCCACAAAGATCTGTTCTCAGGAAAGAGACTAATCAACACTAAGGTGTGAATGACTGCTCCCATTCTGAGGGTGGGAGTTACATATTCCTTTCCAATTGTGGTCATAGCAAATTACCAGAAACTCAGTGGCTTTAAAAAACATAAATGTAATATCTTACAGTTCTATAGGTTAGAAAGCCCAGATCTTGCTGGGCTGAGATCAAGGTGTCAGTGGACTGTGTTCTTTTCTGGATACTCTAGGAGAGAATCCATACCTTGTCTTTTCCAGCTTTTAGAAGCTGCCTACCTTCCTTGGCTTGTGGTCCCTTCCTTCACCTTCACATCCAGCAACAGCACATCCCTCTGACCCTTCATCTCTCTTGATATCTTTCTCAGACTGGCTGAAGCCAGGAAAGGGCCTCTACTTTTAAGGATCATGTGATTCGATTGGGCCTACTTAGATAATCTAGGCCTAGATTATCTCCCCCATCTCAAGGTCCTACCTTAGTGACATCTGCGAAGTCCCTTTGCCAGGTAAGCTAGCACATCCACAGGCTCTGGGGATTCCAGAATGGACACCTCTGGAGCCATGAGTCTGCCAACCACAGGCACAGAGCCTCTGGAGAGGGCTTTTCACAAAAAGCCCCTGATGCAGAAGAGAGGGAACAGGGTCCCAGGGGTTGAGACCTCACCCTGAGCTTTCAGTTGCTCTGTACATATCTTTAAAATCTTTGTCTTTAAAATTTCTATACATTATTATAATTCTTATAATTAAGAATTATATTTACACTTCCATATAAAAATGTATATTTCAATATTTTAAAATTGCTTGCCCGTTAAATTACTAGCATTCCCCCCACCCCAAGACTTGGAGTGAGTGCTTTAGAAGGTACAACAAGTTTTTCAGTGCCTTTGGGTAACACCACCCACCACCTCCCAACCTGCTGTCTCCATTTCTTCCTGAGATCATAACCCAATGTGAACAGCGCAGCTTCCAGCCAGGCTCTGAGATGCTAACGATGGTATTCCTGGCACCAGCTGTCAGACGGGGTAGCATCTGGGGCAAAGGGGCCTTCCAGGTGTAAGCAGATCAGGTGGACAGCTGTCCGTCACTGCACTGCACTCAGACGGCATCTGCGTGCTCAGCCGGCCCTGGCTGTGTGCAGAGCCCTGTGCCAGGCAGAGCTTGGCGGGGGGACCAGACACTTGAACTGGTCACTGTGTCCTAGTATGGAATGTCCTGAGTGCTTGAACCCTTTGCTGCTCAAAGCGTGGTCTGGGGATCAGATACATCAGCATCACGTGGAGCTAGAGAGAGATGAAGAATCTCAGGCTTGCTGGACCACAGTGCGCATTGTAGCAAGATCCCTAGCACACCAAAGTTTGAGAGGCCCCACTCTGACCATTTATTCATTGGTCAATTCCTGACATTGATTATTGGCTCCTGTCCTGTGCTGAGCACTGGGATATAAAGAGTTTAAGCCAGTGAACACCCTTAAGGAGCCCTCAGTCTTGCAGGATCTAAAAGAGGCCTAGGTTTGCTGGGGGAACCTGGGGTGGGAGAAAGGTCTCTCTAGAGGGCAGGGAGGATGTCTTCCTGGAGGAGGTGGCACCTCAGCTGGACTTTGAAAGCTGAGGAGAGTTTCGCCAGATGGAGAGGGGACAGGGAAGGGAACCTCTGGCAGAAGGAACAGTGTGAACAAAGGTGGGGAGGTGGGAAAGGGTCAGGCTAATTTACGCAGTGACAGATGACCCATTCCAGCTGAGCCATTGGTGACTTAGTGTATTAGTCTGCTACAGCCGCCCTAACAAAGTGTCATAGACTGGGGGGCTTAAATAACAGGAATTTATTTTCTCACAGTTCTGGAGGCTAGAGGTCCAAGATCAAGGTGTTGGCAGGGCTGGTTTCTTCTGAGCCTCTCTCCTTGGCTTGTAGATGGCCATCTTCTCCCTGTGTCCTCACATGGTCTTCCCAATGTGTGTCTGTGTCCAAATTTCCTCTTCTTATAAGGACACCAGTCATATTAGATTAGGGCCCACCCTAATGGCCTCATTTTAACGTAATCACCTCTTTAAAGACCTTATCTCCAAATGCAGTCACATTTTGAGGTATTAGGGGGTTAAGATTTTGACATATGAATTTGGGGGGAGAGGACACAATTCAGGTCATAACCCAAAGTATATGAAATGAGGCTGGAAGAGTGTGCAGATCCTGGGGAGACTTAAGTGCCAGGTTGAGAAATTTGTGCTTTCTGCATGAGGCCATGAGGAGCCATGGAAGGTTCTAGAGCAGGGGAGTAGTACCACTGGAGCTGTGATTGAGCTCCAATACAGCAGACAAAAGCTCATCTCTCGGTGTGGTCCAGGGTCAAGGGCTGAATCAGGCATGACCCCCACCTTAACTGGCAAGTTGGGCACTGTGGCAGACGGGGAAGCTGCTTCCTCTCTCCAGGCCTCAGTCTCCTCATCAATAAGATGGGCCCAGGGACATAATGTAGCATTTCCTGACCTGAGGAACCCAATGGCTTTGAGAGGATTTCAGAGGGATATGTACAAACATCTCTAACTTTGCAAGTTATGTAATTTTTTTCATGGTTTAATTATTTCACTTTTTAAAAACTTTCTTTTATGAATAATTTCAAACATAGAGAAAAGTAGAGACTATAGGATAATGAAAACCCACATACCCATTACTCAGATTTAATAAATCTTAACATTTTGGCATGTTTCATCTTTTTTTTTTCCTGAAGTATTTTAAAGTAAATTACAAATCTTCATAGTTTACCTCTAAGTATTTTAATGTGCATCTCTTAACTACAAGGACATTTTCCCTAATAACCACAGTGTCATTAAGCACACCTAAAAAAATTAAAAATAATTCCTAATACCACTCAATACCCAGCTCATATTCAAATTTCTCATATTGTCCCCAACAAAATGTTTTCCTTTTGGAATTTAGTATAAATGAATATTAGGAAAAACCCATGATATCAAGAGGATGTAAAAAATATATATACATATATATGCACATATATGTACAAATATATATATTTGTGTGTATATACAAATGTATATATTAATGTATATATTTTTGCATAAAATGTATATACAAATGTAGATTTTTAAATTTTTTAATTTAAAAATTTTCAAACATATGTGAAAGAAAGAATGCTCTAGATGGTTGCACCCCTGTGTAAGGCAGCACTTGTGAAGGTGGTTAAGTTTGTCCAAGGCTTCATGAGCTACATAGGGTCTCACACACTTATACACTGTGGAGGGTTGTACCTGCATGCAGTAGATCCTGCTCATCGCAGGGTGGCCTTGAATGAGGTGACTCTGGGGGGCAGGGCTCCGAGCCCAGGGTGCAGGACAGGCTCAGTTTCCAGAGGCCTGGGACTCTTTCCCCCTGTACTTCCCCTTCCCCGCAGTGTAGACAGGCTGTGCTGACCCCCTGGAACTCAGACTCTTGACCCCTGTGGGGAACACGGAGCACCCTGTCCTGATTCCTGGAACAGGAAATAGTCGGTGGAGAACTCATGGCTGGAAGTCAGCAAGAATAAATAGTGAGCTGGCAGCCACGGGCTGCACACTCACCACACGGAGGGCTGAGATGAGGGCAGAAATGATGATTGTTATAACGACTGCTTTTTATTAGGCCCTTGCCCTGTGTCAAGCGCTTCTCAGGAACTGTTTCATTTAGTCTTCAAAATACCTTCATAAGTTCAGTATTGTATTCTCCCCACTTAACAGATGACGAAACTGAGACTCAGAGACACACTGACTTGCCTAAGGGCACACAGAAAGTCAGTGTGTCCCTTAAACATGGGTTTAAGCTGGGACTTAAACCCATGTCTGTGTGACCCCAAAGCTCATTCCGTGAGCTTTGTTTCCCAGGTTGCCCAGTACAGAGGGTGACCAGAGGAGGGTGAGGCTGCCTCTGCATGGAGGAGTGTTTCAGGGATGACTTTTCTGAGGAAGTGGCTTTTGAGCTGGGTCTTGAGGGATGAATAAGAGTTCAGAGTTCACAGTGGGAGGAGAGAAAGGGTATTCCAGGCAGAGGGACCAGTACAGGCAAAGGCTTGGAGGCCACAGAGCAGGTTCCCGTAGAGGGGGCTCCACCAAAATTCTCAGTGTTTGTGCTTTCTCCTGTAGGAGGTCGAGACAGGGCAGGGCGGCCCCTGCTTCTGGTGTCAACCACCAAGGGGCCCTGGGAGGCACCATGGTGCACGGCCTCAGAGGTCACCAAGCTGTTCTCCTACCTGTGCACCATCCCCAGGTAAGGGGCTGGGCTAGCCTGACCACCCCATCCCCCCTCGACCTCTCAGTCCAGAGCCCAGCACCAGGTAGCAGATGGAGAGATCCTTCCATCCAGTCATCTGTTTCCAGAGCTGGTCCTGAGCCAGATGCTGGGGGGAAAGCAGGACAGACTTGGTCCCTGCCATCAGGGCGTTCACAGGCTGGCGGGGGAGGTGAATGGTGTGCAAGAAACAGACATGGACAAGCAGCTCTCAGGGGTGTTAATGTGGTGAAGAAAACAGGGATGTTGTAGATCAGTGGTTCTCAAACTCAACAGGCATCAGAATCATCCAGAGATCTGTAAAAACAGATGGCTGGGCACTACCCCCAGAGTTTCTGATTCACTGAGTCTGGATAAGGACTGAGAACATGTATTTCTAACAAGTTTCCTGATGCTGATGCTGCTGGGCTGAGGACACATTTTGAGAGCCACTGTTGTAGAGTGAGAAGGGGGTGGGGGGGCAGCTAATTTCAATTGAGAAATCAGGGAAGGCTTCTCTGAGGAGGTGATAATTGAGCTGGTATATGAATTATAAATATTTTTTGAACAAATGAAGGAAAAGGTGAATGGATGAATGAATGAATAAGTGAGAGAGTAAAAGAATGAATGAGTGATGAGTGACCAGGCTGATTTCTAACACCTCCCCTTCCCTCCACCCCCCCATTCAGACTTCATGTTGGACTGGCTGGGGAAGAGGCACCATCTTTCCTCTGAGTCCCAGCCCCCAGCCAGAGCGGTCTCAGAGGCGGTGTTTGCTTGGGACTGTGGCTATAGATCCCAACCTAGAGGTTCTGCTGCTGGGGTAGGGGGTGGAGGGACTGATGGAACCCTTTGGAACCTTCTCCACCCCATAGGAGCCATCACCACCACCTGCTGGCCACTGAGATTTTTCTTCTTGTCCAAAGTGGAGTGGCTTTTCTGGTCTGAGGAGGAGATGGAAACCCCCATTCTGTGCTAAGTGTCATGGTAGACAGAATGCTGGAATCCCACCAACTTGCTGTGTTACCTGTAGGCGGTAACCTCCCCTCTCTGAGGCTTCCCTGAAAAAGGGTGATGACTAAGTGGGCTCTGAGGACCAAGCATGGTCACAAGAGGTGGGGGTGAGGTGCAGTGTGAACTATGCATGGGGTTCTCGTATGCTGGGCTGGCTTCTCCACTCCATTGCTGGGCACCTGCCCTGGGCCAGACTTCATGCTGGGCCATGCTAGGGACCCAGATACTCCTATATTGGGCCTTGACCTCTAGGGGCATCCAGGCTGGTAGTGGAGGTAGGTGGAGAAATAAACCTCTCTCCCAGCATGGGCATAGCGAGAGGCAGGTGAGGTGTGGAGCACGAAGTCGGAGCCCTGGCCTCACCTCCGAGAGCCTCCTCTCACTGTCTGCTGTGGCACCGCCGTGTACCTCAGTTTCCCCCCCAGGATAGGGATGACAGCAGACATTGACATGCCTGTTACACTGCGCAGTCCCTGAGTACTTTACAGTAATGAATCCATCAGTCCTCAGCACAGCCCCCTGAAGCCCGCACGATTATTATCCTCCCAGACAGGTGAAACAGCGTGCCCGGGTGACTGCCATAGCTCCACCCCCCCCACTGGCCACCTCTGGTTTCGTCTGTGAACTGGGTGGTTGTAAGGCTTGAAGGCGGTTGGGGGTTATTTTCCCAACTTGGCTGAATGGTCAGGGCACTTGGAAGCATAGACTCCCTGGCTCCACCCCCAGCCTGCTGGACAGATTTCTTGGGGGGTGGAGCGGGGGTGGGGGTGAGGAATTGGTATTTTAACAAGTCCTGCAATTGGGCCACTTTGGAAAATCCTAAGGTAATCACTGAAAAGTGCACTGTGAACCCATGAATGTGTTTTGGCTGCAAGTAACAAATTCCAATTTAAAATGTCTTACCTGCTAAGGAAATGTATCAGTCTATGTCTCTGCCTTATATCTCTTTGTAAGAACTTGTTTACGGAGAGGATATCTTTCCCAAAAGCCCCCAGCAAACATCCCCTCACATCTCATTGGCCAGAAAATGTCACATGTTCCCTATCTAAACCAATCATTGGCCAGGGGAATTGGGTCTACTGTGGGCCTCAACCAATCAGAAACCAGCCCCTGGCGGAGGGGGGACGTGATTATATGGAGGGAATTGGATTCTTGAAGAAAGTGAACCTTCTGCCCACACAAAAGGGGTGGATGAAGGTTAGGTGACTCCTACTGCAACTGGGATAGTAACTTATAGTTCATGATTATTAGGGTGTAAGAGAGAGCTGTGTGAGGTACTGTGGGAGTGCCGAAGAGGGAATAACGGATGCTGCCTGGAGAAGAATCATGGAGGGCTTCCTGGAAGTGGTGTGTGTCAGGGGCACAGGGAGGCACTGGAACTTTGTCCCATGGGATGAAGAGTTCACCAGTAAACCCAGGCTTCTAGCAGCCAGTTTCCCTCACCTTCCACTAGGTCCTTCCCCCTCGAGGGCCCTAGTTCATCCAGCAAGACTCTCAATTCTGTTTACCACCCACAGGCCTGAAGATAAAACCGAGGGGCTGGCGGTCGTGATTGATGCCAGGAAACAGCCCCCACATCCTGGTCTGGTCAGTGCCTTGCAGGCCACCCAGGTGAGTGGGAGGTGGACAGCCTCAGCCTCGCAAGTCTTGCGAGCACCGGGGGCCTTAGGATATTCACAGATCCTGAGAGGCTCAGAGCTAGGACCAGGAACCCAGGTAGGGAGTCTTAGCTGCACATAACAGAAACCCCAGCCCAGCCATGCTTAAAGACAAAGGTCATTCATTGGTTTATCTGATTCGACTGTCCGGGAGTTAAACCCAACTTCAAGTATGGCTTGATTCAGGGACTCAAATATTGCCACCAAGATCGGGTTTCTATCTCCCTATTTCTGGCCCCATTCTCCTGGGAGAGTGCCATTCTCAGCCAGGTCCCCCTCTTGGTGGCAGTGTGGTTCCCTGCAGCTCTAACTTCATATGGGCTTTCATTTAAGCCCGGTAGGAAAGAGTGATTCTTTTCCCAGAAGTCTCAGCAAAAGTTTCTTTGTGTCTCCTTAGCCCAGATTTGCTCAGCTGTCCATCCATCAGCCAATCTCTGTGTCAGGGGAATGCGACATAGGCTTAGGCTTAACTCATGAACTGAGAATGGGGGAGGGAAGAGATTGCTAACTCACCAGTATGGGCAGCAGCATAAATGGAAGTTTGGCATATGCTCACCTCATGACCTCCACGCCCAAGTCCTTCTCCCTTTACAGATGGGGAAACTGAGACCCAGAGTGGGTGGGGCACCTGGGAAGTTTGCAGTCCAGCTTGGACCTGCTGTTCTCTTGACTTCCAGTGACTCCCAATAAGTCATTTGACTCACCCTCCAAAAACGGATCCAAGCCCTCCATACTGCATAAGGGTCCCAGCCATGGGGAACCCTCACCCCATCCCTGTGGCCCATTTGCCTACGTCTTAGCCGGGAGGCTCAGTGAAAGCCTAGGCAGATCAGCTCTGAAATGATTCTCTCCAACAGACTCTGGTCCCAACCTCCATCCGTGCTGTGCTCTTCCTGGGGGAGCAGGAGGCCGCTCTCCAGCTGGAGGCATCTGACATCCAGGTGAGGGGGAGGCAGCATCGGCTGCGGCGGAGGGGAGGTGGGCTGGAGCTGAGCTGGGGTGAAGAATGGCAGAATTCACAAGCTAGGAGAGGCCCTGAAATAATCAAGGGTAGGTCCATTAGATACGAGTCCAGGATGCTACAACTCTACTGCCCAGCCCCCATGGCAAGCATTGCCAAATCAGCCCCAGAATTATTTCTCCCTGGCAACCCTAGCAGCTCCCGGTGGGCACAACCACGTGATTGAGAGCTGCGCGCAGCATGAAACCCACTTGAAAGCTTCATCTTGTCAACCCCTCCTCCCTTCTTCTCAGATAGGGAAACTGAGGTCCAAGGCCACACAGCAAGCTAGAGGGACTGTTTCCACACCTCACCTGGCCCTTCCTGTATCTCTCTCCCTAGTTTCTCTCAGCATCTCCAACTTAGATGCTAAGTTGATTCGGGACTTCACGGGAAAGAGCACTGCAGCTCCCTTTAATCAGTGCCATGTACCACAGTCACAAGCGTGGGCACCCTGCCCTCTGCCCTGTTTCAGGAAATGATTTTATTTTATTATTATTATTTTTTTTTGCGGTACGCGGGCCTCTCACTGTTGCGGCCTCTCCCGTTGCGGAGCATAGGCTCCGGATGCACAGGCTCAGCGGCCATGGCTCACGGGCCCAGCTGCTCCGCGGCATGTGGGATCTTCCCAGACCGGAGCACGAACCCGTGTCCCCTGCATCGGCAGGCGGACTCTCAACCACTGAGCCACCAGGGAAGCCCCAGGAAATGATTCTAAAGGTCTCCTTCTACCTCCTGGTTAACAAAGAGGCACATTGTAAACTAGAGATGTACCTTTCAAGCTTTTAGGTGCCTATGAATTTCTTGGGGATTGTCCAAGTGCAGGTTCTGATTAAGTAGGTCTGGATGGGAGCTGGGATTCTGCATTCTAACGTGTTCCTAAGTCATGCTGGTGCTGCTGGTCCGTGGACCACACTTTAAATACCAGGCATGAAAAATGGGCTCCAAAACGCCACAGAATTCTCCCCATGCCAAGCTTAGGTATCTGGAGCCATTCATAGCATAAGCCTCAAGCATCACTGCCTGGGAGATGCAGTCACCTAGTCCCTGCTCCATGTCTAAGGGGATACTGTTAGCATTTGGTGGCCTTTCTCAACAGCCCCAAGAAGATAGTACCTTGATGGGTCTCCAGAGAACAGTACAATGATTACAAAGAAGTTACAGGACATGGGCCAGCTTCAGTCTGTTTGTTTGATTGCCTGGACACCTGTGCTGGGAAGGAGCCCAGCTCAGAAGGAAGGAGTTCCGTGATTGATTAATGTCTGCTTCGGGCACAGGCTAGGACAGTGGCAGTACGAATGCTGTTTATTTGCCATTTCTTACCCAGGGTGTGGTTCTCAATTTTGATTTGTCAGAGTTTCCAGAGAAGATCCCTTGCCCAGAAAGCAGCTCTTAAAGCCAGGGCCAGCCTTACCCATGGGAAGTGGAGTGGTGCTGGGGCGTGGGTCTGGGCAGGACCTTCTCAAGCATCTGTCTCTACACTGAGTCCCCTGGTCCTTCTGACTTGCTTCTTTGTCTGCAGGTAGAGGTGCTGACCTCACTGAAGGCCCTCAGCCGCCACGTGGACCCCAGCCAGCTGCCCATGGCCCTGGAAGGCCCCTTCCCCTACTGCCACGGTGAATGGGTGCAATTCTTCCAGGTATCTACCATCACAGCCTTCACCCCACACCCTCACCCCTTCTGTTTCTCCCTTCACCGTCCTGCCCCATGGGTCCACTGAACTTATCAGGTTCAAAGACAGTCATTGAACAAGTGTTTATAATGAGGGTGCAGAGTGGAAGGGCCAGAAGCTCTGGGGCCAGGAGGCCTGGGTTTCAATCCCAGCTCTGCTGTGTGACCTTGGGTAAGTTACACACCTTCTCGGAGCCCTCTTCCTCAATGACGAAATGGGACTGATGTGAGGCTTGAGTTCATGTGTGTAAAGAGCTTAGAAGAGTGTCTGGCACATGCTAAGAGTGATGTTAGTGTTAACTGCAAATACATTTACAGACATCTGCTTTGTGGACACACAAAACTCGGGGAGCTTGGGGTCTGGTGAGGGAGGCAGATGTGCTCACTCCTGTAAGAGGGAGGAAGTAAGGAAACTTCCAGGGCTGGGCTCCTTTCCTGTGTGACCTCAATCCTTCCTCACCGCAACCCTGCGAGGGGGCACCTCATGCCCAATTTAACCCATGAGGATGCGTAGGATGGGCACAACTTCCACAGCCACACACAGGAGCTTATGGGCTTTAACCGCACCAGGACCAGTGCCCATAGCTGCCCGCCCAGGGCTTTCTCTAGACCAGGGCGGCTCGACTTCAGCACTATTCACATTTGGGGTCAGATCATTCTTTTCTGGGGGAGCTGTTTGTGCGCTCTCATGTGATTAGCACCGTCCTTGGTCCCTACCCACTCTGACAATAGCATCCTGCAAATTATGACAACCAAAAGTGTCTCCAGACATTGCCAAATGTCCCCTGGGGTACGAAACCATCACGCACGGAGAACCACTGGTCTATAGTCTAACATGGCTGTTTGCTTATTTGCTTTCGGCCTGGTTCTCTTCTTTTTAAGATTGGGTCTATTTTTGAATGGATCCTGTGTTCAAAATTCAAATGGTACAAAAGGGTATATACTGAAAAAAATCTCTTTTCCTATTTGTCCCACAGGCCCCCAGTTCCCCTCTCCAGAGGCCTCCAATTAATCCAGAGGCTTTTGAACTATATTTTTGCTTTAAAACCTCCCCTTTAAATGAAATCTTACCTATAGAGCCAGCATATAAAACTGATAATGAGGATGAGTATCAGTGCTATTCTAAGTGCCTGGCACAAATAAACCCATTTCGTCCTCCCACAAGCCTCTAAGGCAGGAAATGGGGAAATGATCCCATTTTGCAGAAGAGGAAGTAGAGGCACAGAGAGGTTAAGAAACTTGCCCAAGGCCTCAGAGCTAGTAAGTGGTGGAGCTGGGCTGAAGTGGGATCTGGAGAGGATGTCCTCTACCCCTGCCCTCTCACCCCCTCCTACCATTCCCTCTCCCACAGGCCTGGGAGTAGGTCAGGCCTGTCTTCTCTCTTTTTCTCTCTCATTCCCAGCATGAGTGGTTCTCAAACTGTGGTCCCTGGACCAGCAGCATCAGCGCCACCTGGGAACCTGTTAGAAATGCACACTCTCAGGCCCCACCCCAGAGAAACTAAACCAGAAACTCAGGAGGAAGGCTCAGCAGCCTGCTTTCTAACTGACTTTCCAGGGGATTCTGATGCAGCTAAAGTTTGAGAACCACCACCCGCGTGTCCTCCTGGTGGGAGGAGAGGAGAGGCACGCTCTTCACTGGCCCAGGCTAACATCCCCACTCTGGCCTCCTTTCCTGCAGAAGCTGGACCCTTTCCTTGCTGACCTCCGCCAGGCCTCCTCGCTGCTAAAGGCTTCCATCAAGGAGTTTGAGAAGGGTGACCCCCCTGGAGGGGTGCAGGTGAGACAAGAGCCCGAGGTGGGGAAACCACACCACCTCCCTTATTTCATGGACCAAGGGCTCAGTGAAGGGACTCTGTTTTCATTCATTCATTCAACCGATATTTACTGGACAGTCACCATGTGTCACGGCCTGGAGACCCAGCCTGGGGCAAATCGACTTGTCCCTGCCCTCGTGGGGCTCATGGTACAGTGCGAAAGGTCATAATTTTAAAAATAAACAGAAATGGACATGTCATTACAAGTGATGCTGAATGCTGTGAAAGTAAGATTGAGAAAAACGGGGAAGGAGGGTATAGAAGTTGAGCCTTGAAGGATGGGACGGAGCCATGGGACTTGGTCTGTGCTTGGTCTGTTCAGGAAGAGCAAGGAGGCCAGTATGGAACAGAGTGGGGGAGGGGAGGATAGAATGAGAGGATCTTCTGGATCCACGGGGCTGTATCAGGGAGGAGTTGGGTTGGGATTTGATTCTAAATGGGCAGAGAAGCCGCTGGAGAGTTCTAAGCAGCTGCACTGGGATGATCAGATTGGCTCTTTGAGATCCATCCGGCTGTCATTCAGAGAATAGACTGCAGGGGGAGCCAGAGTACCACAGAGAGATCAGTGAAGAGGCTGGGATGGGCGTCCCAGCAAGAGATGATGGTGCTTGGACCAGTGAGGTTGCCACGGTGATGAGAGCAAGCTTGGCTTGAGGAGATGTTTTAGAGATAAAAAGGAGAGACTTTCTGTAGAACCTTGAACGCCAAACTGGGGGAGTCAGGCGTGATTGGGGTGTGGGGAGCCCTGGAAGGTTATAGAAGGAAAGTGGGGATTGAGCCGCAGGTACCTCCCTACCCTGGCAGGAGGCCTCCAGGTGTCTGAGCAAGTCCAAGGAGCTGATGGAGGCTGTGCTGAGGGACCCAGGCCTATTGGGCCTCCAGCGGGAAGGCGGAGCCACCCTGGCCAGGCTGCGACAGGAAGGCAGCAGGCTGAACTTCAACCCAGACATCAGGTACGGACACCAGGCTTTTCCTTCCCCGCCCCATCCTGTTTCCCAGGCTGGGACTCAGGGCTGGGGTCACTTCGCTGAGGGGACACATACGGTGGGCTCTGAAGATGCCCAGGATGGGGTGTTTGCCGGGCCCATATCCTGGACTGAGGCCTGATCACGGGCCCCCAGCCTATACCTTGGCAAGTCCCTTCTCTGCTGCCCCTCCTCAGCCCAGGCATCAGAGGACAGCACCCCCATTTCTGGTCACTGTCATAGACCAAGGATGCTCTCTGACCCAGACACTGGGCTGAGCCCCTTTAAGAGCCCACCTCTTATTCCTCAGAAGAGCGCGTGAGGCTCACATCCTCCTGTTTGGCTGATAAATACCTGAGGCTAAGCGAAGGGAAGTAACAGCCAGACCAGCTGAGCACTAACCCCTGCACCGCCCTACCCTTCGTGGCAGGGGCCAGGGGAACCTCGTGCTGTGCCAGGGTCACAGAACCACAGAGCAAGAAATACGCATTCCTAGAAAGAACCAATTTTCTTAAATTTAGGAGTGGGGTGGAGGAGAGGTGCAAATCAGTAATTAAATCAGCCAGTAGTTGTATATATTTTATCTCTGTTAGAATGAACACTACTACAAAGTTTGCATAATCCAAGAACGTTTTATTTATTTAACCTCCTCCTCTCAATAGCACTTAGTATGAACACAGCATTGTTCTGAGGGCTTTAAGAATATTAATGTGGTTAATTCCCACCCACGAAGGGGCTCCGAGTATTATCCTCATTTTACAGTGGAGGAGCCTGAGGTTCAGAGAGAAGTTAAGTGACTTGCCCAGGGCCACACAGCTGGGATGTGGTGGGGCTGAGACTTGAACCCAGGCAGCCTAGCCCAGAATCTTGAACACACCACCCTGACCTCTGCCCACAGAGAGATTCATGCTGATGTGAGCGCTGGGCGGCAGTGGACCCTGGTGCTCGGTGTGGAGTTGTCCTCACTGCCCCTCACACAGCCTGGTGGGACTGGCACTGCCTTTCCCAGCATGCCCCTGCCTCACTGACTGGGCCCCCAAGCCCCTTTGGTCCAACATAGGCCCCACCAGACCGTTGGCCACCAGCAGCTCCACCAGGGAGCGCTGTGGTCCCGCGTGAGCCTCTGCGTGTTTCTTAGGCAGCTCCTGCCTGCCCGCCCGTTTCTCCCTCCCCTTGCCAGACAGACTGGCATTTTCCATCCCGTTCACGCACCCTGGGTGCTCACCCCTTCCGTGGAAGGGCAGTGACCTGTGGGAAGCTACAGTCAGATAAGGAGGCTTAGGGCAAGGCTCCCTCCAGGAAAACGGGCTCTCCTTCCATCTCCTCTTTTTCCTTTTCCTTCTAAAGGACCCCAAGGGCAGAGGAGGGTGGGGTGGGATTTGAGGGGTGTTGGGAAAGCCCTGAGATTCCTCCCTTCACCCAAGTTTCTCCTGAAATCCCATCTGCATCCCTTCATTTATGTCTTGCTGGCTTTGATCATTTTTTAAAATCATGTGCGGAAAAGGCCGTGGACTGAGTTCCAATTCAGACTGCCATGCATATGAGTCAGAACCTCTCTCTGGAGGATCAGTTTTCCTATGTGTAAATGTTTTCCTATCTGTAAAATAGAGGCCAGAGTGGAGAGGTGTGTTACAGCCACTCGTCATCATTACAATAGAAATAACAAGCGCCTTGTAAATAAGTTCATTTGTACCATTTTTTTAGATTCCACATATAAGCAAATGAACTTATTTACAAAACAGAAATAGAGTCACAGAAGTAGAAAATAAACCTGTGGTTACCAGGAGGAAGGGGGAGGGAGGGATAAACTGGGAGATCGGGCTTGACATATACACACTATTGTATATAAAATAGATAACTAATAAGGACCTACTCTATAGCACAGGGACCTCTACTCAATACTCTGTAATGACCTATATGGGAAAAGAATCTAAAAAAGAGTGGATATATGTATATGTATATGTATAACTGATTCACTTTGCTGTTCAGCAGAAACGAATGCAACATTTTAAATCAACTATACTGCAATAAAAATTAATTAACAAAAGTAAAAGAAATAACAAGCGCTAACAGCACCGTGGGCCAGGCACTGTGTTAAGTGTTTTGAGTGCGTGAGGGCGGGTTTGCCTGAGGAGCTTCGGAAAGCGCTGAGGTCCAGGCCACTCTCCGAGCAGGACTCCGGTGGGTCGGGGAGGGGCCCGGGCATTGGGATTTTTAAAGCTCCCAGAGCAGGTTCTAATTGTGTTGCCAGGGTTGAGAGCCAAGGGGTTAGATCCTTTAATTCTCACAACCCCCCTGTGAAATGGGTTCTGTTATCCCCATTTTTTATAGCTGAAGAAACGGAGACAGAAAGGTTGAGAAGTTTGCACAAGATTCTGTTACTAGAAGGTAGCAGGGCTGGGATTTGAACCCAGATCTCTCCAGCTCGGTTCATACCCTCCTGGGGAAAGGGAGGGTCATTTGGTTTCTCGCTGTGTCCTCTGGTCCTCCCAGTCCCACGGAAGGCCAAGGCTGAGGCCCAGAGAGGTGTAGGGACCTGCCCAACCTCACACAGCAAGTCAGCAGCTGAAATACCCAGGCCAGGGCCACAGAGCTGGTGGGAGCCGCGGAGGCATGCCTATGCTAGGCAGGAGTGCTGGGGCTCCGGGGCAGGGGGTCAGCATCTTGGGTTTTCTCTCACACTCCTCGGCCTCCCAGGAGCCATCTGGCCGAAGCTGCTGCCCTGTACAGCCTCGTGGATGAACAGCTGCATGTCCTCGTCACTGTGTCCAACCACCTCCTGAGGAGGCTGGAGCTCCGCGTCCGCCTGGGCCGCCTGGAAGCTGCCATCCACCAGGTGAGAGAGGAGGAAGCTGGCCCTGGGACGTGACGGGGTGGTGGGCGGCTCCTGCCTCTCCAGGCCCCACCCCAGCCAGGCGCTTTGCTCTCGTATAACGACAGCAGGCAGGCATTCTTGGAGCACATGACATGCACTCCATAGTGCTTGATAGGTGAAGACATAACTCCAGAAGCTGCATTTTTTAAACACCAACTTTGCGCCAAGCCCTGGGCCAGAGCCTTTGTGTCCATCACCGCTTTCCAACCTCATCCTTTACCAGTGATGTGGGGAAGATGCTAGGATTTCTCCTACTCATTGATAAGGACACTGAGACTGGGAGACATTATGTCATCTGCCCGTGGTCGCACACCTAGGGGTCTGATCCTGGAGCCCACACCTGGCACCACTCTGTCCAACTGTTGATGCCTAGAACCAACACATCCCTTCATGCTCTGGGCCGTGGAACAGAGTGTGCCTGGAACCAGATGGCCTGGTTCCAGTGCTGGCTCTAGCACTTACAAGCGGTGTGACCCTAGACAAGGTATTTAGCTATTCAGTGCCTCGGTTTCCTCACCTGTTAAATGGGGGATAATATTAGTGCCTGCCGCCTGGGGCTTTGTGAGGATAAAGTGGGTGATGCTCTTTTAAGACACCCCAGAATACGAAGAAGACTTCTGCTTATGGGATCGAGAGCCATTTTACCCCCTCTGTCCTTCCTTGAATCCTCACGTCTACCCCATTTTGCCACTGAATAAACTGAAGCCCAGAAAGGAGAAGTGACTTGTGCAGTTCACACAGGGATTTCATGGCAGGGCCGTGCACCTTCCTCTGGCGCTGTTTGGATGGTGAGAACCACGCCCCACCCCCACCCCAAGCTGTCTCTTCTCCTCCCCAGAATTGGGAGGGTTTCAGTCCAGGCCGGTGGCATAGGCCCAGCCCCCAGATGACTGAGGACAAGACTTCAGCTTCCCAGGAAGGTGGCAAACTGGCCTAAGGATGTCTCCTCAGCAGCCCCTCATGTCCAAACCTCCCTCCCCTGCCCCAGGTCAGCAACTGGATGGAGCAGGAAGGAAGCCAGTGCCTGCAAGTGCTAACCCCCAAGGACGGAAGCTTGGAGACAGTGGAGAAAGCCCACACGGAGTTTGAGGACTTCTTCCTTCAGGCTGCGGTGTGTTTCTAAAACTGAGGGGGGGAGGAGCAGATAGAGAGGGCAGGAGATGGGGGTGGCACTGCGGGGGAAAAGTTGCGGAGGCGGGAAAGTGGAAGAAAGCTTCCCAAGACAGTGAGGAGAGCAACTTGGAACACAGAGCATTCAGCTTAGATATTGTCTCCTCCAGGAAGCCTTCCCTGACTACCAAGTACAAAGATGACCCATCTCAGAATGCCTGGAGGGCTTCTTAAAATACACATTCCAGGGTCCTACCCTAGCCCTACTGAGTCAGCCTCAGAGCTGGGGTGGGGGGAGAGAATCTGCATCCTTGATGTGCTGGGTCCTGGGGCACAGGGTGATTCAGCCTCTGTTTCAGCCCTCGGGGAACTTCCAGGCCAGTGGAGGGCAGAGACAAGATGGGGGGCTGGGGGCAACAGGGAAATAGCCAGAAAAGGAGAACTGTGGGGACACAGGTGAGGAGCCTGTAACCCAGACTCTGGGGTTGGAGAATTTTGCCAGAAGAGGGTGACGCTAAGCAGAATCCCAGCAGGCAAAGTAAACCCTGGGTTCCCATTTTATAGATGAGGAAACTGAGGCTCAGGAAGTCTCATAGCCCGGTAGTAAGGCTGGAGCTGAGTAGACACCCCTCCCCTCCCTGCTCAGGCCCAGTACCGCCGTGGCCTGGAGCTGTGCAAGCAGGCGGCCCAGCTGGGAGCTGCAGCCAGGGCCAGGGAGGCGGGAGGAACAGAGCTCCCGGAGCTGGCAGGCTTCACCTTCACCCAGCGGGCCTTCCAGGCTAAGCTGACCCACTTCTACATGGCAGCCGAGCGGCAACGCACAGACCTGGAGACGCTGCTCCACCTCCACCACTTCTGCAAGAAGGTGAGCCTGGCGGCCCACCTGCATAAACTCCCAGCTCCCCCAACACCTAGGATGTAGGGTGGGGGCAGGGAACAGCCTAGACACAGCACTAGGCTCTTTTCATTCCATAGTCCCGTGAGGGGGAAAACACATTACCTGCATTTTCCAGAAGGGAAACAAGGTTTGCAAGGTTAAGTTACCCTCCTTAAACCAGGTCCAGCTAATCCCTGACCCCAGCTTGTCCCACTACACAGGCAGTCTCCCAGTGACCCAGATATCATCTCTCAAAGGAAATCACCTGCTTCTTAAACGTTGGGATTAGGGGAAGGATCCTGGGGATTTCTGAGAATCTGATCAAAGCCATAGACTTTCCCTCCACACATAGACCTCTGCAGGCAACTTCACAGGGTCAGGACCAGGCTCAGAACCTTGATCTCATCCCACCCCTCTATTACAGTGTTAGGGAAACAGGATCAGAGAAGTGCCATCACTTAGCCAAGGTCACACAGCAAGCCATGGCACCATTTTTGTGCTCTTTCCCATGCCCCACCTTGCCCTGCACATATGGGTTGGAGGGGACAGCTGGGGAAGGAAGGAAGGAAGGGACAGTTGGCTGAAGGTGGGCCCAGAGGCTGCTCTGGGCATCCTCAGAACAGAGGCCTCAGTCCTCACCAGGAACCCAGCGTTTGGCCAGGAGGGAGGAGGAGGGGGTAGGGCTACTGGGGCAAGGGTCGGGGGCCTGGGCAGAGGTGAGTTAGGAAGCAAGAATAACTCCATTACTTTGCATCTGTCATCTCTTGGAACCCAATGTGGCAAGGTTGACCAGCTCCATTGTACAGATGAGGAAACTGAGGGCCCAGAGAGGGGCAGCACCTTGCCCAAGGCCACACAGCTAGAGAAAAGAAGAGCTGGAATTTGAACCCAGATGTGTCCATGTGCTATGTTCTTCTGCAAAGGAGAGGGAAATGACAAACAGTTCTTGTGTCCAAGCAGACGTGATGACGATGGTGATGAGGGTTAGATGACTATTATGGGGTAGCCCACATTATTGACTGTGTTCACCACGCCAGACCCTCCTAAAAGCACTTTGCATACCTTGCCCGATTTAATTCTCATCATATCTTTGTGAGGGAGGGGCACCAACCTTGTTTCCATTTTACAGATGAGGAAACTAAGGTCCAAAGAGGAAAGTGGCTTTCTCAGCATCCCCTAGCCCGGTTGGTCAAGGAGGATTTGACTTCAGAGCCCCCGCCCCTCTTAAATCCATTTAGCCAAATCCCTCGTTTTTCTGATGGGGAAACTGAGGCCTAGGGGGAGCAAGGGAGCAGCCTGAGAGAGCTGTAACCCAGATGAGACAAGAACCCAGACCTCTGGCCTGGGCCCAGTGCCCTCAGCTGCCCCTCGCACTGGCCACTGACGATGGGGCATGGGAAGAGCCTGACCCCAGCCTCCCAGCTGTCAGGCCAGCCCAGCACATAGGGCACCAAGAACACAGATGCTTCGGGGGCAGCGGGAGGGACTCAGTCAACTCACACCTGGGGCACTGGGAGGACAGGCCACTGTCTCCCTCAGGCAAGGGAGGTAGATGTGGGCAGAGGCAGCGAAGGGATCCCCCGTGCCCAGCTGTTCAGAAGTTAGAGAGCGAGACAGCAGGAGGATCTGAGACTTAGAGTCAGGGATATGCCTGCATGGGCTCTGTGACCTCAACAGTGGCCTTCACTGCTCTGGGCCTCAGCTCGTTGTCAAGAATAATGATGATAATAATAATAACCAATGCTTAGGTACGGAGTTCTTATTGTCTGCAGGCCCTGTTCTAGTCATTTCACATATGGTATTATGGTCACACCAACCCTGTGAGGCAGGAAACCCAGAGAAATCAAGTCACTGACCCAGGGTCACACAGCTAGGAAGTGGCATAGTTGAGATTCGAACCCAGGTCATCTGGCTCTCGTGCAGAGAAGTGAGAATTAAATTAAATGTAAGTAACCCCTCCCCCTGCCCCTACACCCGACTTTGCTCAAATCTGGAATTATTATTTTTAACACCGATGTTAAATTATTGTTTTTAACACGGATGTACTGCTAATGTCATTAGCAGTAGTGGTAGGAGGAGTAATGCCTCATGGATTAAGGGGATCTGGAAGCTTCTCTCCCTTGTTTACTAATTTTAGCTGATTTCAGCCCCATCGGCCTTCCTTGGAGAAAGCAAACTGGCTCCAGCACTGAGGCCTTTGCACTGGCTGTTCCCTTAGCCTGGAAAGCTCTTCCCCTCGACAGCACCTTCTCCTCTCTGGCCCTGAATTTTAATCCGCACAGCAAGGGGTGGGGCAAGATGATTTCTGAGGTGTTCTCCACCTCTGTCCAGCTTGGCCTGGAATATCTGGTCCCAGACAGACAGACAGGACGGCTCAGTGCTGGGCTCAGCCCCAGGTGGAGAGCAGGCATGCGGCAGCTTTAGCACTAAATAATAATAACATGATTGTGTCGCTAACGGAGATTTATGGAGCCCTTTCCCAGCCATGAGCTCAATGTGCTTCTGCAAATATGAAGCCATTTATCTAAAGACAAGTTCCCTTAATCCGCGGAAAGATGGTTTCCTCGGAGAAAATTGTTCTCCAATCCCCACTGCCTAACAGCTTGCTGTTGGCTTCTAAATTAATGGAGAGAAAGATTATGTTTTTCACGAGCTGCTGGGAACATGTTGGCTCCTTTGCAACCTGTAGACATTTTGTGGGTGAAGTGGGTACAGGTAGGATCCTAAAATGCAGCAGAGGCCCGGCCAGAGCGAGGGGGCCTCCGGGCCTGGGCTGGCTGACAGTCTCACTGTGTGACTGCAAGGGCAGGGCCCTGCCTGGGCCAGTTTCTCCTGTGCAAGGAGGTGCTTGGAATTTACCCTCTTGAGGGCTGGACAGGGCTGAGTTTGAATCCCAGCTCCTCCCTGACTTGCAGCGTGACCTGGGACAAGTGATTTCACGTGTGTGAGCCTCAGTTTCCTCCTCTGTAAAATGGGCTGCTGGTTCAGTGTGATCCTACATGAGATGCACAGAGCCTGGCAAACAGTCAGTGTTCAATAAATATTAGCCAGACTCCTCCCTCAGCACCACTTATGAGGGGTTCATACAATCTGAGAATCCAAATTTTCAGCACTCAAATTTTCGTGATTATGTATCACAACCTCTACTTTACTGAGGGGGAAACTGAGACCCAGAGAGGGGTGAGTCCTTGCTGGCCCCTAAGTCTGTAAGACTGTGCCTGAAGATCCCAAAGGTGCTGGGGACTGTTTCCTGGTGGGTAACGGAGGGTGGTGTTCCCTGGGGAAGAAAGGGAAGTATTGTCGTCATCAGCAGTGGAGAAAACCACAGCTGTGCTAAGAGAGGCCCTAACACTGATTGGACATTTTTGTATTAATTCAGTCTAGCTGTATTTGTTCTTTAAGCCTCCTCTTGGCTCAGAGAGGCCTATCCCTGTCCTCACGGAACCCCCATCTCCCTCTCTTCTTGTCTCCCAGATGACCTGGTTCCACATGGACTGCCAGGACCTGATGGCCCAACTCAGGCTGGGCAAGGGCCAAAGGGCCGGCCCTGGGGACCAGCGCCGCCTCCACCGCTACCTGCAGCGCCTGGCGTCCGAGTTCCCTGCCGAGAAGCTCACGGCCATGCGGCTGCAGGTGGCCTCTCTAGGCTGGGAGGGCCTGGGCCAGGACCTGTGGGAGGAGGCCCAGGAGAGGCACGAGGAGATCCAAACCCTCCTGAAGAAGGCACTGGCCCACTGTCCATGCCCGGCAGGTCCCCCTTCCCACCTGGCGGGCCTGGAACTCAGAGGGGCGGCCGCCAAGGGCCAGGGCCTGAATGGAGAAGTCACTTACAAGGGAAGATGGGACCTGCCCCTCCAGGACTCACTGGGTCTGGATCGTTCGCCAAAATCCTGTTGGCCTCCTTGGGCCCCCAGACGTATACAGAACAGAAATTTCCAAGCAGCCCCTCCACCCCAGGAAGCTGGGCAGTCTGTTGAAGCTGATGACGGCAGAAGCCCGCATGGGCCCCTGGATCCTGCCCCTGAGCGTTTTCTCACCACCTTCCTCTCCTGGCAGCGGCTCCCCAGGCAGAGTCAGATCCCCCGGCCCACTGGGGGCAGCTTCTCCTCGGAGGGGACAGACTCACAGACGTCTCTGGAGGACTCACCCCACACAAGTCCCCCTGCATCCCTCTAGCTGGGAGTTCCCGTCAATCACACCAGGCTCCGGCAGGGATGGGTATGGTTCGGGTGGGGCCCAGCTAAAGACAGAGCTAGGGAGCCCTGGACCATCCGTCAGGATGTGGCTACTGAGTTTGGCCCGTGCTCGGTAGACAAGAAATCACGCCTGCTCCCGGCCCCAGGAAGCTCTGGGAAGACGCGACTCGTACACATTCAGAATAGTGAGAGTGGAGGGCAGGGCAGGACGCGGAAGAGCGTGAGATTGGCTCCAAAACCCTGGAGTCTCATCCTGGAAAGAGCTGTTGGTACAGATCCTTCCAGAGATCTCCGACTTAGGCAGAACCCCACCTGGGGTTCAGGGGTATGTAAACTTCCCCTTGGGGCACAAGGGGCAAAGTTGCCCTCATAACAGAACCCAGGGTGGGGAGATTGGGGGAGTGGCTTCTTGTCTTAGGGTCCTACGAAACAGACCACACAAGGATTCGAGTGCGCATTTATTTGGAGGAGGAGCAGGGGAGCGAGTCTGGGAACGGAATAAAGGGGGTGCTGTCAAGTGAATTACCACATGTAATTTATCCACTGACGCCACTGGCCTCGGACAAAGAGAATCACCTGCTGGAGGCCAGTCAGTGTGCAAGGAAGGGGTAAGGGGGGGGACTGTCTGCTGCACCTCTGCTCTGTCACTTGGCTTCTCCAACAGACATGAGCATCAGTCTCAAGTTCAAGGAACCCCAGAGAGGACCACCTCCCTCTCCCATGATCTCTGCCTTCTTCCCCTCCCCACCACAGCTCCTCAGACCCACCCCGAAGCCCGACCTCTCTTTAGGCACAGCCTCTGGTGCCTGGCGTCACCGGGTTCTGCTATGGTTGGGGCTGGAGGGTAGGGAGCCTTGTCCCCATCCAGCAGGTGGTGCGGGAGGACAGTGGGAAGAGGCTTGAGATGCTCTGATTTCAGATAGAGCATCTAGAAGACAGCCCAGAGTGACCATGGCTAGCGCCTCCCCTGAATGTCATTATCCTGAGAATGTGCGCCCATCTCTGCCCTAGCGTGCATCACCAAGATGGCCTCTGGTAGCCCAGCTCTGGAATTTTCCTGGCTCCAGGAAGAGGGTAGGGTGTACATCCTCCCACAAGATGAGGCTGTGGAAGGAGAGGGAAGCAGGACCGGAGCGGGCCTGGGAGGACAAACAGGGTTTCTCAAGGGTAATCTCGGGCTTCCCTGGTGGCGCAGTGGTTAAGCATCCGCCTGCCAGTGCAGGGGACATGGGTTCAAGCCCTGGTCAGGGAAGATCCCACATGCTGCGGAGCAGCTAAGCCTGTGTGCCACAACCACTGAGCCCACGCGCCACAACTACTGAAGCCCACGCGCCTAGAGGCCGTGCTCCGCCACAAGAGAGGCCACCGCAATGAGAAACCCGCGCACTGCAACGAAGAGTAGCCCCCGCTCGCTGCAACTAGAGAAAGCCCGCATGCAGCAATGAAGACCCAACGCAGCCAAAAATAAATAAGTAAATTTTAAAAAAATTATTTAATAAAAGAGTAATCTCAGCAGAGAGAGCCACACAAACCTCAATGCCCAAAATGCCTTTGGGAATCTTCCAGGACTCAAGATTTCATCAGGAGTGGGCTGGGGCCTGTCTGCCTCAGAACCACGAGCAGAGCTGATCAAAGGCAGCGTCTTAGGGGATCCCACCCCAGATAGTTAAAACCAGACCCTTGGGGCAGTGGTGGCTGGAGTCTGCACGTGTAACCAAGTGCTCATGCAACACAGTGAGGTGGGGTGCTGTTGGGAAACCCTTGGGGCTAAGGCCTGAGCCGCCCCCAACCCCCACCCCAAGCCAGCTCTGATTCTTGCATTCCAGTCTCCTGCCTTCTGTCCAGACAGGCCTGAGGATGCAGGAGGCATTTGATCAGTCCATCTCCATCCAGGCCTGTTGCCTCAGAGGGGGGCCGAAGGCTCTTAAAATCCTGTTGCCATAGCAACAGCATCCAGCCAGTAGGGACCACAGGCAGGGAGCCAGGGTACCCGGGGTGCAAGGATGAAAACTGACTTCTGAGAGACTACAGTTACGGCTAGTGCTCAGGGGGACTGAGGAGGGGTATGCATAATCCAAGAATCCTTGGGAGGGAGGGGCCCCCAAAGCCATCTTGTACATCCCTCTGTCTCCAGGAAGAGCCGAACGCCCATAATTTGTCTACTCACAGCAGCCCAAAGGGGAGAAGGGGATGCAGAAATGAAATATAATAATGAATAATAATACTACTAGCCAACATTTATTCTGCATTTTCTTTGTGCCTGACTTGGTGCTAAGCCCTTTAACAGCTTTGCAGGGCTTGCTGAAATGTTCACAACAATCCAATGACGCCAATACTAGTTTCACCCCATTTTACTGAGGAGGAAACTGCTTTTCAAGCTCCAGGGGTTGGTGGGCAAGAGGTGATAGGAGGAGCATGGCCTGGGAGTCAGGGACCTCACCTGACACTTCCGCCCTGCTGCCAGCTGCCTGTGTGACCCTGGGCAGGTTGCTTCCCCTTTCCGGCCCTTGGTTTACCCTATCTGTACAATCAGGTCATTGAATGGATAAGGATCTTTCTTGTCTTTGTAATCAGAGAGCCCAGCCTTTGAATCTGGGCTTAACAGCCTGGTGACTCTGAGCAGATGGCAGCCTCTCAGTTTTCCCATCTGTCCAATGGGTTTGTCAAGCCTGCTGGGCCAGGATAATAAGATCCTGGGATCTCTGAGCTCCACACCAGGCCTCTTCCTCTCCAAAGGGGTGGCCATCTTGTAAAGTCTGAGAAACCCACTGGGGCAGTGGTAGGACTGAACCCAAATTGTAGTTTAGGCACTTTACAGTTTACGGTGTATTTTTTGTCCATCCATTTCTTCATCCAATATTCCCTACAACCCTGAGGGCACAAAAGTTACACTGTAGGATGTCTCCATTTTACAGATGAGAAGACTGAGGACTGGAGAGGGGAGGTGACTGGCCCAAGGCCACACAGCAAGGAAAGGAAGGACTAGAGAAGGGAAAACCTCAGAATCTGGACCTAGTTCTTGTCCATGCCTAATACAGGAGAGCAAATGTCAGCCACTCTGAGGTGAGCACCCCACACCCTCATGCCTTCAAGTTACCCACATCAGACCCTGACAGGGTAGCAGGCAGTACAGGCTGCCCTCCTGAAACAGAGATGTTCTGTTCTCTGCGAGCTGTGAGCTGGCTTCCAGCCCAGGACAAACCCATCAGGCCCTAAACCCCACCCGCTCCCAGCTGCAAAATAGCTGTCTGAGGCCAGAGCCAGTGGGCCTCCCGGAGAATAAACAAGCCCTCTGGCTGGGCGGCAGGATCCTTGGATCCCATCCCCTTCAGTCTGGGGCATGACAGGGACCTGGGTGAATCACCGCACTTCCTCAGGCCTCATTTTCTCCATCTGTGAAGTGGGGGGATTGGGCAAGACCAGGGATGGCAAACGGGTGTCGTCTGGCCAGTGGAACTCCTGATCTGCCCTCCGAAGCCTGCCTCCCTCTCTGTGTACTGACCATGCATCCAGGCACCCAGGCTGAAAACCTGCAAGATGTCCTTGAACTTCCCCAGAGCCCCCAGATCCACCCCCCTCATCTCTCTCTAATCTTCTTCTTTCTCCCTCCACCTTCCCATCCTCATCCCAGTCTCCATCCTCTCTCCCCCGGACAGTTGTAACAGTATCCTCAGTGGTCCTCCTGCAGCCACTTGGGCCCTTTTATCCATCCTCCACAGAGAGGCTAGAGGGACCTTTGCAAAATGTAAAATAATGCCAGTCCCTGCTTAACAGAGCCCAGTGGCATCCCATGACTCTCCAGATAACCCCCATCCTGCCCATCACTGTAATCTACAAAGCTCTGTGGGGTCAGGCCTCTGCCCACCACTCTAGCCTCACCTTACTCCCCAGTCTCCATGTTCTCTGAGTTCCAACAACACTGACTTCCTTTTAGTTCCTCAGCCATTCCAAGCACTTTCAAGTTCCCCTAGAAGCACACCTGGCAACAAGGATTCAGGTACAGGTGATTTGCAGGAGATCATGAGAGAAACCACAGGAAGGGGAAACAGGACAGAGAAGGGAAGGAAACCAATGTACAATTTCAGATCAAGGCTCAGCCTCTGCCTGATCACATGGGGAATGCTGGAGGGTATTTTTACACCTCCTGAGGCACTGCAGGCCTCTGCAAAAGCCTGCCATAAAAAGTAGGGTCCAGGAACCCTAGGGCAGTGCTTGCTTGGAGGAGGGTTGCTGGTGTGGGCCCATAGAAGATAATATTCTATATTACAAATATATAGAATGCTCTCACCACTAAATTATAAATTTTTAAAACTCCAACTTAGAAATAGGTAAAGGATCTGAATGAGCATTTCTCCAAATAAGATGCACAAAATTCTAATAAGGACATGAAAAAATGCTCAACCTCATTAGCCATCAAGGAAATACAAATCAAAACCACAATGAGATATCACTACACATTTACTAGGATGGCTAAAATTTAAAAGTCCAATAATAAACGTTGGCAGGATGTGGAGAAATTGGAACCCTCATACATTGCTGGGGGAATGTAAAATAACGCAGCTGCTTTGGGAAACAGTTGGGCAGGCCTTCAAATTGTTAAACATCCAGTTACGATATGACCCAACAATTCCACTCCTAGGTATACACCCCAAAGAAACAAAACCATATGTCCACACAAGAATTTCTACATAAATGTTTATAGCAGAATTATTCATCATAGTTAAAAGGAAGAAGCCACCCAAATATTGGTCAACCAATGAATGAATAAACAAAATGTAGTATATCCATACAAAAGGATGTGATTCAGCCATAAAAAGGAATGAAGTCACTTCCAAACTTATTCTCTGAAGCAAGCATTATCTTGATACCAAAGCCAGATAAATATATCACAAGAAAAGAAAATTACAGGACAATATACCTTGTGAGTATAGATGTAAAAATCCTCAACAAGATACTAGCAAACCAAAGACAATAGCACATTAAAAGAATTATGCAGTGTGACCAAGTGGGATTTATCCCAGGTATGCAAGGGTAAAGATAAGAAAATCAATCAATGTAATATACCACATTAATAGCATGAAGGGAGAAAAACACGGTCATCTCAGTTGTCTCAGAAAAGACATTTGACAAAATCCAACAGCTTTCGTGATTAAAAACAAAACAAACAAACAAACAAAAAAACAAGAACAACAAGAAAAAATACTACTCTGAAAGCAAGGAATAAAAGGGAACTTATTCAACATGATAAATGGCATTCATGAAAAACCCACAACTAAGATCAAACTCAATGGTGAAATACTGAAAGCTTTCTCCCTAAGGTCAGGAGCAAAACAGGATGACTATTTTCACCACTGCTATTCAGCATTGTACTGGAAGTTCTAGACAAGAAAATTAGATAAGAAAAACAAATAAAAGGAATCCAATTAGACAAGAAAAAGAGCAGTTACCCTGCAAAAGAAAGAAAAGGCATCCAAACTGGAAAGGAAGGAATAAAGTTGTTTCTATTCATAGATGGCATGATTCTGTGTATAGAAAATAAGAAATAATCCCCAAGAAAGGTACTAGAGCTAATAAACAAATTCAGCAAAGTTGTGGGTTACAAGATCAACACACAAAAATCTGTGTTTTTACACACCAGCAATGAACAATCTGAAAAGGAAATTAAGAAAGCAATTTCATTTCCAAAAGCATCTGAAAGAATAAAATACTTAGTAATAAATTTAACCAAGGAGGTGAAAGACATTGTATTCATAGGTAGGAAGACTTAACATTGTTAAAATGTCAATACTATCCAAAGGGATCCTCAGATTCAACACAATCCCTATCAAAATTCCAACAGCCTTTTTTGGGGGCAGAAATAGAAAAGCCGATCCTCAAATTCTTATAGAATTTCAAGAGGCCCCCCAAGTAGCCAAAACAACTTGAAAAAGAAAAACAAACTTGGAGGACTCTCAGTTTCCAATTTCAAAACTTACTACAAACCTACAGTAATCAAAAGAGTGTGGTACTGCCATGAGAATGGACATCTAGACACATGGAATCAAAATAAACCCATAGGTCTACAGTCAATTGATTTTCAACAAGGCTGCCAAGTCCATTCAATGGGGAAAGAGTAAGTTCTTAAACAAATGGTGCTGGAACAACTGGATTTCTTCATGTAAAAGAATGAAGTTGGACCTCTGCTTCATGCCATATACAAAAATTAACTCAAAACAGATCAACGACCTAGATTTAAAAGATAAAACTATAAAACTCTTAGAAGAAAACATAAGTGTAGATCTTCATGAGCTTAGATTTGGCAGTGGGTTCTTAGATATGATACCAAAAGCATGAGCAACAAAAGTAAAAGTTGATAAATAGGACTTCATCAAAATTAAAAACTGCACATCAAAGGACATTATCAAGAAAATGAAAAGGCAACCTACAGAATGGGAGAAAATATTTACAGATCTTATATTTGATGAGGGTTTAATATCCAGAATATATAAAGCACGGCTACAACTCAGCAAAAAAAGACAAGCAACCCAATTTTAAAATGGGTAAAGAACTTGAATAGACATTGCCCCAAAAAAGTTATACAAATGGCTAACAAGCACATAAAAAGATGCTCAACATAATTAGTCATTAGGGAAATGCAAGTCAAAACCACAATGAGACACCACCTCACACCTACTCACACCTACTAGGATGTGTATAATCAAAAAAGCAGAAACTAACAAATATTGGTGAGGATGTAGAGATTTGGAACGCTTGTACCTTGCTGGTGGGAACGTAAAATGGTGCAGCCCCTGTGGAAACGATTTTGGTGGTTCCTCAAAAAGGTAAACATAGAATGACCCAGCAATTCCACTCCTAGGTATATACCCGAAAGAATTGAAAACAGGGCCTCAAACAGATACTTGTACACCAATGTTCACAGGAGCGTTATTCATAATAGCCAAAAGGTGGAAATAATCCAAATGCCTATCAAAATGTGGTATATACATACAATGGAATATTTTCCAGCTGTAAAAAGAATGATGTTCTGGTACATGCTACAGTATGGATGATCCTTGAAAACATTCTGCTAAGTGAAATAAATCAGACAAAAAGGACCAATGTTGTATGATTCCATGAAATATCTAGAATAGGCAAATTCATAGAGACATAAAGTAGGTTAGAGTATATCAGGGGCTGGGAGGAGGAAGGAATAAAGAATTAGTATTTAATGGGTCCAGAACAGGCAAATCTATAGAAACAGAAATTAGATTAGTGGTTGCTTAGGGCTGGGAGTGTGGGGTGGGAGGAGATGAATCCCTAAAGAGCAAAGGGTTTCTTTTTGAGGTCATGAAAATGTTCCCAAATTGACTATGGTAGAGGTTGCACGTATCTGTGAATATAGTAAAACTATTGATTTGTATACTTTAAATGGGTGAATTGTATGGTATGTGAACTATATCTCAAAAAAGCTTTTTCTTTTCTTTAAACAAACAAACAAACAAAAACAGATAGAAGCCAGAGGAGGGATGCACAGAAACAAAAAATGATCATAGGGAATCTAGTGTAGCACTGACAATTTCTGCTTACAAGCTCTTTCTTGTCTCAATACCTGGAATGTCCGTCCCCTTTTTTTTCAATTAGTTAAGCCCTCTTTATCCTTCAGATATCAGCAACAGGGTCAGGCTTTCCTGGCCACTCTGAAGGAGTCAAAATTCCCTTTTATAAAGACCATGTAGTTCTCTTTCATAGCACTTATCTCAATTGCCATTTTGCAATATTTTGTTAATGCTCATATCCCCCACTAAACTGTGAGTTTCACAAGAGCAGGAACTGAACCTCCCTGTTCAATGTATCCTTGGCACAGGGAAGAAAATCAACAAAATTTGTTAGACGAATTGATGAATGAGTGAATGAATGAAGGCCAACTTTGATTGATTAGTAGGATCTGCCTAGAGCACCTGGTTGACTCAGTAAGAAGGAATTCTATGACTGATTAATGATGTCTGCCCTGGAGGAGGGCCGCTATAGAGATACTAGCTTTGTCCCAAATTTGCCATCCCTGAAATACAGAGGGCCATCCCTCAGGGTCCCCCATCAGAGGGCACTCTAGAAACAGTCTCATCTCCGCCAGCTCCCAGGAGGAGAGTGCAGTTGTCATCCCAGCTGGCCTTGATAATCAATCACACAGCCATGCGGTGCCATTAGGATTTGTCACTGAGCCACATCCAGGTGCACCAGGCAGGAGCAAGCAAGCTCATTTGCATTTCATCTGCATGGAAATTTGCATACGCCTCCACAGCTCTGTCTCCTTGCAATTTTCAAGTTAAAATGTCATTATCACTCCTGTGAAGCCTGTTATTTCTTGATTTCATTCTCCCTGCTCCTCTAACCTGACTCCCTCCTAAGCCTCAGACACTCAAGCCTGGGCTGGGAGAAGGAAATGGTTTGAGCTTTGGTTCTGCTGCTGATTCACTTGTGATTTCCCTCTGTGGGCCATGTCTGTGCCACTAGGCACAGGGACAGGGATGGTCCTATGGGAGCTGCCGTTTAAGCAGTCACAGGAGGGCTGACACAAACTTAGCCACTCAGGACTGTCCCCATGAAACCTCCAATTCCCCGCCTCTAAGCCTTTGACCTTGCTGTGCCCTCCTCCTGGAAAAGCCTTCTCCCTTTCCTACAGGGTGAATGTCCAACATCCGCCCCTTTCGTTCTCTGCTTATACCGTGCCACAGCCCCTCAGTCGTAAACCGGTTGGATGAAAAGATAGACATGTGACCCAAGCTCACCAATAAGCTTCCTTTTCCAGGATTTGGATTTGGGAATCAGAGATGCTAGGCAGTTTCTGAACTGAGCATGTGTAAACTTGAGTTCAGAGGGCCACTGTGTCCAACTATGTACGTAGAAAGCAGAAAAGTAGTCTTGGGGGTGGAGGACCAAACTGATGCACCCAGAGCCAGCCTCAAGAGACCGAGAGGTAGCAAAGGCCCTGGCTCCCGGTCTAGCCCCCATCCCTAAGCCCCAACCCTGAGGCCTGGCTGCCCTGCTCAGGACTGCTTCCAGCGCTCACCACCTCTGCTCCCTGTCTCTTTTCATGCTTCAGCAAGCCCTAGGGCCTTGTAGTCCTTGAAACTGGGATGAAACAATAGAAGATGAAATGTGAGCTCAAGGATCCCAAAAGGAAGTTTTTTTAAAAATAAATTTATTTATTTATTTAATAAATTTAATTAATTAATTAATTAATTTAGCCTGCACCAGGTCTTAGTTGTGGCATGCGGACTCTTAGTTGCCGCATGTGGGATCTAGTTTCCTGACCAGGGATCGAACCTGGGCCCTCTGCATTGAGAGCACAGAGTCTTACCCACTGGACTACCAGGGAAGTCCCCCAAAAGGAACTTTTGCGGGAAAAGAATTTGATACTTGACATCTCAAAGAAGAGCATGGAAGTTGTTTTGAAGATAGAGAGCAGAACTTAAATGAATTTTCTTTTTTGGTGTTTATACCGAGTAAAGGGAGCATCATTAATTTCTTTAGAAACAGGAGCTATGACTTTTTCTTTCTTTTTTAAAAATTTTTATTGAGGTGTCATTGATTTACAATATTATATGTTTCAGGTATATAACATAGCTGTTCACTCCATTTATAGTTAGTATAAAATATTGGCTATATACCCTGTGCTGTACAATATATCCTTGTAGCTTATTTATTTATACATAGTAGTTTGTACCTCTTAATCCTCTATGCCTATCTTGCCCCTCATCCCTTCCCTCTTCCCACTGGTAACTGCTTGTTCTCTATATCTGTGAGCCTGTTTCTTTTTTGTTATATCACTAATTTGTTACATCTTTTAGATTCCACTTAAATAATATCATACAGTATTTGTCCTCTGTCTGACTTATTTCACTTGCATAATACCCTCCAAGTCCGTCCATGTTGTTGCAAATGGCAAAATTTCATTTTATTCATGGCTGAGTAGTATTCCAGAGCTGCACGTAATGCTCAGCATCGGAGGGCTATAAATGGGAGGTGGCATCGTTATTGATGATCCATTTGCAAGGGACTCTGAACCCTAAGAGACCTCTGCTGGACCACCTCAGTGGAAGGAGATGGGGCCCCAGGTTCAAGTCCCAGCTTGGCTACTGGTTTACCGTGAGACCCCAGGCAAGTCCCTCCCATTCTCTAGGCCCCAGATTCTCCTCTGGTTACTGGGGAGTGTATCAGATGGTGGAGGAGGTGGAAGTCTGGAATCATCTGGATCAGGGAGCTGTTGCTAATCTACCTGGAGGCTGGCCTGGTTCTCACATCTTGCCCCTGAATCTCAGCAACCCTGATCTCAATGATTCTTTCTCTGAAATCTGTTCATGACCATGTAACCCAGGGGTGCCCTTGGCTTCTTAAAGGGGCCCTGTTTCTACCATCTGCTCTCCAAGGGTCTCTGCTCTGTGGATCCAGCCCAGGATCCTAGCTCCACCCTCCAGCCCTCAACACATAACCACGTCCTGTGGCTCAAGGAAGCATTTCCCAGCTGGTTTTGTCTCAACATTTCCCTACCTGCTTGGCCAACCGTCCTGCAAAGCTGGGGTCACCAGGGCTGTTGTGTGCATGGAGGTGGTTGCTCTTGTTTCCTTCGTTGTTTGTAAGAAAAAGGCTTAGCAGCTCTAGCTGTTAATATGTTCCCGCTGAGGAAGAGACCCAGGATTAGCTCTGGAAGAAGATATAAGACTGAGCATGAGCTGGGTTTGACCAGAATAGGCATGATGTGGTCTGACGGAGGGGTCTGAGCCATATGGGCTCCCAGTGACAGCGCCGATGCTGCCTTGAACCAGGAGATCTTGGGCCCAGACCCCACTAGGGGGCCCTCACACCACGTGTATGGGGCGGGTTGCATTTCCCAAAGGTGGCTGTGAGAGCCTCTACCATCTCATATGCTTTTCTTTTCTTTCTTTTTTTTAGAAAGAAATATGGAAATTTTTAAAAAATCAATTTATTTATTTTTGGCTGCGTTGGGTCTTCGTTGCTGCACGCGGGCTTTCTCTAGTTGCAGCGAGTGGGGGCTACTCTTCGTTGCAGCGCACGGGCTTCTCATTTCGGTGGCTTCTCTTGTTGTGAAGCACGGGCTCTAGGCAGGCAGGCTTCAGTGGTTGTGGCTCGCGGGCTCTAGAGCGCAGGCTCAGCAGTTGTGGCTTGCGGGCTTAGTTGCTCCACGGTATGTGGGATCTTCCCGGACCAGGGCTCGAACCCCTGTCCCCTGCATTGGCAGGCGGATTCTTAACCACTGCACCACCAGTGATGCAAGGTTTACTCTAGGTTGACAAAATCAAGGCACTTAGTTGAGTGAAATCACGAGGGTCAGGAAAGGTCAGTATCTTCATTCCTTAGGCTCCAGTTAGTCTGGTGGTTGAGTGCTCGAGGGGGTTGGATCCTGCAAAACAACTCAAAAATGTGCTTCAAGCTTATCTCTACTTTTGAAACAGAAATGGGAGTCTTCACGATTGACTTATTACCTTTGCTATAGTTACTTCTCTTGCCTGATCACTGTCATTTGTTCCTGCATTCTTTGTTCTTTTTAAAATCATTAATTACTGAGACCTATTCTTTGTTTCCACGTGAAGACCTATAGGAGGCTATAGTTCACCTTTCTCCCAATCATCAGTAAAGAGAACACAGAGGGGTTCTGAAATTCACACTCTGGTTCTTAATTTAAGCTGTTCCAGCGCATGTTACACTTTCTCTTATTGCCTTGTATTCTACTTCCGCAAAATACAATGTAGTCTGGTTTAACCCCATCCTTTCCTTATAACTGTCTTGCTAACGTCTTGGAACTCAGCCACCAGACTGTAATGCAGTCCACAATTGTCCACATAGAAGGGACCACCAGGAGGGGCCCTATGTAGGTGCTTTGGCGACAGCCCCGCCAAGCCCCCAGCTGACAGCCAGCGTCAATCTCCAGACGCGCAAGTGAGGATGCTTCCGTGTGATTCCAGCCTCCAGCCACTGGATCAGCCTTCGAGTATTCCCAGCTGATAACATGGATGGGGACAAACTGTCCCTATTGTGCCAAGTCCAAATTCCTGGCCCACAGGACGAGGGAGCATCATAAAATGCTTGAATTAGACCATGAAGTTTTGGGTGGTTTGTAATGCTGAGAGTGTCAAGAGCAGTGGCCTTGCTAGAGGGTGCCCACCCAAAGTCCTGAGGCCTCCCCCACCGTGTGGGTCTCATCTCCCTCTCCCTGCTGAACCTCACCCAGAACATCCTCTCTTATTCAGGTGAAGAAACAGGTTCAGGGGGACCAGGGACTTGCCCAGGGTACCACAGACTTCAGTGGCTAGCTGCCCTGCTGCGGGGAAGCTCTGATTAAACAAGGTCTCTTAGAGCAATTGCAAATGACAGCCATGGGGTTGGTCCCCTGCCTGTTTTTATAAATAAAGTTTTATTGTACCACAGCCACGTCCATTTATTTACATATCTCCTGTGGCTGCTTTAACACTACAAGGGCACAATCAAGTATGGGCCACAAAACCTGAAATATTGACTGAGCTCTGCCCACCAAAGCAACAGCCAGCTGAACCCACCACCAGTCCCTCCCATCAGGAAACTTGCACAAGCCTCTTAGATAGCCTCATCCACCAGAGGGCAGACAGCAGAAGCAAGAAGAACTACCATCTTGCAGCCTGTGGAACAAAAACCACATTCACAGAAAGATAGACAAGATGAAAAGGCAGAGGGCTATGTACCAGATGAAGGAACAAGATAAAACCCCAGAAAAACAACTAAATGAAGTGGAGATAGGCAACCTTCCAGAAAAAGAATTCAGAATAATGATAGTGAAGATTATCCAGGACCTCGGAAAAGCAATGGAGACAAAGATCAAGAAGATGCAGGAAATGTTTAACAAAGACCTAGAAGAATTAAAGAACAAACAGAGATAAACAATACAATAACTGAAATGAAAAATACACTAGAAGGAATCAATAGCGGAATAACAGAGGCAGAGGAACAGATAAGTGCCCTGGAAGACAGAATGGTGGAATTCACTGCCGTGGAACAGAATAAAGAAAAAATAATGGAAAAAAATGAAGACAGCCTAAGAGACCTCTGGGACAGCATTAAACACAACAACATTTGCATTATTGGGGTCCCAGAAGGAGGAGAGAGAGAGAAAGGACCCGAGAAAATAATTGAAGAGATTATAGTCAAAAACTTCCCTAACAGGGGAAACAAGATAGCCACCCAAGTCCAGGAAGCGCAGCGAGTCCCATACAGGATAAACCCAAGGAGAAACACACCGAGACACATAGTAATCAAATTGGCAAAAATTAAAGACAAAGAAAAATTATTGAAAGCAGCAAGGGAAAAACAACAAATAACATACAAGGGAACTCCCATAACATTAAGAGCTGATTTCTCAGAAGAAACTCTACAAGCGAGAAAGGAGTGGCATGATATACTTAAAGTGATGAAAGGGAAGAACCTACAACCAAGAGTACTCTACCCAGCAAGGATCTCATTCAGATTCGACAGAGAAATCAAAAGCTTTACAGACAAGCAAAAGCTAAGAGAATTCAGCACCAGCAAACCAGCTCTACAACAAATGCTAAAGGAACTTCTCTAAGTGGGAGACACAAGAGAAGAAAAGGACCTACAAAAACAAACCCAAAACAATTAAGAAAATGGTAATAAGAACATATATATCGATAATTACCTTAAACGTGAATGGATTAAATGCTCCAACCAAAAGACACAGGCTCACTGAATGGATACAAAAACAAGGCCCATATACATGCTGGCTACAAGACACCCACTTCAGACCTAGGGACACATTCAGACTGAAAATGAAGGGATGGAAAAAGATATTCCATGCAAATGGAAATCAAAAGAAAGCTGGAGTAGCAATAAAATACTCTCAGATAAAATAGACTTAAAAATAAAGAATGTTACAAGAGACAAGGAAGGACACTACATAATGATCAAGGGATCAATCCAAGAAGAAGATATAACAATTATAAATATATATGCACCCAACATAGGAGCACCTCAATACATAAGGCAATGGCTAACAGCGATAAAAGAGGAAATAGTAGCACAATAATAGTGGGGGACTTTAACACCTCACTTATACCAATGGACAGATCATCCAAACAGAAAAGTAATAAGGAAACACAAGCTTTAAATGACACAATAGTCTAGATAGATTTAATTGATATTTATAGGACATTCCATCCAAAAAACAACAGATTACACTTTCTTCTCAAGTGCGCACGGAACATTCTCCAGGATAGATCACATCTTGGGTCACAAATCAAGCCTCAGTAAATTTAAGAAAATTGAAATCATATCAAGCATCTTTTCTGACCACAACAGTATGAGATTAGAAATCAATTATAGGGAAAAAAACATAAAAACCACAAACACATGGAGGCTAAACAATACATTACTAAATAACCAAGAGATGACTAAAGAAATCAAAGAGGAAATCAAAACATACCTAGAGACAAATTACAATGAAAACACGATGATCCAAAACCTATGGGATGCAGCAAAAGCAGCTGTAATAGGGAAGTTTTTAGCAATACAAGCCTACCTCAAGAAACAAGAAAAATCTCAAACAATCTAACTTTACACCTAAAGGAACTAGGGAAAGAAGAGCAAAGAAAACCCAAAGTTAGCAGAAGGAAAGAAATCATAAAGATCAGAGCAGAAATAAATGAAATAGAAACAAAGAAAACAATAGCAAAGATCAATAAAACTAAAAGCTGGTTCTTTGAGAAGATAAACAAAATTGATAAACCATTAGGCAGACTCATCAAGAAAAAGAGGGAGAGGACTCAAATCAAGAAAATTAGAAACAAAAAAGGAGAAGTTACAACAGACACCGCAGAGATACAAAGCATCCTAAGAGACTACCACAAGCAACTCCATGCCAATAAAATGGACAACCTGGAAGAAAAGGACACATTCTTAGAAAGGTATAACCTTCTAAGACTGAACCAGGAAGAAATAGAAAATATGAACAGACCAATCACAAATAATGAAATTGAAACTCTGTTTAAAAATCTTCCAGCAAACAAAAGTCCAGGACCAGATGGCTTCACAGGTAAATTCTATCAAACATTTAGAGAAGAGCTAACACCCATCCTTCTCAAACTCTTCCAAAAAATTGCAGAGGAAGGAACACTCCCAAACTCATTCTATGAGGTCACTATCACCCTGATACCAAAACCAGACAAAGGTACTACAAAAAAACAAAATTACAGACCAATATCACTGATGAATAGAGATGCAAAAATCCTCCACAAAATACTAACAAACAGAATCCGACAACACATTAAAAGGATCATACACCATGATCAAGTGGGATTTATCCCAAGGATGCCAGCATTCTTCAATATATACAAATCAATCAATGTGATACACCGTATTAACAAACTGAAGAATAAAAACCGTATGATCACCTCAATAGATGCAGAAAATGCTTTTGACAAAATTCAACACCCATTTATGATAAAAACTCTCCAGAAAGTGGGCATAGAGGGAACCTACCTCAACATAATAAAGGCCATATACAACAAACCCACAGCAAACATCATTCTCAGTGGTGAAAAACTGAAAGCATTTCCTCTAAGATCAGGAACAAGACAAGATGTCCACTCTCGCCACTCTTATTCAACATAGTTTTGGAAGTCCTAGCCATGGCAATCAGAGAAGGAAAAGAAATAAAAGGAATACAAATTGGAAAAGAAGTAAAACTGTCACTGTTTGCAGATGACAGTATACTATACATAGAGAATCCTAAAGATGCCACCAGAAAACTACTAGAGCTAATCAATGAATTTGGTAAAGTTGCAGGATACAAAATTAATGTATAGAAATCTCTTGCATTCCTATACACTAATGATGAAAAATCTGAAAGAGGAATTAAGGAAACACTCCCATTTACCATTGCAACAAAAAGAATAAAATACCTAGGAATAAACCTGCCAGGGAGACAAAAGACCTGTATGCAGAAAACTATAAGACACTGATGAAAGAAATTAAAGATGATACAAACAGATGGAGAGATATACCATATTCTTGGATTAGAAGAATCAATATTGTGAAAACGACTATACTACCCAAAGCAATCTACAGATTCAATGCAATCCCTATCAAACTACCAATGGCATTTTTCACAGAACTAGAACAAAAAATCTTAACATTTGTATGGAGACACAAAAGACCCCGAATAGCAAAGCAGTCTTGAGGGAAAAAACGGAGCTGGAGGAATCAGACTCCCTGACTTCAGGCTATACTACAAAGCTACAGTAATCAAGACAATATGGTACTGGCACAAAAACAGAAATATAGATCAATGGAACAGGATAGAAAGCCCAGAGATAACCCCACGCACCTTAGGTCAACTAATCTATGACAAAGGATGCTAGGATATACAATGGAGAAAAGACAGTCTCTTCAATAAGTGATGCTGGGGAAACTGGACAGCTACATGTAAAAGAATGAAATTAGAGCACTCCCTAACACCATACACAAAAATAAACTCAAAATGGATTAGAGACCTAAATGTAAGACCAGAACTATAAAACTCTTAGAGTAAAACATAGGAAGAACACTCTTTGACATAAATCACAGCAAGATCTTTTTTGATCCACCTCCTAGAGTAATGGAAATAAAAACAAAAATGAACAAATGGGACCCTAATGAAACTTAAAAGCTTTTGCAAAGCAAAGGTAACTACAAACAAGATGAAAAGATAGCCCTCAGAATGGGAAAAAATATTTGCAAACAAATCAACGGACAAAGGATTAATCTCCAAAATATATAAACAGCTCATGCAGCTCAATATTAAAAAAACAAAGAACCCAATCCAAAAATGGGCAGAAGACCTAAATAGACATTTCTTCAAAGAAGACATACAGATGGCCAAGAAACACATGAAAAGCTGCTCAACATCACTAATTATTAGAGAAATTCAAATCAAAACTACAATGAAGTATCACCTCACACCAGTTAGAATGGCCATCATCAGAAAGTCTACAAACAACAAATGCTGGAGAGGGTGTGGAGAAAAGGGAACCTTCTTGCACTGTTGATGGGAATGTAAATTGATACAGCCACTATGGAGAACAGTATGGAGGTTCCTTAAAAAACTAGAAACAGAATTACCATATAACCCAGCAATCCCACCACTACTGGGCATATACCCAGAGGAAACCATAATTCAAAAAGACACATGCACCCCAATGTTCATTGCAGCACTATTTACAATAGCCAGGTCATGGAAGCAACCTAAATGCCCATTGACAGGCGAATGGATAAAGAAGATATGGTACATATATTACAATGGAATATTACTCAGCCATAAAAAGGAACGAAATTGGGTCATTTGTAGAGACATGGATGAATCTAGTGACTCTCATACAGAGTGAAGTAAGTCAGAAAGTGAAAAACAAATATCGCATATTAACACATACATGTGGAACCTCGAAAATGGTACAGATGAACCGGTTTGCAGGGCAGAAATTGAGACACAGATGTAGAGAACAAGCGTATGGTCACCAAGGGGGGAAAGCGGCGGGGGATCGTGGTGGTGGTGTGATGAATTGGGAGATTGGGATTGACATGTATATACTGATGTGTATAAAATGGATGACAAATAAGAACCTGCTGTACAAAAAATAAATAAAATAAGATTCAAAAATTCAAAAAAAATACCAAAAAATCTGAAATATTTACTAACTGGTCCTTCACTGAACGTTTGCCTTCCTTAAAGGCCTGAGGAAACTGCAGTCCCTCCCAGAAGCTCAAACCTCTGCAAGGGATGAAACGGAAAATTTTCAGCCAAGAGCTCTAAGTTTAACCCCAGCAGACCTGGGTTCTAATCTCCTCCTTCTCTGCAGACCTCACTTTTTTCTTTTACAACATAGAGCAATAACTCTCCCTGCTCCTGACAGGTGCAGGGAGGATGGAGGAAAAAGGAGGGTAAAGACCCTTTGCCTACAAGCCCAGCACATGGCGCACGGCAGGACCTCAGTCCTGTGAGCGGCTGCCCATCCTCTTCCCTTCCACCCTGAGAAGTTTCTGGCTTGCAAGGGGGGCAAGAATGGAGTTGGAGCTCCCAGAGAAGTTAGTTCCTTGGCCCCCGTGGCTTCACCTCATTTGTGATGTTAAGTGCATAGATTTGCATGATGTGCTCACTGAGGTGTTATTTTACTTGCACATTTAAATCATTTAATCACCTGTCTTTTCCCCCCTCTTAATCTTGAGATGCCAAGATGAAGAGAGGGAGGTGAAAGAAAGACAGGAGACTGTGAGTCTCTAGGTTTCTCTTTCTCTGACTGCATCTCTGTCTCTGTCTCTCTCTCTCTCTCTCACACACACACACACAGATAGACAAAGTGAACTCCCAGATGCAACCCTGATGTTTTAACATTCTCTATCTCCATCACTGGACTCCAGCCACACTGCCTCTTGCCCTTCCTCATACACTAAGTACATTCCAGCCTCAGGACCTTTGCACTTGCCTTCTCCTCTGCTTGGAGGAGATATCCTTTCTCCAGATAGCCGCACAGTTCTCTCTCTCACTTTATTCACATCTTGCCGCTTCAGGTAATACTTCCTTGACCTCCTTGTCTTATTTAGTAGCTTCTATCCTTTTTGCATTTTTCTGCAAAGCACTTGTCGCCACTCAACATTGTGGTCCATTTTTTGTCAACTCCTTTAACAGAATGTGAGCTTCACAAGGGCAAGGGTTTTATTTGTTTGTTTTGGCCCTGCAGTGAGGCATGTGGGATCCTAGTTCCCCAACCAGAGATCGAACCCATGCCCCCTGCAGTGGAAGCATGGAATCTTAACCACTGGACCGCCAGGGAAGTCCCAGGGCAAGGGTTTTGTTTTTGTTTTTCTGCTTGGTTTTTGTTTACTGCTGTCTCTCCAAGTGCCTAGGACAGTGCCTGGCACATAGTAGGTACGCAGTAAATATTTGTCAAATTAAGAAACATACACTGAAGGTTTAAAAGCCCTAAAAGGATAAGATGTGATGACTGTACAGTCACAGGCTTCCAGGCCGTTGTCGGCTCTGAGTCCAGGACCCAGGTTTGCTAGCACTGAGGCCAGGATTTCTCCAGAAATGGAGCTGTTTCTGGAAGGCCCCTTAAAGCAATGACCCCAGGTCAGCCTCCCCTGGGGGCTGACGTTTCCTGGGAAGTAAGAACAGCTGTCTGGGGTCTGGGCAGAGTGAGTCTGAACTGGAGCCTTCCAGAGAACTGGGCAGTTGTTTCACAACTCCAGGCGTCATATGTGGCGGAACTCAGCGGTCAGACTGATAAGTCCAGAGCTCACGGCCTAACCATAGTGGGCACAGGGAGGAAGGCTGAGGGTCACAGGGAGAGAGGTCACTGAGAGTCCTGAGAAGGCTGCTGTTCCCACTTCGCAGTGGATATTTTGAGTCAAGGATCAGAGCTGGATATCCAAGCCTCCTCTGCACCATTGTACAGATGAGGAAACTGAGGCTCAGCCTAGGGAACTGGCTTGTCCAAGTGTCCTGAGCAGGGCCCATCTCCCACAGGAGCTCCTGGGTGGAAAGGCCCTGATCTGGGAAGTGCCAGGCACAGTTCCCACTGCCTGTATTGTGCCCCTTCCTCCTCCAGATCCTCCTCGGATGTCACTTCCTCCAGAAAGCCCTCACTGATACCCTCAGTTTAGGTCAAGTTCCTCTGTTCTCAGAGAGTCACACACTCTCCCTTCAGAGCCCACATCTATTTGCAGTGACAGTCTGGTGTCTGTGTCCCCAGCCAGGCTCTAACCTCCATCAGCAGGGACCATGTGGTGCTATTCCAGTCACCTCTGTTTTCAGAGCCTAGCACATGGTGGGTATGTTACAGGGACTCGATGCCCATTGGTTGACTGAACACACACAACACGTGCAGACGCTTAGTGCAGGAGCATATTATAGACGACAAGGCGGCCACAGGGGCTGGCCCAGGGACTGGGACCGTGGCTCTGCTCCCTCAGAAGCTCTCGGGCTGTGCTCTGCCCACATCCTTGGATCTCCTTCCTGTTTCCTGCACACCAGCTTCTGGTGTGCGCTCATTTCCGCAGCCTGCTCCTGGGTCTGTGTCCTGGGCTGCCTCGGGCTGCCAGAAGTCCCATCGCCTATGCCGGGGTTGGGGCGGGGGGAGCTGGGAGTACCTGGGAACTGAGGCCCCCTGCGCACTCCTGGGGTGTGCCTCCTGCGTGCAGGGTAATAAAGACTCCAGCTCTTCGCCCCGTCTTCCCGGCAGGGCACTTACCTGGCTGAGGCACATCTGCTTGACCTCCTACCTTGCCCTGTCCCACTTCCCCACTCAGCCTCTGGTGTTTCCTGGAGACACTCCCTAATAAACCACCTGCACGCAATCCTGTCCCGGGCTCTGCTTCATCTCACTCAGGACCCCGTTCACACCTGGCAGAAGCTCGAGTCAGATATTCCTGGGTCCAGGCCCGACTCTGCTTCTGACCAACTGTGCAGCCTTGGGCACCTTCGTTCGCCTCCCCAGCCTCCTCTGTAATACACAGCAGCAAGAATCAGAAATGGTGTTTGTGGCGTGCCTGATCCAGGCCAAGTCCACCTTGGGTCTCAGTGACAGTAACTGTTCATCCCTGTCACCAGCAAGTTCTAGCTCTAAACATCCTGGATCCCACCACCTGTTGAAGCCTCAAATGGGATATACAAGTTCAGAAAAGCAGCCACCCTGGCCCTGAGCTGTGCGTGTGTCTGGAGCTCAGGGATTGTGTTCTATAAATTTCCAAAGAAACTGCCTGGCCTACAGCTTCCTGTCTCTGCTGAGTGTCGTTGGCCCAGTCCCCAGCACACCCACAACATCCTCCTGCCCCTTGTCTGGCTCAGAGCAGGTCTTGAAGTACTCAGAGACCTAAGCATCAGGGATCTGCATGGGTTCCCCAAGCCTCACTTCAGGATGCCTGGCCTCCTACCTGTTCTTTAAAAAGCTGCACTCTCCTGCTCCTCCAGGTCTTTGCACGTACTGTTATCATTTGCCTGTCCAGTGAACTCCTACACATCCTTTAAAGCCCAGCTCCAATGTCACCTCCTGCTGGAAGCCTTCCCTGACCATGCTGTTCCCCAGGTGGGTTTAATGTCTTCTCTGGGCACCCACATCTCCCATTCCTGACCCAATACAGAGCTGGCCACATATGTGCCTTTTTGTAAATGCCTCTTGACTTGTCTGCCTCCAGGAGAATTGGGACTGGTTTGCTCATTACTGAATCCCAAACGCCCAGCACAGGGCCTGGAATACAGTAGGTAGTCAAACAAATGTTTGGTGAATGTATGAATGAATGAAGACATCAAGCCACCCCCAGATTTATCATCTAAGTTTGTAGCTCAAATGTCAGAGCTGGGGGTGGGTCTAACAGTTCATTGTGGGTTTGTCTGGTTTTGGATTTCATTTCACTTCACTCTTGGTTTTTCCTTTTCTAAGGAAACGGTTTCAGTCCCGAGGGGCCCTGTCTTAACTCTCTCATTTCCAGGAAATCGTGGGCCCTGGCATCACGGGAGCATCTGGCAAGTCCAGGGATAGCTACTGACACCTTCCCCTTTGGGGGTTCCCACACACACTGTACCCGCCCAGCCTCTTCCCACCTCCTCTGGGAGGCCCTGCGGTGTGTGGAGAGCTGGACTGGAGGGTCAGACAGACAGATGTCTGGCTCCTTTGCTAGCTAACTGACCTTGGGGAAGTCACTTCCACACTCATTGCCTCAATCTCCCCAGTTGTAGAAGTCCTTGTGGGCGTTCTGGGGCTCCTCTCCGTCTCTTGGCCCTGGGGAAAATGAAGGGCCAAAACATGTGCTCAGGGAGAGAACAGGAGTCTGTTTTCATAAGAGGAAGCTGGAGCTCACTAGAGTATTCAGAACTCACGTTGGGGTTTCCAGGTCTACCTGGGGCATCTCAGGGAGAAAGCAGCTACCGTCTAGCAGGGCTGGACCTGAGGCACAGGAAGAGACTGGTGGGAATTAAGGCAAGTGTATCCAGGCGCCAAGCAAAGAGAGCAAACAAGCAGGGGTGGAGGGGTGAATGCTCCACATACAGACACCAATTTTTGACCAAGCTACCATCACAAAATCAAGTGCACACTGTCAGAGTCAAGTGCCTCTCTGGGAGAAGCATCAGGGCTTACTTATATAATGGTGATCAACTTGATATTCCCACTCGAAGCAACTCAAACTTCCCACGTCCCAAATCAAACTTCTGGCCAGCTCCTCCCACAGCCGTCCCATCGCAGACAGTGAAAACTTCCTCCTTCCTTAGGTCAGAACCCTCGGAATCATCTTTTTTTTTTTTGGCTGCGCTATGCGGCATGTAGAATTTTAGCTCCCTCCGACCAGCGATCAAACCCGTGCCCCCTGCAGTGGAAGCGTCTTAACCACTGGACCGCCAGGGAAGTCCCCCTTGGAATCATCTTTGATGCCTGTCTCTCACAATCTGTTAGCAAATCCTACTGGCACTACTTCAAGTTATATCCAGATAGGGACTTCCCTGGTAGTCCAGTGGTTAGGACGCCACGCTTCCACTGCAGGGGTCACAGGTTCAATCCTGGGTCAGGGAAATAAGATCCTGTAAGCCGCGTGGTGTGGCCAAAAAAAAAAAAAAAAAAAGATATATCCGAATATATCCAAGATATATCCAGATATATCACCACCTCCCGGACTACCGCCATCACTTCTCGCCCAGATGTTGTGGCAGCCCCCTCACGCATCTATCGACTTCAAACTTTCACCCCTGCAGAATCCAGAGCACCTGTTAAAACCTAAGTCAGATCACTTGTCTCCTCTGCTCAAATTCCTTCAATGGCTCCCATCAAACCCAGAGTAAAAGATTATGTCCTTGGAATGTTCTAGAAGGCCTAAACAGTCTGGTCCTCCTTGTTGGCTCTTTATAATACCCCTGGGAGGTAAGCAAGGGAAGAGGGATTGCTCTCACTTTACAGATAGGGAAGTAAAGGACTGGAGGACGGAGACTCTGCTTGGATCACCTGTCCTGGGACTCTGTCCACCACTCTGTCCCGGATGCCTGAGCAGGCGGCTGCTGGTGTCTGTAATCTGATGAGTGCTCACCCCACACTCTCCATGCAACACTGGCTCCCTGCCCATTCTCCAGAGATGCCAAAATACACTTGTGGACACGGTGCTCTTGGCTGGGAGAGGCGCCTGGATTCCACCCCTTTTTAGGCCAGATCAGAGCAGTGCACAGTCCACTCTGGGCTGCTTAGCAGCCATTAGAGGAATGTAAATCTTCTGGAGCCTGGAGTGGGTCAGCCCTGGGGCAGCCAGCTGTACCCCGGCTCTGACCCTCATTTGCCAAGTGACCTTGGGCAAGTCAATTCTCTGTTCTGAGTTGTGCTCTTTCCACTCCTACGAAGTTGTAAAATTTAAACATTCTAAGAAGAAACTGATGCAATGTGGGTTGCATCCTGTGAAACCACAAATAACCAGCAGCCAGAAGATGTCAAATATCAGCTCACCGCTGGCCCGAGGAGAGGATTAGAGTAGATTGTCACAGGGCTCTGTCCCAGCCCCATCCCTTTCAACTATCTATCCATCATTTTAAGATGGAAAGATGGCCCTTTACAGTGTGGCTGGGAAAGGCAATAGGACATTGAGTATCAGAACCAGAGTGTCCAAAGACCTTGACAAGCAGGACCAACAGGCTGAATATAAGAAGATGAAATATAATAAGGGTGAATGTCAAACCCTGTACTTGAACCCAAATACCAACAAATGAGTTTGGGATGAAGAGGACAGGATTGAGATGAAGCAGATTTAAGCCAGTAGTTCTCTAGGGGGCATTTTACAAATTCATGGGGTCATTTGGGGCTGTCACTAACAATTGGGGGGCCCTTGTGACATTTAGGGGCAAGGTCCAGGGACCCTGGGCATCTCACAACGCACAGAACAGTCTCACCCTGTTGATAATTGCCCTGCATCCTTCACAACTTTCAAATGTCCACCCGATGAAAACTCAAGACAAATATAAATAGGTCAGGCTTTAGTGCATCACAATACTGAAAGGTTTTCATGAGACATCATGTGAAAAACTCAGTAACTTAAGAGAAGGTTGTTATTGACAGGGAAGCATAAATGGAATAAGGACAGTAACTCAATTATTGAATAATTTTCTCTTTCTGCAGTCTGTCTAGTCAATGTATTAGACTATCACCAATTGCATATTGAGAGGAAAATTTTCCAGGGCATGGATGCAATTACAGCAAAGACAGTGAAACCAACTGTAAATATTGAATAGAAGAGATATGTAGCTCTTTTTTTTTTTTACAGGTTTAGAGCCAAATATTAGTAAATTAGAGATGCAAGAAATCTGGGTTTCTTTAGGGACGGTTGCTTTGAATCTATGTTGTGAAAATTACACATTGAGATGATTTATTTGGGGGTTACCTGTTGTTTTTCAGTCTTACTCAGAAACTGTCCCCATGGATGCACCACATGGTTTCTTGATAGCATTGAATGGAAAGTTTCCTCTTGTGATCCATCTGCTAATCCTTAATGAGGGATGTGGTAGTAAAAGGCTTTTTTTTTTTTAAGTTTTTTTTAAAATCTCACTCCTCTGTTGAGGAGTGAGATTCTAAGGAAGATGTGTTTTCTGCGTGGTCACACCACTCCGCTGTCGTGTGCCATAAAATGGGAATTATTTATCACTACACTCAGGTGCTCACCCTCCTTTTTCTCTCCACCTGACAGGTTGCGATGTGTCTTGGTGTGTTCTCCCTACTTCAATTAAGGTTATTTCTCTCTTTCTCTTATCGTATACAAAGGAGTTGGGTCTGTTGTGTCTTGCCCTAACAACCATTTTTATTTTAATTTTCACCTGCACCTCCTGCCCTGTCATTTTCCTGCACTTCTTGCGTTTATGGATGTCTGATCTGCTTACATTTTTGGAATCCAAACTTACTCATTATGAATAGATATGGGTTATTATGTCGTTTTGGGTAGTTGTGCCCAAGAACATATGGAGATACACATGATTTTATTATAAATGACTTCCCTTTTATACCTCCTTTATATTACAGACTGGGCATCGTATTGATATATATGTGTTTCAGTAGATTATCCCTTGTGAACTTCATTGCAGAAAACTAAAATGAAAGGAAGCATAAAATATTTGCTATGAAAAAGAGGCTTTGGCAATTATACTTTTAGGTTTATATCCGACTAGAATATTACAAGTTTTCACCAAAAGACATGTGCAAGAATGTTGGCAACAGCACATTCTTAGTAATCCCTAACTGGAAACAATGGAATATCCATCAAAGCTGGATGGATACATAAACTGAGGTGAGCCACACAATGGAATCCCCCAGAGCAAAAAGAATGAGCTATTTACAAGTACACGCAACACTGCAGATGAATCTTACCTGAACATGCAGCTGGGTGAGAGAAGCCAGACATAAAAGAGGTTGTCCTGAGCAATGCCGTTTCCATGAAGTCCTCAAACCAGCACTAATTGATGCTATTAGAAGTCAACATACTATATATATAATATAGACTAAACTATGCTATGAAAAGTCAGGATAGCGGTTACCTCTGGGGGGCTAGTGACTGGGTGCAAGACAGGGAGGAAGATGGTCATGTCCTACTTCTTGATCTGTCATGTTCAGTTTGTGAAATTTCATCAAGCTCTACCTTTATGTCCACTCTTTGTATATATGTTCGTATTAGAGTTTTCCAGAGAAAGAGAACCAATAGGATATATATATATATATATATATATATAGAGAGAGAGAGAGAGAGAGAGAGAGAGACAGACAGAGACAGAGACAGAGACAGAGAGACAGAGACAGAGAGAGACAGAGAGATTTATACATCTATATTGTCTACATATATTGGGGGGGTGTATTTTAAGGCACTGACTCATACAATTGTAGAGGCTGGCAAGTCCTCCATCTGCAGAGGAGGCTGGCAGGCTGCAGACTCAGAGATGAGCTGATGTTGCAGTTCATGTCCAAAGGCCATCTGCTGGTAGAGTTCTCGCTTCCTCAGGGAAGGGCAGTTGTTTTCTATTAAAGCCTTCAACTGATTAAATGAGACCCACCCACATGATGGAGAATAATCTGTTTTACTCAAGGTCTACTGATTTAACTGTTAATCCCATCTAAAAATATCTTCACAGAAACGTCTAGAATAATGTTTGGCTAAATATCTGGGTACTGTGGCCCAGCCAAGTTGACACATAACAATGTTTTACTTCAATAAAAAGCTATTGAGGGCAGTGTCTTTGGACTGTCAGGGTTGAGAGCCACTAATTTAGCTGAAGCTCATAAAGAAATCCACAGTATGATTACAGTCATCAATCATAAAGCCAGTTCTACATTAAGTTCCACGAATAGGAGTATTGTAACTAGATCAAGGGAGGAGATTCATTCAGTCTCTCTCTCTCTCTCTGCTGGTTAGTCATCACCTGGAGAGTTCCGGTCATTTCTAGAGGTTACCCCTTGATAGTGACTCAGGTTTTCACTGGAATGACATGGCCAAGAGAGTAGCCAAAGGAAAATGATTGGCATGTCAATGGAGCATGATTCATATAACAAAGCAGAAGTCTTAAAAAATGGGTGAGTCCTCAATCTGATAAAGGGTATCTATGAAAAGCCCACAGCTAACATGATATTTACTGGCAAAAGACTAGATGTTTTCATTGTAAGATCAGGAACAAGACAATGATGTCTTCTCTTGCCATTTCATTTAATATTGTACTGGAGGTTCCAACCAGAGCAATCAGTTAAGAAAATAAAATAAAAGGCACCCAGATTGGAAAGAAGTCAAACTATGTTTATTTGTAGATGACATAATCTGATATAGAGAAAATCCTAAGGAACCAACTGGAAAATTATTAGAATTAATAAATGATTTTAGCAAGGTTCCAGTATACAAGATCGATATACAAAAATCTATTGTATTTTTATACACTAGCAATGAACAAATGAAATGCAATTAGGAAAACAATTCCACTTACAATAGTATCAAAAAGAATCAAATATTTTGGAGTACATTTAACAGAAGATGTGCAAGACTTGTATACTGAAAACTACAAAACATTGTTGAAAGAAATGAAAGATCTAAATAAATGGAGAGACATTCCACGTTTATGGACCAGAAGACTTAATATTGTTAAAATGGCAATACTCTCCAAATTGATCTAAAGATTCTGTGCAATCTCTATCTAAATTCTAGCTGGCTTTTTTTTTTTTTTTGCAGAAATTGACAAGACTATCCTAAAATTCATGTGGTATTTCAAGCGACACCAAATATTAAAAATAATCTTGAGAAAGAAGAACTAAGTTGGAGGATTCACTCTTCCCAATTTCAAAACTAACTACAAATCTACAGCAATCAAGACAATGTTTGCTGGCATTAAAGACAGACATATAGATCAAGAGAATAGAATTGAGAGTCTAGAAATAAACCCTTACATTTGTGGTCAACTGATTTTCAACAAGGATGCCAAGACTACTCAATAGGTGAAAGAAATCTTTCAGCAAATGATGCTGAGACAACTGGATATCCACATGCACACCATACCAAAAAATTCAACTCAAAATGGATCATAGATCTGAATGCGAGAGTTAAAACTATAGGGACTTCCCTGGTGGCACAGTGGTTAAGAATCTGCCTGCCAATGCAAGGGACATGGGTTTGAGCCCTGGTCCGGAAGGATCCCACATGCCACAGAACAACTAAGCCCGTGTGCCACAACTACTGAGCCTGCCTGCCACAACTACTGAAGCCCGTGCACCTAGAGCCCATGCTCCGCAACAAGAGAAGCCACTGCAATGAGAAGTCCACGCACCGCAGCGAAGAGTAGCCCCCACTCCCCACAACTAGAGAAAGCCCTCACACAGCAACAAAGATCCAACGCAGCCAAAAATAAAAAATATAAATAAATAAATATATTTATTTAAAAAACCCAAGAGTTAAAACTATAAAACTGTTAGAAGAAAATACAGGAGTAAACCTTCATGACCTTAGGTTAGGCAAAGCCTTCTTAGATACAACATCAAAAACACAAACGGCAAAAAAAAAAAAAAGATAGAACTTCATCACAATTAAAAACTTTTGTGCTGCAAACAATATCATCAAGAAAGTGAAAAGACAACCCAAGAATGGGAGCAAATATTTGAAAATCACATGTATTATAGGGAATTTGTATCTAGAATATATAAATAACCCTAAGAACTATATAAATAATGAAAAGATAACAATTTAAAAATGGGCTAAGGATCTGAATGGACATTTCTCCAAAGAAGGTATACAAGTGACCAATAAGCACATGAAAAGATGTTTAACATAGTTAGTCACTAGGGAAATGTAAACCAAAATCATGACAGCCTCTAATGGCTATAATAAACAAAGAGAAAATATTAAGTGCCAGGGAGAATGTGGAGAAAATAGAAATTCAACCATTGCTAATAGGAATGTACAATAGTGAAACAACTTTGGAAAGAAGTTTGGCAGTCTGTCAAGAAATTAGAGTTACCATGTAATTCAACAATTCCACTTCTAAGTATATACCCAAGAGAAATTAAAATATACATCCACACAAAAACATGTACACAAATGTTCACAGATGCATTATTCACAATAGCTTAAAACTAGAAACAACCCAACTGTCCATCAACTGATGAATGATATATCCACTGATGGAATATGATCTGGCAATAAGAAGCAATGAAATTCTGATATATGATACAACATGGACAAACTTTGAAATCATTATGCCAAGTGAAAGAAGCCCATTGAAAAGACCACGTACTGTATGATTCTATTTATATGAAATGTTCAGAATAGGAAAATCCATAGAGACAGAAAGTAGATTAGTAGTTGCCTAGGATGAGAAGGAGTGTAGAGAATGACTGCTAATGGGTATGGAGTCTCTTTTGGGAGGTGAAGAAAATGCTCTAATATTAGATTCTGGTGATGAATCCACAACTTTGAATATATTAAAAGCCATGAAACTGTGCACTTTAAATGATGAATTTTATGGTACATTAATTATATCTCAATAAAACTGTTTAAACAAAGATTGAATCCTTGATTCCATGATTAGAAATTTATCCTGAGGCAATCATTGTCAACAGGCTCAAAAGCATAGTTTATATCATTCAGAGTTCAGTTGCAGGAAGCAGAAACCACATTTTCTGCTTTAAACAGAAAGAGACAATACTGGAAGTTGGGTTCTTGAAAAATTATTGAAAGACCTGGTGAG